>NC_080182.1:5354607-5654607 GCF_950295315.1 Erinaceus europaeus | reverse complement strand
GACTGTTGATTCAGGCCGAGAAAGGATCAGCCTGTCAGTTGGCTCAATGCAGAACAATGATTCTTAAGCTGAGAGCTATAGTTCCATTCCCTGCCCTTCACAGGCATAACTCCTCTGACCCCGTCTCTTGATTTACTTGGCTAAATACACAAACCTGTTTCCCCCTGTAGAAAAGAGGGCCTTCCTGTGCAGCCTGGTAAAGCAAACTCTCCACATGCCTGGCCAAAGAGGAGACTCACTCTCCCTCCACCCCTTGTAGTGGGCAAAACTCTGCTCCTGCTGTGTGGACTTTGCATTTCCCTAGCATTTAGCAATCTCCAAGTCAACATGATTTCTCTCCCCCCCCCCTCTGATTTTCTTTCAAAATGGCATCAAATTAGGATGCAACATTTTCCACGTTACTTTTTACCTATCACACACCAACAGGAGACACACAAACAAACACGGGTGGGGGGGGAGAAAGAGGAAGAGAAAGAGAAAGAGAAAGGAGAGAGATGGAGCATTTCTTGCTCAGACAAATGTCAGAGAAACTTAGACATCACCATCCAAGGCCCGGTGCACTGACCCACCTCCTGGAACACCAAGAGACCTTTGTATCAATGAGGGGGGCAGCTTAGAGCCTTCCTGGGTCAACATCCCCAAGGAAATGAACCTCATAGGAGGATTCCTGCTGGGGTGACTTCCACCCTGAGCACAACTTGGAAACTTTGTTGCAGGTTCTGCTTGCTGGCCCAATGACAAGCACCAGCCTCGTCCTGTATTCTAGCAGTTCAGTCCCCAGCAGGACCTGTGAGGCTTCCTGCATGTGTGCTTTCTCCCTCCCTTTTTTATATTCTTTTCTTTTATCTCTTCTTGTTTGTACTTTTATTATTATTATCCATAGGCCTTTTATTGACTTTTTGTCAAATATTTTTATTATTTATTGGGAGATTAACGGCTTAGAGTTAACAGTAAAGTACAATAGTCTGTACTTTTCTCAGATTTCTTTCTTTTTTTTTTTTTTGCCTCCAGAGTTATTGCTGGGGCTTGGTGCCAGCACTACAAATCCACTGCTCCTGGAAGCTGTTTTTTCCCTTTTATTGTTGTTGTTGTTGTTGTTGACATTGCTGTCATTGTTGGATAGGACAGAGAGAAATGAAGAGAGGAGGGGAAGATGGAGAAGGGGAGAGACAGACAGACACCTGCAGACCTGCTTTACCACCTGTGAGGTGACCCCTCTGCAGGTAGAGAGCAGGGTGCTTGAACCAGGATCCTTAAGCTGGTCCTGGAGCTTTGCGCCTTGTGTGCTTAACCTGCTGCATCACTGCCTGGTCACCCATTTCTCAGTTTTCTACATAACAATTCAAAACTTTCTAGGTCCTCTTCTGCCATCACGTTCCAGGACCTGAGCCCTGAATCCCACCCCAGTCTTTTCCTTTGGTACAATATGCCATTCTTTATACTTTATTTCTCCTTTCCATTTTTTTTTTTTTACCAGTGCACTGATCAGCACTTACTTATGCTGGCACTGGGGATTAAACCTGGGACTTCAGAGCCTCAAGCATGAAAGTGTCTCTCATCACCAATCTGGTATTTATCCCGCCCCCTTTTCTAGTTTGGATACCACTAGGTTGAGGGCTGAGGCTCTGTGCCAGCACTAGGAACCCAGCGATGCCAGCAGCAGTACCTCCCACCCTCTGACCACCTATCTATTCTACCTCTTTGATTTTAAAATACACTGAAAAATTGAGAAGTAAGATAGAGAGGTGGAGAGAAAGAAAGACCCCCACAGACCTGCCTCATTTTCCCTCCCCATGCAGGTGGGGAAGGAATGGGGTTCTAGCCCTGGGCCTTGTGCATGGAAGTCTGGGAACTCCAGCAGGTTCCTCACAGCCCAGCAGCCCAGCACAGGTGCTCCAAATGATCCTGCAGGAGACAGAAGGGGACTGGCCCATGGCACAGACACAGGGAGAACAAGGCAGAGCTCCAGGACCCTTTCTGTCTCTGTGGACACCCCACCAGGCCAGAGAACCTGGCGCCTCAGCCTCACAAGCCCAGTGCTCTGCCCAGTGAATCCTGTCTCCTGCCTCTCTCTAGCTCCTGGGAAGGAAGCTCCCAAGAACAGTGAGAAGGCTGCAAACACCCTGCCCAAAGCAGCAACTAGTCCAGACCAAGGGGCAGAGCAGTGGGAGCAAAGCCCGCCCAGCAGGGGCCCTGCTGAGTTATGTCGCCACCTTGTGGCCATGGAATAGAATGCACCTTACTGGAGAACAGACCCAACCAAAGGGGTGCCGTATTTCTCCTAATATTCTCTTCATTTTCTTTTTCTGACACAGATCCAGGGAGAAAAACACACAGAGAAACACCAGAATACTGCCAGCTCGATCCAAAGGAACCTCAGGCATGAAAGCTTTGGATATAACCACTAAGCTTTCTCCCTGCCCCCAAGGGCTTCTTTCAACAGGAGCTCACAGACTGTTGATTCAGGCCCAGAATGGAGCAGCCTGACACATGGCTCAGTGCAGGACAGTGGTGCTGACATCTGAGAGCCCCAGTTCCATTCCCTGCCCTTCCCAGGCCCAACTGCTGTGAGCAACCCCCCCCCCTTGACTTACCTGACTACATACACAAACCTGTTTTCCTCCTGTAGAAAAGAGTGACTTCCAGGGGCCAGGTGGTGGCGCACCTGGTTGAGCACACGTATTCCAATGTGCAAGGACCCAGGTTTGAGCCCCCAGTCCCCACCTGCAGGGGGGCAGCTTTGCGAGTAGTGAAGTAGTGCTGTAGTGTCTCTCTCCTTCTCTATCACCCCTTCCCTCTTGATTTCTGTCTGTCTCTATCCAATTAATAAAGATTTAAAAATAAGAATAAATTAAAAATAAAAGAGCAACATCCTGTGCAGCATGGCAAATGCAAACTCTCCACATCCCTGGCCAAAGAGGAGACTCCCCCCCCACCCCTTGCAGTGGGCAAAGCTCTGCTCCTGCACTTGGAGCCTCCACTCTTCTAGCAATGAGCAGTCCCCTAGCCAACACAATTTCCATATGTGTCTCTCTCTCTCTTTCTCTCTCTTTCTCCTTCTCCCTCCCTCTCTCTCTCTGATATTTTTTTATAATGGCATCCATTTAGGATGCAACGTTTTCCAGATGTTATTACCGGTCACACACCAACAGGGAGAGAGAACAGACACAGAGAGAAATTCAGAGTGTTTCTTGCTCAGACAAATGTCAGAGAAACTCAGACATCACCAACAAGGGCCTGTGAACTGATCTGTCTGTGCTGGGACACCAGAGACCTTTATATCAATGAGGGGGGCAGCTCAGAGCCTTTTGGGGTCAACAGCCAAAATGGAATGAATTCCCTTGAAGGATTCCTGCTGGTGTGACCTCCACCCTGACCCCAGGCCCTGTGCACAGCTTTGAAACATTGACGCAGTTTCTGGTTGCTGGCCCAAGGACAGCATGGGCCTGGTCCTTCTTTCTACTAGTTCAATCCCCAGCACCACCTATGAGGGTTCCTGCATATGTGCTTTTCCCCATTTCCTATTCCTTTCTTTTTTTATTATTTTTTATATTTATTTATTGTTTATTTTCCCTTTTGTTGCCCTTGTTGTTTTTTGTTGTTGTAGTTATTATTGCTGTTTTTGTCATCATTGTTGTTGTTGTCATCATTGTTGGGAAGACACAGAAGGAGAGAGGAAGATAGACACCTACAGACCTGCTTCACCGCTTGTGAAGCGACTCCCCTGCAGGTGGGGAGCCGGGGGCTCGAACACCGGTCCTTGTGCTTCGCTTTGAAAAGAGCAGTTGTCCATACGGGAAGGGAAAAAAGAAGCTCCTTAAAGATCAGTGTGCATATTTCAGGGAGATGGGTCACTGGGCCAGAGAGTGTCCGAGAAGAAAGGGGAGACAAAAGGAGACTGGGCCAATAAGACAAAAATCCTAGAGCTGGGTGAGCTCAGTGACAAGGGCCGACGGGGTTCAGGTCCCCTCCCCGAACCCAGGGTAACTTTAACAATAATGGGGAAACCTGTTAGCTTTTTAGTAGATGTGGAGGCTCAACATTCAGTGTTCACCCAGTCCATGGGAAAACTATCCAAACAAAAGACCTGGGTACAAGGAGTGACTGGTATGTAACAATATTCCTGGACTACTCAGAGGACTGTGGACTTGGGGAAGGGACAGGCATCTCATTCTTTTATGCTTCTTCCCGAATGCCCCTGCCCCCTTCTTGGGAGAGACCTGCTTTCCAAGATGGGAGCAACCATTACTTTCCAACCCAAGGACCAGTAGTTATGACCACTGACTCCATGCCAGTGCCTATCCTTACTTTAAATTTGGCTGATGAATACCGACTTTACCAGAAACCCTGCCCTTCAAAGCCTCCTCCCCAGATGATAGTCTGGATGAATAAATTTCCACTTGCATGGGCCGAAACAGGAGGAATGGGTCTGGCAGAACACCAGACCCCCATCTGGATAGAACTCAAACCTGGGGTAGAGCCGATCCAGGTTCGACAGTATCCTCTCCCTCTAGGAGCCCTTAAGGGCATTGCCCCCATATCAGGAGATTACGGGAGTTGGGCATTCTGGTATCTTGCTAATCACCTTGGAACACCCCACTTTTACCGTTAAAAAAAAAAACGGGCATGGGGGAACTACAGACCCGTCTAAGACCTACGAGAAGTAAATAAGATGTATGGGCATACATCCTACAGTACCCAACCCCTACACATTCCTCAGCTGTTTAGATCCTGACCGAGTATGGTACTCAGTCCTGGACCTAAAAGATGCCTTCTTTAGCCTCCCCTTAGCACCAAAGGCCCAGCCAGTTTTTGCCATTGAGTGGTAAGACCCTGAAGCAGGATTCAGCAAACAGCTGACTTGGACCTGGCTACCACAGGGATTCAAAAACTCTCCCACCATCTTTGATGAGGTGCTGTGCCAGGACCTGAGTGAGTACCAGCAGGCACACCCCGAGTCTCCCTCTTACAGTACGTTGACGATCTCTTGGTGGTGGCCAGAACAATGGAAGAGTGCCGTAACAGCACTGAAGATCTCCTTCAAGTCTTGGGAGATCTAGGATACCGAGCCTCTGCAAAGAAGGCTCAGCTGTGCCGGAAGAAAGTGACCTACCTGGGATACATCCTCAGCGATGGGCAAAGATGATTGTCTGAACCAAGCAAAGAGACTATACTTAAGATACCTACTCCCATGACCCGATGGGCAGTAAGAGAATTCTTGGAGTCAGTGGGGTTTTGCCAGCTGTGGATCCCTAGTTTTTTTGAAATAGCAAAACCCCTTTATGAGGTGACCCGAGAAGGGCAGCCTTTTAAATGGACTGAGGTTCACAAAAGCGCCTTCAAACAACTGAAGTATGCCCTATTGTGGGCTCTGACCTTGGGACTGCCTGATGTGACTAAACCCCTTCACCTTTTTATAGATGAAAAGCGAGGGATGGCAAAAGGGGTCCTAACACAAACAGTAGGGCCCTGGATGCGGCCAGTAGCTTATTTCTCAAAAAAACTAGATTCAGTGGCAACCGGATGGCCACCGTGCCACTGCATCATAGCTGCTATGGCTATGTTGACAAAGGATGCTCAGAAGTTGACTCTCAGTCAGAAATTGACGGTGACTACTCCTCATGCTGTAGATAGAATTCTCCAACAACCTCCTGACGGGTGGATCAGCAATGCCCGATTAACTCATTATCAAAGCTTGTTGCTAAACCCACCCATCATTCAGTTCTCATCCAGAGCATCCTTGAACCCAGCTACCTTGCTCCCTGACCCCGAATTAGATGCTCCCTTACATAATTGCTCTGAGATTCTGAGCTGCACATCCAGCCTCTGGGAAGACCTGAAAGACCAGCCTTTAAAAGGAACAGAAGTGAACTGGTATACTGACGGGAGCAGCTTCATCAGAGATGGGGTAAGGTATGCTGGGGCCACGGTAACTACTGAACATGAGGCTGTGTGTGCAGCCGCCCTGCCTGCAGGGACCTCGGCCGAAAAAGCTGAATTAATTGCCCTCACAAAAGCCCTCAACCTGAGAAAAGGGAAAATACTTAATATCTACACCAATAGTCGCTATGCCTTTGCCACAGCCCACATCCATGGAGCTATATATCGAGAAAGGGGACTGCTCTCAGCTGTCTTTCTTTTTTTTTTTTTTAATATTTATTTTATTTATTTATTCCCTTTTGTTGCCCTTGTTGTTTTATTGTTGTAGTTACTATTGTTGTCGTCGTTGTTGGATAGGACAGAGAGAAATGGAGAGAGGAGGGGAAGACAGAGAGGAGGAGAGAAAGATAGACACCTGCAGACCTGCTTCACCGCCTGTGACGCGACACCCCTGCAGGTGGGGAGCCGGGGTTCGAACCGGGATCCTTATGCCAGTCCTTGTGCTTTGCGCCACCTGCGCTTAACCCGCTGCGCTACAGCCCGACTCCCAGCTGTCTTTCTTTATTGGATAGCAACAGCCAGAAATCTAGAGGAATGGGGGATAGAGAAAGAGAGAGTCAGAGAGATACCTGCAGCCTTGCTTCACCACTCCTGAAGCTTTCCTAATGTAGGTGGGGACCAGGGGCTTGAACCTGTGTCCGTGTGCCTATAATGTGTGCGCTCAAACAGGTGCTCCACCCCTGGGGTCCATAAATCTTTTTTGTTTTAAAGATTTTATTTTAATGAGAGGGATAGATAGAGAGATCAGAGCACTGTTCAGCTCTTGTTTATGGTGGTGTGGGGGGAGGAGGGATTGAATCTAGGATTTTGAAGCCTCAGGCATGAAAGCCATTTTTTTTATTGGGGAATTAATGTTTTACTTTCAACAGTAAATACAATAGTTTGTACATGCATAACATTCCCCAGTTTCCCATATAACAATACAACCCCCACTAGGTCCTCTGTCATCCGTCCAGATTTTTTTTTTTTTGCATCCAGGGATATCACTGGGCATGGTGCCTGCACTATAAACTACAAATCCACTGCTCCTGGAAGCCATTTTTCCCATTTCTGTTGCCCTTGTTGTTATTGTTGTCATAGCTGTTGTTGTTGTTGTTATTGTTGTTGTTGTTGACAGGACAGAGAGAAATCTAGAGAGGAAGGGAAGACAGAGAGAGGGAGAGAAAAATATGCAACAGCAGACCTGCTTCCTGCTTGTTAAGTGACCCCCAACCCCCACGGTTGGGGAGCTGGGGCTTGAATCAGATCCTTGTGCCTATCCTTGTGCTTTGTACCATGTGCGCCTAACCCACTGCGCTACTGCCCGGCCCCCAACAAATCTTTTAAAAATATTAATTAATTAATTAATTAACTAATTAATTTTTTATCATCTTCTTTTTTAACCACAGCACTGCTCAGTTCTGGCTTCTGGTAGCGCAGGGCATTGAACCTGGCACTTCAGAGCCTCAGGCATGAGAGTGTCTTTGCATCACCATTTTGCTATCTACCCCAGCCCCCTTCTCTCCTTTGGACACCACTAGGTGGATTGCTTAGGCTCTGTGCCAGCACTAGGAACCCAGGGATGCGGATGGCTCACCCCCCTCCTGCCACCTAACAACCTCCCATTTGTTATTTCTCTCTGACTTTAAAGTTCAATGAGAAATTGAGAGTAAGGGGTGAGACAGAGACATGGAGAGAAAGAGAGACCCCTGCAGACCTGCCTTACCTCTCCTCCCCATGCAGCTGGAGAATGAACAGGGCTCCAACCCTGGTCCTTGTGCACAGAAGTCTGGGAACTCCAGTGGGTTCCTCACCACCCAGCATCCCAGCATAGGTGCTCAAATCATTTTGCCCGGAAAGGGGTTGGAGCAGTGCAGGAGACAGATGGGGACTGACCCATGGCAGAGATGGGGGGAGCGAAGGCAGATTTCCAGGGCCCTTCTTCTGTCTGTGGCTACCCTGCCAGGCCAGGGAACCTGGAGCCTCACCCACATAAGCCTGGTGCTCTGCCCAGTGAACCCTGTCTCCTGCCTCTCTCTAGCTCCTGGGAAGGAAGCTTCCAAGAACACATCCTGGGAACAGACACCCTGCCCAAAGCAACAACTAGTCCAGACCAAGGGGCAGTGCAGTGGGAGCAAGGCCCGCCCAGGAGGGGCCCTGCTGGGTTATGTTGCTGTTTTGAGGACACAGAGCAGAATGCACTGTTACAGGAAACTAGAGCCAACCAAAGGGCTCCTGTATTTCTCCCAATATTCTCTTCATTTTCTTTTCCTGACACAGATCCAGGGAGAAAAGCACACAGAGAAACACAAGAACACTTTACAGCTCAAGCTAAAGGGGATGTGGGGGAACTGAAACTGGGTGCTTGACCACAGGCATGAAAGTCTTTGACAGAACTCCTGTGAAAGTTCCTAAGCACAAAGTCTTCTGATTTTATTTTATTTCATTTTATGAATTCATAAAGTTTTATACCACAGTCAAATATAGGTCACACAAGGTATATTCCTCCTCCTCCTCCTTCCTCTTCTTCTTCTTTATCTTCTTCTTCTTCTTCTTCTCCTTCTTCTTCTTCTCCTTCTTCTTCTTCTTCTTCTTCTTCTTCTTCTTCTTCTTCTTCTTCTTCTTCTTCTTCTCCTTTTCCTCCTTCTCCTTCTCCTTCTTCTTTTCATTTCTGGCTTATGGTCATGTGGGAGTTTGAACCTGGGACCTTGGAGCCTCAAGCATGAGAGTATTTTTGCATAACCATTATGCTATCTACCCCTGCCCTCTTATTTTAAATAGTTATATTTTATTGTATTATTATATTTAGCTATGGAGAGAGAGAGAGATACGGATGTCTAAGCTGTCTCCCAGCCCAAGGGCTTCTTTAAAAAATTTTTTATTCTCATTACTTTTTAAAAAATCTTTTGTAATGAGAGATGGGTATAAAAACAGAAAGATGATAACTATTATGCAGTCACTTCTGACAAGCTCTCCTTATTTTCTTACTATTTTATCACATTTTATTTTATTGCTGTGTTTAGTAGTGAAAGCTGGAGATACAGAAGAAAAGATACAGAGAGAGGGAGATGGGCAGGGGTAGATATCATAATGCTGATGCAAAGAGACTCTCCCACCTGAAGCTCTGAATTTACCACCTCACCATGATGCAGGGCTGAGCAAGGCTCTGGTAAAAAGGAAAAAAAAGTAAATAAATAAAAATAAATAAAAAGGGGATCAGGCAGTAGCACAGCGGGTTAAGCACAGGTGGCACAAAGTGCAAGGACTGGCGTAAGGATCCCGGTTCGAGCCCCGGATCCACACCTGTGGGGGAGTCACTTCACAGGCAATGGAGCAGGTCTGCAAGTGTCTATCTTTCTCTCCCCCCTCTGTCTTCCCCTCCTCTCTCCATTTCTCTCTGTCCTATCCAACAACAAACAACATCAACAACTGTCGTATGCTTTACATTGGCTTGTTCTAGCCCTCCCCCTCCAAGAGAATTGGATGAGTCCTGTTAATTTCGCGGGCCTGCTTGGCCCCGCCCCAAGGGACCCTGGGAGAGGGTTCCGGAGTCCGAGAGTTCCTGAGTTCCGGAGTTCGAGAGTGCGAGGGTGCGAGAGTTTCTGAGTTCGAGAGTAAGGGAGAGGGTTCCTGAGTTCGAGAGAAAAAGAAAGAGTGCTTGCGCCGCCGCAAAGAGACAGCAGAGTTCTGTTTGGTGATTAGTTTGTCTTAGTTTGTGAATCGTTGTTCCTGAATAAAGAAATACAGCTGCCCTGCCCAGCCGTTGTCTCCGCGTCTCTGTTCACCACCGTGAAGCTAGCCGGCCCGGCAAGAGCCTCCGAAATTTTAACAACAAACAACAACAATAATAATCACAACAAGTCTACAACAACAAGGGCAACAAAAGGGAAAAAATGGCCTCTAGGAGCAGTGGATTCATGGTGCGGGCACTGAGCCCCAGCAATAACCCTGGAAGTAAAAATAAAATAAAACAAAAATAAATTTAAAAAAATTTAAAAATCAGAGAGGGAGTTGGGTGGTAGCACAGCAGGTTAAGCGTACTTGGCACAAAATGCTAGGAAGGGAATAAGGATCCCAGTTCGAGCCCCCGGCTCCCCACCTGCAAAGGAGTCACTTAACAGGCGGTGAAGCAGATCTGCAGGTGTCTGTTGGTCATCATTTCTCCTTTGGCTAATTCTGCTTCTGTTTCTATCCCCCAGGTTTCCCTGCATTGCTTAATGCTGTGGTCTATTTACATAATCATTGTTTTGTCTGAGACCCGCCCTGCCTACAGGGCATTGGTTTAATCCCCACTGGTTTAATCTCCACTAGTTTAATCCCCACTGGTTCCTGCTCTTTTTGCACTCCACCCCCTTATCCTACGTACTTCCTTTTCCACCCTACCACTTCCTTCCTGGAAAGTATAAATACAGATTCTTTTCTCAATAAACATTGGATTGCCTTCCCACTGAGCCATGAGTTCCTGGTCGTCTCTCTCCCGCCTGCGAAGCTAGCCCGGCAGGTGTCTATCTTTCTCTCCCCTTCTCTGACTTCTCCTCTTCTCTCCATTTCTCTCTGTCCTATACAACAACAATGACATCAATAATAACAATAATAACTACAACAATAAAACAGCAAGGGCAACAAAAGGAAATAAATAAATATAAAAAAATCAGAGTGAGAACAGAGCACTGCTCAGCTCAGACTTATGCTGGAGAGCTGGGGATTTAACCTGAAGCCTTGGAACCTCAGACATGAAGGCTTTTTACATAAACATTCAGCTATCTCCCCAGCCTTCAAGTTTAGATGTTATTAACTGGCAAAGATCCTGATGACAACATTAAAAAGAGAAAAAAAAAAAGTAAAACCCATTGTAATGGGAACCCCATTATGTTAAGAAAAGACAACTGTGTTGAACTGATGAATGTTAAAGTTTCTTTTTTTAAATTTTTTAATTTATTTATTTATACCCTTTTTTGTCCTTATTTTTATTGCTGTTGTAGTTATTATTGTTGTTATTGATGTTGTTGTCAGATAGAAGAGAGAGAAATGGAGAGAGGAGGAGAAGACAGAGGAGGGGTGAGAAAGATAGACACCTGCAGACCTGCTTCACCGCCTGTGAAGCGACTCCCCTGCAGGTGGGGAGCCGGGGCTTGAACGAGGATCCTTATGCCAGTCCTTGTGCATGGTGCCACGTGCGCTTAACCCGCTGTGCTACCATCGAACTCCCTCTATGTACTTCTTAAGCAATTAGTATTAACTTCAGAGAGAGGAAAAGAGAGAAGCCGACTATCACTCTGGCATATGTGCTGCCTGGGATTGAATTCGAGAATTTTAAACCCAGTGCTCTAGTCACTGTGCTGCTTTCTGGACTGGTGCTTAAAGTATCTCGGGAAATACCCACATGGCTACAAATACCATTGCCTTGGGGATAGCTGAGTGGCATACTCCTGGCTTTCTATCTTTCTCTCTCTCTCTCTCTCACACACACACACACACATAAAATAAAATAAAATAAAATAAAATAAAATAAAATAAAATAAAATAAAATAAAATGTAAATCTAGTTAAATACTAAGAAAATCCCATTGCCCCTGAGAAAGAAATTAGAGATTCACAGATGGGGATGGGAGAGTTTGCCTTCCCTTTTCTGAGGCTCCTCTTGTCCTCTGGAATCGCCTTTCTGGTCAAGAAGATCAGGACCTGGAGAGATCTCTTAAGCAGAAGTTCCCCAGGCTTGTCTTCATGCAGGCATCTTGGCTCTGTGCTCGGGGATGGGAGACTTTGCTCTCTCTTTCCCGTGTGATCTTGGACGAGATATGTGGTTTCTCTGAATTTCCTTAAAGGAGAGCTTGGCAGCTGGTGAGGTGACTCAGCAGGGAGAGCACAGGACTTGCAGGGTGAGGGCTCTAGTGCTATCTATCCCTGGCACCATGTATGCCAGAGTGATGCTCTAGCTCTCTCTCCCTCTTGTGAATTTGTAAGTCTTTTTATTTATAATTATTTTTAAAATTATTTATTTATTTATTTATTAATATGGGGGGCCAGAGCATTACTCAGGTACACGTAATGCCAGGGATAGAACTCAGGACCTCATGCTTGAGAATTTACCTCCTGGACCATTATTATTTTTAGTATTTATTCTTATGTATGAGAGAGGAGGAGGAAGAAGGGGAGGGCAGGGGAGGAGAGACTGAAAAATAGAGAGCCAGAGCATCACTCTGGCATATGTGGGGCCAGGGATTGAATTTACCACGTGCTCGAGAGCCCAGTGGCTTATCCACTGTGACATACGCGCACACACACACACACACACACACACACACACACACACCGCCACAATGCGAGATCGCAGCTCTCTTCATTAAAGCACCCCCTCCCCCCTTCCCCTGCTTAAAGAATCAGGAACATGTTCAGTCAGTGGTCTACAGCCAGATGTGCTGGGGGCTTCTGGTCCCTTGGTATTTGTGACAAATAGAGGAAGACAACACAGTTCGTCCTTCCTTCCTCCCACCCTTCCTCCCACCCTTCCTTCCTTCCTTCCTCCCATCCTTTCATCCTTTCACCCTTTCACCCTTTCACCAGAGCACTGCTCAGTGGTGGCTTCTGGTGGTGTGGGAGATTCAACCTGGGTCCTTTGGAGCCTCAGGCATGAGATTTTGCAGAGTCATTATGCTAGGTCTCCAACTCTATTCTTTAGTTTAGCGTGAAATGCAGAGAGAGTGAGAAAGGGAGAGGAGACAGACAGACAGACAGAAAGGAGATGCGCCACTGCACCACTCCACCTTCCATCCAGTTCCCCTGGGGCCACCCAGCTGCTCTTTAAGGCTCAGCTCAGCTCAGCTCAGCTCAGCTGTCCTCTCCTGCAGGAAGCCCTTCCTGACTCCCAGGGTCAGGTACCTCTCAGGCAAGGGAGCCAGCCGAGACACCCCAAATGTCCAGAGGGCTCATAGGTGGATGCCGGCATCCTTCAATCTTTACTTCTTGACCTGTATAGTTACTGGATATTTGGAGCACTAACTAGTTAGACCAACTCTCTACCACTTAGGGGATGGCTCCTTTTGGCCTCTGGCCACACAGTTTTTTCTTCTTCAAATTGCACTGATGGGTGTCTTAGGCCCAGGCCCTAATCTAGCTGGCTTCTGGCCACAGGTTTCACTGCCAATTCTAATGGAGGATGGTAAAGCCAGCAGCCCAGGGTCCCCCCCGGGGGGTGGGCTGGGTTCCACCGGGGTCTCGAACCTTGATCCTTATGCAGGTCCTTGCACTTTGCACCACGTGTGCTTAACCCACTGTGCTACCACTAGACTCCCGAGGCTTATCATTATTTTTAATTTTTTTATTATCTTTATTTATTGGATAGGAACAGCCAGATATTGAGAGGGAAGGAGGAGATAGAGAGACACCTACAGCCCTGCTTCACCACTCAAAAAGCTTTCCCCCTGCAGGTGGGGGACAGGGGCTTGAACCCGGCTCCTTTCACATTGTAACATGTCGCTCAACCAGGTGTACCACCACCCAGCCCCGCTTATCATCATTTTAATGAGAAGTTTGTTGAATATAATTTAGTATCTTCAGTAGTAAAAAGGCTAATTTGAATTTTTTTTAATTTATTTTATTTTTGAGAGAGATGCAGACAGAGACACAGAGAGAAACACCAGAGCACTGCTCAGCTCTGGCTTATGGTGGCATGGGGGATTGAACCTGGGACTTTGGAGCCTCAGGCATGAGAGTCTGTTGGCATAACCATTATGCTGTCTCCCCCGCCTAAAAGGCTACATGTTTTAAAATCCAGATTTGAGATCTGGTAAACTGTTATTTTTCCCAGTGTATTTGTCCATTTCATCTACTTTGTCAAATTGATTGACATATAATTGTGTAATAATGCCTCCTGCTCTGCTGTTGACATCTCTAAGTCTGAACACTGAGTAGCTCTGTACTTTTCTTGGCCAGTCTAGCTAGGGGAAATGCATGTATATTCATACATGCTCTGTGTCTCGATGGAAACTTGGAAAGCTAAGACCTTTGCTTCCCAAAATAGAATCTTTACCTCTGAAAATAAAAGGTTTCATCATTGGAAAGCACAGAAGTATCATGGCGTACGGCTATTTTTAAAGGAAAATTAAATTACACTGTTGCAGAAATGATCCCTAAAGCACAAGACGAGATCCGGTTCTTGGTGAAAGACGGGAGTTTATTACACTGGTGTATAGCAGATTCCGGATCACTCCGGGAAGTTCTCCTTGCACTTTGGAAAAGCCTATCGTTTTTTTGTCGTTTCCCTCCCCAAAGGGGCAGAGAGAGCAGATTTATTTCACTAGTACAAAGTAGGCAGAAACAGACAAAGGCCATCTTTCACGTAATTGCTGTCCATGCTTCTTATCTGTGGCCTTGGTATGGGCAGAGAAGGGGAGGTCTAGTGCCTGGTATGTGTCAGTCCCAAGACAGTGGATTCCTCCCTAGTCATCTTTATGAGCCTAACTTAGGAATGTAGAGGGAGAAGATAGAGAGAGTAGTTGTAGTCTGTGATTGCTGTGAGGCCCATCAGGCACAGAGGAAATACAGACTTAGGCTCTATGTCCCTATATCACAGAGGAAATACACATCTCTACCGGGCACATAGATTAAAATACCTACATAGGGCGAATCAGGAGAGTGTGCACTCTGTGTTCATCTATTTCCCATAACAATATCACAAATATAATTTATAAAAATACATTTATTTATTTGTTTATCCTCCAGGGTTATTGCTGGGACTCAGTGTCGGCACTACAAATCCACTGCTTCTGGCGGCCATTTTTTTTCCATTTTACTGGGTAGGATAGAGAACTTGAGAGAGGAGGGGGAGATAGAAAGATAAGACACCTGAGACCTGTTTGACCGCTCATGTAGTGTCCCTGCTGCAGGTGGGGAGCAGGGGCTTGAAACCGGACCCTTGTGCGGGTCCTTGCACTTCATCCTATGTGTGCTTAACCAACCGGCCTCCTAAAAATCCTTTTTTAAAAAAAGATTTGTTTTAAAGAGAGAGTCAAAGGCCAGACAGGGCTCAGCTCTGGCGTCTGGTATTAAACCTACGGCCTTCTGAGGCCTCAAGTATGCTCTTCCAGCCAGTGCTTTTACCACTGTGCAATCTCTCGTCCAGACATCCACACATTTAAAAAAAAAAAAAAAATCGGAAGAAAAATTTTATCATGCACATTTTTATCAAAACAGTTGGGAGATTTCCTGGAAGTAACTTGAGTGCAGTGGAGTTTGGGGGGGGTGATAGGCTGGAAGGAGGAGGAGGGCTGTGGGGTAGAAGCAAGCAGACCATTTGTCTTTTCTTTTCTTTCTTTTTTTAATATTTATTTATTCCCTTTTGGTGCCCTTGTTGTCGTTATTATTGTTATTGATGTCGTCGTTGTTGGATAGGCCAGAAAGAAATGGAGAGAGGAGGGGAAGACAGAGAGGGGGAGAGAAAGACAGACACCTGCAGACCTGCTTCACCGCCTGGGTGGCGACTCCCCTGCAGGTGGGGAGCCGGGGGCTCGAACCGGGATTCTTGTGCGGGTCCTTGCGCTTTGCGCCACGTGCGCGTAACCCGCTGCGCCGCCGCCATTTGTTTTCCGGGCCGGGGGCCTGGGTGAAAGTAAAATAAGGGCACAGGCCCAGCGCCAACGCCCCCAGGTCTGCACTGCCCGCCAGGCCGCACTGCCGGTTGCTAAGGCGCCGCTCGGGAGGACCCGCAGCTGGTTGGCCCCGGCCCCGGCCCCGCCCACCGCAGTAGAGTCCCGCCCACATGAGGGCCCACCCAATCTTACCGCGACCTCCCATTGGCTGTAGGCTGGCGCCCGTGTGACGTCAGTGCTCTGCGTCCGGAAGTGCTCGGCAGCGGTAGCGTCCAGGTGAGCGGCGCGGGGTTCGGACGGTAGTGTCCGAGGAGCCCGAGCTGGGCGCGTCTCAGTCTCCTCGCGGTACCCTCGGGAGTAACCCGGGCGCTCCTGGAGGACATGCCGCTCGGGAAGCCGCGCTTCTCGAGTTTTCCTGGGTTGTCGCTCTAGGATATCGGGCGCTGGATGGGGTTGGGAGGCGGGGGCAGGGAGACCCAGATTTGTCACTTTTCGGTGTCCCCAAGGCCAGCCGCCCTGAGTCCTTCCTGCATCTTCGGGAAGTCCACACACTAGCAGACCCCGTCTGGAGAGAGCTGTGCGGCCGGTGCGACATTAGCGTCCAGCTGGCTGCCAGCATGTGGCCACTGCTTTCACTTGTCCGAGCGAGGAACGGCTCTGAGTACAGATGAAAATGAAATCGCATCAACCTAGCCCTTGAAGCTTGGCTGCAGCTAAAATACTGGGGTGTCTGATGTGGGGTTGGGGGAGGGCAGGCGACCTAAATGGAGCTGAGCTTAATCCTCGGTGCCCCGCCTGCAGCTGCTATGCTGAAACTGAATTTGGAAAACAAAAGGACTGCTTCAGGGACTTAAGCCCCCACCGCCTATTCCTGCTGGCTATTCCTATTTCCTTCTGAAGGAATGAAGGGAAGCTAAGATCCATCTTGGTTTTGCTTTTCTCGGAGGAAACTTGAGGATTCTTGTTGCATGAAGTGGGGAGATCTGGGATGCCCCTCCCTGCCCAGTTGTCCCTAAATCCAGTTCCTGGCTTTCCAGCTGCCACGCTTCACTTGTGTAAATACGGACCCTCTTGAGAGGGTGGGGATGTTGGTTCCCCAAAAGCATTTCCCTCCATGGCAGCTTTTTTTTTTTTTTTTCCAAAAGCTGGTGTCACTGTATTTCACAGCACACAGCAGGTGGATTTTTATATCACCCTTCGTCTTCCTCACTATTTATGTCGATGTGCTTTTCTTGTAGGTGGGTGCTCAGCTGGTGACTGACCCCAGATGCTGAGAGGCCTGTGTCCCTGGCGTTGGTCCTTGCTGAGCCGTCCTCGTAGCAGGCTGTGGATTCTGAAGCAGTGCTTGTTCACCATGAAGTTGGAGTCTCCAGAGTTCCAGTCCCTTTTCACTGAAGGACTGAAGAGTCTGACAGGTGAGAGGTGGGGGTGTTTTTCCTTGCTGTGTAAGTGGACTGTTACCTTTTCAGAAGCCACCTGAGGAGTTGCCACCCAGTCTCCTGCTCTTGCTCTTGTCACAGATAGTTTGTGCAGGAGCTGTAGCTGGTTTGATGAAAAGAAGGGACAGTGGGTGCAGGGTGGAGACTGTAGAGCAGACCATTCCTGTGCCAAGAGGACACTGCCAAGAGCTGTGAAGACATGGTCTGATTTTATTTCTGTTGTCCTCACTAATTTGTCAGGTTGCTATCCTACCATTGATTCTTCTTGGAGATGGCTCCACTGGTACAGGTGAGGGCTGGGGGGCTTCGGTTGATGGTCCCGAGCTGTAGGTGTGTCCCAGTCTCCTGCACTTCCTCTGGAAATCCGTGCAATTTCCAATACCTGCGGGAGATGCCTCTCCTTTGTTTCTCTAATAGACACACGTTTGTGAACTGAGTTATTCTGGCCCCCGGGGTTAGAAAAGAGCTTACCTGGGAGAGCACACTGCTTACCATGGGTGAAGCCCTTGGACCACATGGGAGCATCATGAACAGCACCCAAGGAGGGCTGTGGTGCCTCTCCCTCTCTTTAAAGAAATACAAAAAGCTGGGCCAGGGAAGCCACTTGGCAGTATCCTGTGTGCACCAGACTCGCTGAGTTCATGCTTGGTACTGTGTTAAAAGATAAAACAGTCATCAGGAGAGGCAAGAAATGGGGGCCTTAAAAAAGCCCAGCTTATTTGTGTGTCCTGTGAAGTCCGTCATCCGCAGCAGGGCCAGTTCTGTCCCCCTGGGACGGGCTGCACTGCCTTCTCCCACTGACAGGGAACAAGACTCCCACAGACTGAGGGACAAGAATGATTCTCCCTCTTTGTATCCAGTGTCAGAACACAGCTTGTAAGTCTGAACAGAAACCCTGCTTCTTCAGTGCCAAGGTTTGGACTGCTCTCCTGCTGCCTTCAGCCATGTCATGGGTGAAGGGGTTCTCTGGGTGCGTGATCATGACCTAGCTACACATTTGATTCACCTGGGCAGCTTTCAGGCACAATTTTGCAGAGGGCCCTCTGTGCCCTCCCCAAAGCAGCCCTGGGAATGAATCCAGGACCTTGTGCAGGCACGTGCCAGCACCGAGTGGCCTCCCTGCCCAGTCTTTTCATTGCTAGAGTTTAAAGGACTAGCAAGGGACTCCGCCTCGTCACAAGAGGATGCTCTGGGGTCTGTGTGTTCTTGTCTCTGTCTGTCCAAATGAAAAGTGGCTCATTGTGTAATTCTGTCTGTGTGAGGTTCTGATCCTTAGAAAAAAGTATGTAGAGAGAACAGAGTGAGCACTTAACCCGCTGTGCTACTGCCTGACTCCCCCTCTTCACTGCTTCTTAAGGTCACAATTATCCTGATAAAATACAAGGCCCTAAGGGCGGAGAATAGATAGCATAATGGTTATGCAAACAGACTCTCATGCCTGAGGCTCCAGTCCCAGGTTCAATCCCCCACACCACCATAAGCCAGAGCTGAACAGTGCTCTGGTTAAAAAGAAAAAAAAATACAAGGCCCTCTGAAAATTGTGTGAACACAGACACGTAGGGTTATGTATTTGGACACCGTGGTGTCAGTCTTGCCTGGCAGATTTCTCACTTCCTCACCTGCTCTGCTTTGTGGACAACACACCACTCCCCAGGGTCTGGGAGGTCAGGGGAGTGTGCTGCATTCCACAGGCTTGGTCGTGTGTCAGCTGTTTCATGTGGCTCAGTGTCCTTCCTGGGTGGAGGACTAGTGCAGCAGCTGGAAGACCAGCCCCCATCTGAGACACCAGCCTTTGATTCTTACCAGAGTGCCCGAGAGCCCACTGCCCTGCCCTGGGCCCTGGCGAGCTCTCTGCTGGGCTTTGCTCTTGGCTACTGGGGGCACTGGGGAAAGGGAGACAGCTGGTAGTCGGAGTTGGGAGCTGTATGCAGCTCAGTGACAGTCTCACTTTGGGTGGGGGCCCTGTCGCTGGTCTCCATGCATGCCCCCAGGGCCTTTGGGTCTCTCCTGGCATGGAGTGAGCTGGTGTCATTTCTGGAGGGACTCTTGGCTGTGATGCAGGCCTGACATGGGGAGAGACTGAGGTCATGTGAGCTTCCCATGGGAATATTCTCCTGAGCGTACATGGAAATGATACAGGCAAGAGCTGTTTGCTCGCTGTGACTGGTCGTTCAGGTGAAGGTGGGTGACCATCAGGCTTGTGGGGAGTGGGGTGGGTCCATCTCTGAAGTAGCAGAGCTCTTCAGCCAGCCCCCTCCCCAGGCCCTCTGTGCCCTCCCCAAAGCAGCCCACTGAGGTGGGGTCTCCTTTCTCCTCAGAATTGTTTGCCAAAGAGAGACACGAGCTGAGGATCGCAGGGGGTGCAGTGAGGGACCTGCTGAATGGCGTCAAGCCGCAGGACGTGGATTTTGCCACCACAGCCACGCCGTCCCAGATGAAGGAGCTCTTCCAGGCAGCTGGTGTGCGCATGATCAACAACAAGGGCGAGAAGCATGGGACCATCACTGCCCGGGTGAGTGAGGGGCACCGCTGCCACCTGGGGAGCTTTCTGTATTTCCCAGCATGGGGGGGTTCCTCGGGACAGACTGGAGCCTCAGGCACACAGAGCAGGTGCTCTGTCCACTGAGCATCCTTCCCATCTGCCCTTTGTGTAACTATTAAAAGGTGTCTGTCTCATTAAAAACACCAGGTGTGGGGCCAGGAGGTGGCATACCCAGTTGAGCACACACATTACTATGCTCAAGGAACTGGGTTCAAGCCCCTGACCCCCACCTGCAAGGGGGATGCTTCATGAGCAGTGAAGCAGAGCTGCAGGTGTCTCTTTCTCTCTCCCTATCTCCCCCTCATCTCAGTTTTTCTCTGACCTATCCTGCTGGGCTAGCGTGGGGGTGCCTCTTCCTGGGCGCGTACTCTCTGGGTTGGAGAGAACATGACAGGGGCCAGCCTGGGCTGCTACTCACTCAGCCACGCGAGGGAGATGACTCATGAACAGAGCTCCTGGCGGCGAAGCAATTTGATTCTTTATTGATCAGAGAGCCAAGGCTTTTAAAAGGCAGAACAGGAAGTGGCAAGTCAGAAATGGAAATGGCTATGGCTTGACATGGTTTGGAAAGGGGTGGAGAAAGGCAAAAGGGCTGGGATAAGTAGGAACTTCCTTAGCAACTGCTGCGAGGGTTTTAACTGGTAGGATTAATAATACCTTGCAGGCAGGGAGGGTCTTGAGGGTAGAAAGAAGATAGATCAAAGAAATGGAATGGTTGAGGCTCTCTCAGGCAAAACAATGATTATGTAGCTAATAAGGGAGCAGGCCATAGTATCAGGAATGCAGGGTGCTTTGTGAGGAAGGGAGTCTGATAAGACGAGGCAAATCTTGGGGAGTCATGTCCCTCGCTTGACCTCTCAGCAGAGAGAGACTGACAGGATGGATGTCCCCTCAAGTCAAGCCCTGCCAAGTTCAGCCACATCCTCACCATTTCCTGACACAATCCAATAACATAGAAAAGAGAAAATGGGGGAGTTGGGTGGTAGCGCAGCAGGTTAAGTGCAGGTAGTACAAAACACAACGACTGGCGCAAGGATCCCGGTTCGAGTCCCCAGCTCCCCACCTGTAGGGGAGTCGCTTTACAAGCGGTGAAGCAGGTCTGCAGGTGTCTCTTTCTCTCCCCCGTCTTCCCCTCCTCTCTCCATTTCTCTCCATACTAATAACAACAACAATAATAACTATAACGGGCAACAAAGGGAATAAATAAATAAATAAATATTAAAAAAGAGAAGAGAAAGTGGCCACTTGGAGTGGTGGGTTCCCAGTGCCCACACTAAGTCACCTGAAAGAGCACATCCCATATGCGTGAAGCCCTGGGTTTAAGCCCCTGCACCACATAGAAGCACCAATGGTGACGGAGCAGTGCCTTGCTGTCTCTCCTGCCTCATTCTCTCTCTCAGAAGAAAAGAATGACAGCATCTAGGCTGAGGAATACACTGGTTCTGCAATTGCCCGGGCCTGGCATCCCATTTATTCCCTGGTCTTTGCTTTTAGTGAATTGATTTAACATCTGCTTCTCTACCTGGGTCAGGGCCCCGTTGTTGATTCAGGTGGTATTCAGTCAGCACCCATTTCAGACACTTGCCGCATTGCGCCTGACACCTGTTGAGTTCTAGAGTTCCCCACTGGAGGCCAGCTTGTTTCTGGGATATGCTACCGGAGCGACTCCAGAGCAGACTGGGCCCTTAAACACTCTGCTGTCTCCTTACAGTCTTGCTTTCACCTCCTACCTCTCTGCACTGTGCCTTTGGTCATCTGTGCTCTTCACTTGAGATGTTATTGTTGTTATTATTGTTATTATAGTTATTGCTAGGGCTCAGTGCCTGCACTGCAAAGGTTTACAGGTGGTTTTTTCTCTTTTTTTGGTTATTGGATAAGATAAAGAAATTGAGAGAGGAGAGGAAGTTAGGGAGAAAAACACCTGTAGACCTGCTTTGCCATTTGCAAAGCATTCCTCCGGCAGTGGGGGGGGTGGGACTTGAACTTATGTGCACTTAACCGGGTGCACCACTCTGGCTGTTGTGGGGGGCAGAGATCAAACCTGGGAATTCCTGCGAGCAGGTCCTGTGCACGACCACTGTACGGGCTCCAAGGCCCCAAGGCTAGACCTGGCCCCCCACGCCCACTCCGGTAACGAGGCTTTTAGTAACCCGCAAAGGGACTGCAGGGTGTGTTAGCTGGCTACACTTCTCTTCTTCCAAGCCTCTGCTCACTGGTGTTTCCGAGTAGCCTGCAAGGTAGTGGAGAGCGGATGCTGTTCCTGCTGCTCTTCCTGCTGCTCTTCCTGCCTGCCACCTCACCCTTCATGGTGGCCACTTTTGTATGTCAGTCTCGTTGTTTAGTTAGGATGGGACTTTTTTTTTTCTTTTTAATAATCTGGCTCTGCCTGTGGGTGTCTTCCTCGAGGTCCTGTGCACTAGTTGACCGTAGACTAAGATCCAGCCACCAGGCCAGGGACGCAGCTCCTATGACCCAGGTCCAGGTCTGGCCCCCACCACATTAAAGGAAGTTTCAGTGCTGTGGTCTTTCTCTTTTTTTTAAATTTCTATTATCTTTATTTATTTGATAGAGATAGCCAGTAATTGAGAGGAAGGGGAAGATAGAAAGAGGAAGAGAGACAACAGCAGCTGTGCTTCACCACTTGAAAAGCTTTCCCCCTGCAGGTGAGGGCTGGGGTTGTGAACCTGGGTCCTTGTGCACTGTAACATGTGCACTCAACAAGGTGCACCACCACCCAGCCCCTTTCTCTGGCACTGACTCTATCTCAGAACAAAAAGTAACTGTCAGGACTCAGAAATGTGCCTTACAGGAGACATCCTGGTTGGTCTTAGTTTTTTTTTTTTTTCAATCAACCAAGTGGTACAAAAATGTAATTTACAAAATGTGCTGGATTGCAGCTCCACGAAGAAAACTTTGAGATCACAACACTGAGGATTGACGTGGCGACGGACGGGAGACACGCGGAGGTGGAGTTCACCACAGACTGGCAGAAGGATGCCGAGCGCAGGGACCTCACCATCAACTCAATGTTCTTAGGTGATGGGGAAGGGATGACCACTGTGTCCTATGGTTCACTACTCTTCGTCTATCTCAAGCACCGCTCAGTTCTGGTGTAGTGGTGCTGGGGACTGAACTTCGGCAAGTCCTGTGCTCTACTAGTGAGCCATCTCCCCAGGCCAAGAAGAGTGCCAAGAAATAGCGCAGTCTATTTCTTCTCTGTGGCCTCAGGCATGCGAGTTAGTCCTTGGGAATTGTAAAAACTAGAGACAATTAAGGCACTTTTGCTGGGGTTTATAAAAGCAGCAGGTAATTCAGTATATAAAAGCCATGATGGGAAAGCGAGCAGAGAGGAGCAGACTGGCTGACCACGAGCAGGAGCCATGAAGTCCACCAGCACTGAGCTTCACCACAGGACTGGGACCAGACAGCAGAGACAGGAAATGAATGTCAGAAGGGGGTGAAAAAGGATTCTTCCTCCGCCAAACCATTGCTTAAGTAACTCAGTTCCGGCAGGGGAGACAGCATAATGGTTACGCAAACAGACTCTCATGCCTGAGGCTCATAAGTCCCAGGTTCAATCCCCTGCACCACCATAAGCCTGAGTTGAACAGTGCTCTGGTGTTTCTCTCTCTCTCTCTCTCTCTCTCTCTCTGCACATCTCTCTCAAAAATAAAATTAATAAAAAAAAATTTTTTTTTAAGTAACTCAGTTCCCACAATTCCCCGAGTTTCCGCCTTATGCCGTACTCTGGTATCCTGATGATGTCAGCTGTATGCTAATCATGTAGCACCACTGACTAGCACCACCACTCCTGTGCTCAGCCAGTAAGACAGCACATTCCCCACGTCGGGCAGGCTGCGCTCACACACCGGCCCCTCCACTTCTCATTTCCTAACGGTCACTTTTCTCCCCGCTTCCCTAATGACTAGGTTTTGATGGCACCTTGTTTGACTACTTTAATGGTTATGAAGATTTAAAAAATAAAAAGGTTCGATTCGTGGGCCAGGCCAGACAGAGGATAGAAGAAGACTACCTTCGGATTTTAAGATACTTCCGGTAAGAATCTGGGGAACATGTTGGTCGTTCAGCGCCGTTCCTGAGCACAGTTCTGTGCAGCACGCAGGACAGTCAGAGCAACAGCCGCTGCTCCCAAACTCAGCAGAGGCTCCGCAGCTGGTGACACAGCTCTCACCTCAGCCTGTGTTTATAGTTCAGCTTTTAAATTGTTTTTCTAAGTGTCCAGGCTTGTGTTTTATTTATTTATTTTAGATAGAGAAATTGAGAGGGGAGAGACAGTGACAGAGACACCTGCAGCACTATTTCACTAGTGGTGAAACATCCCCCTGCATGTGGGGACTGGTGGCTTGAACCCGGGTTCTTGTGCCCTGTAAAGTGTGTGCTCAGCCAGGTGTGCCACCCCAAGCCGCCCTGCTTTGCTTTTGCTGAGTAATTCTTGCCCTGGTGGCTCTATGCAGGGACAGAACCGCTGTGCCAGGTAGTGGGAGCAGCGCGGGCACTGCTGTCTCACACGGCTCCCGTCTTGGGAGGTCCCTCCCGAGAAGTTGCAGTGTAAACCGCATCCAGTTGGTTTTGTGGATAACAGCAGCTTTCAAACTCTGAATCCTAACTTTTTGAAACAGTTCTATGTGGGTAGTTCCTGTCTAATTAAGGGAATTTCATATTTATATATATTTATTATTGGATAAAGACAGAAACTGAGAGGGGAGAGATAACCTGCAGTTTTGCTTCACCACTTACGAAGCTTTCCCCCTGCAGGTAAGGACCGGGTGCTTGAAACCAGGTCCTTGTGCACTGTAATGTGAGCGCTTAACCAGGTGCACCACCGCCTAGACCCCACAGTTAGGGGAATTTCTTCATTGGCTGGGCTCACTAGGACTATTTTAGACCTTGAGAGCTTCTTTGGAGGCTCTGCCAGGGGAGCACAGCTGCTACTCGTATACCTTTGACCGAAGACCAGTCTGTTCTCTGTTCGGGGAAGACTGTCTTCTTTGACCAAGCGCGCAGCTTCAGGAGGGACGCACATGGAGCGGTGAGGGAGGAAGGGGACACCCGCCTAGCCAGCCAGGTCAGCCAGATCAGCCCTGGCGATGAGTGGGGTGACAGGTCTCACAGCCAGGTCGCCCTCACATCCCACTAGGACTATTTTGCAGCAAGTGCTAACCCCTTTTATTTATTTTTAATTCTCTTATTTATTGGATAGAGACAGCCAGAAATCAAGAGGCAAAGGGACAGAGGAGGAGAGAGACACCTGCAGCACTGCTTCATGAACACTTATAAAGTTTCCCTCCTGCAGGTGGGGACTAGTGGCTCAAGCCTGGCATTCTAACACGTGCACTCAGTCAGGTGCACCACCACCTGGGCCCACAAGTGCCAACCCTTTAAACATACTTGCAAACAATGTAAATGGAATATGGCTCAGATCTAGTCATTTGAGTTCACTCTTAAAGCAGATTTTAAGTATTTGCATGGTAGAATGGGCTACTTTAAAAGGTGCTTGGTTCTGAGCATCCATGGCGAACCCCCTAGCCCTGCAGTGTGAGAACGGCACTGGCAGGCACTACAGGTTGGCTGTGACAGAGGGCTGTTTGGACAGTAGTGGCGTCTGCTATGGCTGTTGGCTTTGTCCACTGTCAACCCCCTCAGGAAGTCACACTGGTGACTGTTCTTAGCACCTCTGCCAGGGACTGGGCAGAGGAGTGAGATGGGGGGGGGGGGGCTAATATCAGGTTTTGCTAGCTCTGGAAAGTTTTAGGCAGGTGATGTCTGACTTGCTGTTTCAGGTTCAGTAGATGCATGGATAGTCTAGGAGAATGTAACAGTTTCTCTGATGACACAGGTAACACACCTTGTGCCCTGCAGGTTTTACGGGAGAATCGTTGACAAACCTGGTGACCATGATCCTGAGACTCTGGACGCAATTGCAGAGAATGCTAAGGGCTTGGCTGGCATCTCAGGAGAGAGGATTTGGGTGGAGCTGAAGAAAATCCTTGTTGGCAACCACATGAATCACTTGATGCACCTCATCTATGATCTTAATGTGGCTCCCTACATAGGTGAGAGCAAGTCACAGGTTGACTGTTTGGCTGTGAAACGTTTCTGAATTAAAGTCCCATCAGAAAAAAAAACAGTTAAGTTGAATTCTCAAAGGAGAAATGGCTATGGTAGAGTAAGATATATTTTGCAGTCAGCTTGAGCGGTAGGCAGCCTTGCCCTGGGAACCAACAGTTTGAGGACAGAGTGGTCAAGAGAGAAAAAATGGTCTCTGGCTCCATCACCTGGGTCAGTTCCTTAACTATTACCTTCCAGTGCTGCAGTAAGGAATGGAAAAAAATGGAAATTCTTTTTTTTTTTTTTTTTCCCTCCAGGGTTATTCCTGGGCTTGGTGCCTGCACCATGAATCCACCGCTCCTGGAGGCCATTTTTCCCCCTTTTTGTTGCCCTTATTGTAGCCTCGTTGTGGTTATTATTATTGCCATTGTTGATGTTGTTCGTTGTTGGATAGGACAGAGAGAAATGGAGAGAGGAGGGGAAGACAGAGGGGGAGAGAAAGACACCTGCAGACCTGCTTCACCGCCTGTGAAGCGACTCCCCTGCAGGTGGGGAGCCAGGGGCTCGAACCGGAATCCTTACACTGGTCCTTGCGCTTTGCGCCACATGCGCTTAACCCACTGCGCCACCACCCGACCCCCAAAAATGGAAATTCTTACGGAATGGAAGGGCTGAGAGACTTACTCAGTTGAGGCACACAGTAACACACACACAAAGCAAATTATTATTGCAGTTAATAACCAGGAACCATGTGAGACTGGTTTATCACTCTTCAGGGGACATGGTTACATTTCAGGTAAAGGCATTACTAGAGGCAGGGGTACTCTGTGACAGTGCCAGTAGGAGTAAGTGCTACCAGGGCAACCTGGGCCAGTGCACCTCGGTGAAGGGAAGTGGGAAGAGGAAGGCCAGGGTGTGTCAGCAGTCCGTCTGTAATATTGGCTGGACCAGTAATGAGCCCTGCCGACAGGGGCTTTCTGCCTTCTGAACCGTCATTTGTGTTTATATGAAATGTAGTCACAGTGGAGATGGGTGACAGCTGCTTCTGTCCCTGCAGGTTTACCTGCTAATGCAAATCTAGAAGAATTTAACAAAGTCAGTAAAAATGTTGAAGGCTTCTCCCCAAAGCCAATGACTCTCCTGGCTGCATTATTCAAAGTGCAGGAGGATGTGACCAAGTTGGATTTGAGGCTGAAGATCTCAAAGGAAGAGAAAAACCTTGGCTTGTTTATTGTTAAAAACAAGACAGATTTAATTAAAGCGGCAGACGCTTCAGAACCATTGAAACCCTATCAAGACTTCATCATAGATGTAAGTATCTGCTAGCACTGGTAAGATCAGCTCACGTGGAGAGCAGCGGTTCAGCGCTGCAGATGCGTGACACATTCTGTGGAGTGTTACTTAAGTACATCACATTACTGACATGACAGATGGGGTGGCCTGGGAGGTTGCTCAGCTGGCAGAGCACATGCCTTGCAAGCCCAGGGCCCCAGATTTGGCCCCCAGCACTGCAGATGGCCAGTGCTGCTTTGCTCACTTTCATAAGATACAGAGCTTTGGGTAAGGTCCTTAGCGGGCAGTCTGATGTGCGCTGAGATTCTGCCTGTGCTCAGTCCAGGGAGCCTGACGCCACCAGCCGCGTGTGTGAACTCCTCAAGTACCAGGGCGAGCACAGCCTCCTAAAAGACATGCAGCAGTGGTCCATCCCTCCATTTCCTGTAAGTGGCCATGACATCAGGAAAGTGGGCATCTCTTCTGGCAAAGAGATTGGGGCACTGCTGCAGCAGTTGCGGGAACAGTGGAAGAAAAGCGGCTACCAGATGGAGAAAGATGAACTCCTCAGTCACATCAAGAAGAGCTGAACTCGAGAGCCGTCTTCTCGAGGCAGGGACGTTTAGGTAAGACTCCTTTGTGTTCACTGTCCCTAATGAGATTAAAGAAGCTCAAAGCCAGTGTGGAGGATCTCCATAGAAAAAGAAAAGTCTTAATTATACTTCAGACAGACTGCTACCTCCTCTCTGATTCATGTCAAGGAACCTTACCATTTGTTTGGCCTAGTTTCTGCTGGAATTGGTGGCATCTTTCATCTGTGTTGGCTTGAAAAGTACTGTGTTCAGTCTGCAGACCAGATGTGCCCTTGCTGGTAGGCACACACTCGGGACTTGCTGCAGTGAGCTCTGTTTTAGTTGGTACTTGGCACTCGAGTTTCCTTAACCGTGTGTGCTGAGTCTGTCATGTGAGCACACATCTCTTTCAGAAATGAGTTTATGTGGGACGCCAGTATAGATCGGGTGTCATATGTTTGGTGACAGTAATTCTGTCTCTTTGAAGTTAAATGTCAGTCTGACTAGCAGGCCGCTGCTGCTCAGAACCTGGATGCTTCCCATAGGTAAATAGTACGAAGTGTTGGTTCACTTCAGCTGCTGCATTTCCATACTTTATACTTGGTTTTCCTTTCTGTATAGATAATCATAGCATCTTTCTGCTCTGGATTTGCACCTTGATAAAACAGCTTTGAAAAGCATAATTCTGGTAAAGCCCAGCCAAGAGGGAGAGTGACAGGTAGTATTCTGGGCAAGAAAGGGAGTCCTGGAACCACTGTGCCCACATCAGTGGTTACAGGATTGTGAGGTCCCCAGAACTCAGATGGAGCTATTCCAGAATTGGACTGTCACATGTTAAGACACTTTATATGTCTTCCATACCAGAACACTTTTAGACCTCACTGTTTGACCAGATGAAAAAATCAGTGCAGGATCTCCCCGCCATCTGGAGGCAGTGGCCCTGGCGTGGTGGCTTATTTTGGGAACACTATTGGATCCAAAAAAAAACAACCTCCCAAGCCATCAAACAAATCTACTTTTCAGTGTAGGGAAGCCTACCAAGTCATACCAACTCAGGGTGTAATTAGACCTAAAGTAAAACTTACTCAAAAAACTAAGACAGGGGCATCTGCTAAAGAACTGACAGCATGCCTGAATTTGGTATTCAGTTGATATTTGCATGTTTGGTAAAAGACAAGAGTCTGGTTTTGGCCTCTCTTATCCCCAGGGGTAATGTAAAGCAGTAAAGGAACATCAGAACCAAAGTTAAATACACAAATGTGAAAGGATCCCTGCCATAAATCCTTGAATGTATCAGCAGAGATAGTGACAGACTGGTTTACCTTACATTTTTTTTTTTTAATTACTTTTTATTCCTAGATTATCTGCTTCTGAGTACATAATTTACACTGCTTACACAGGGAACATTCTTTAAGTTTACTTAAAGTTTTCTTTGAGTGGACTGGGAAGTGGCGCAGTGGTTAAGGAACTAGACTCTCAAGCATGAGGGCCTGAGTTCAATCCCCGGCAGCACATGTACCAGAGTGATGTCCAGCCCTTTCTCTCTCTCCTCCTATCTTTCTCATTAATAAAAAAATAAATAAAATCTTTTTTTAAAAAAGTTTTCTTTGATTTACAGTGAAGTAGGCTACAAAAGTACAGTGTCATATCTAGTTTGGTGTGAGAGAACATGCCTACTCTCTGCTAACTAATGTTCAAGTTAAACTCTAGGACCCAAGAATCAGGTGATAGTTCAAACAAAAGCTGAGCACAACACAGAACACCATCTCTCCCCCCACCCCCCAACCCCACTAGCAGACACATAAGGAAAGAATACTATTTGGGCTTAAACTCTCTTTAATATATTTTCAAAATTTACAAATCAATTTATCTTGCAGATAGTACAGAAAGGAACAGCCCTTTTTGAAGTAATGTACACTGCCTGTCTCAGAGGGAAATGTGTGCTTGCTTTTAAACTGTGGGCCGAGTAATACAGCAATTCCAAGTAACCTTTGCCAGAAACAATCTCATTACTTTGAGATGTCAGGTTCCACAGGTTCCTAAAGTAAATAGTCCTGAAAACCAAGTATCCTAGGCTGTTTTTTACCCTCTTAGCATGTCTTAAATCTTCAGATACCCCTTGCTGTGTTAACTGTGTCTATAATTATGCCAGTTTGTTCAAAAACTTGATCCTTACCGTGTCCGCTTACAAGCAAAGTATCACTCTGTCTGGGCTTATTTTGTCTCCTGAGTTGTTTTCATCTTCGGTTTGGGGGATTGTGGGCAACAGAGCAGACCGAGTCAAGCCCCAGAATTTCTGAGGTGACAGGTCTTTCTTCGTGGCAGTAAACTTCCATCCAATGTGGCTTGCGCAGATCCTGCACTGGGCGATGGTCCAGGCATAGCTGCACAAAGAAGGGAGAGCTGTCAGCTAGGGAAACCACTGTGCCGCAAGTCTGCCCTCATAGAACCTATCTGCACACTGTGCCTAGCATCTCAGGACTGAGGATAAGCATTCTGAATGCCAGCCCAGATTTTTTTTTTAATAAATATTTTATTTATTCCCTTTTGTTGCCCTTGTTGGTTGTTTTATTGTTGTAGTTATTATTGTTGTTGTCGGATAGGACAGAGAGCAATGGAGAGAGGAGGGGAAGACAGAGAGGAGGAGAGAAAGACAGACACCTGCAGACCTGCTTCACCGCCTGTGAAGCGACTCCCCTGCAGGTGGGGAGCCGGGGTTCGAACCGGGATCCTTAGGCCGGTCCTTGTGCTTTGTGCCACCTGCGCTTAACCCGCTGCGCTACAGCCCGACTCCCCCAGTCCAGATTTTCTACGGTATGTTTCACTATGACACTGTGTCAGGTCTTTACGCAGCGAAGTCACATGATGCTCTTAGGTCCTGGTTACAATTTTGTCTGCTCGACCTCACCTATATGTTCTGGAACCTCAGTGCTCCAGCCCTACCCCACTAGGGAAAGACAGAAACAGGCTGCAGATATGGACCATCCTGCCAGAACTCCCACCTTCTGGTGTATAGGTGTGACTTAGGAAAAGGGAAAAAATGGGCAAAAATATAGACAGTTATACAAATAGTCGACCTATATCTGTGACCTCGGGAGAATCACTGCAGTTCCCAATGGAGGGATGGGGACACAGAGCTCTGGTGGTGGGAACGGTGCAGAACTGTGCCTGTGACCTTGTGAATTAGTGGTCAATCACTAATGAGAAGCCACCAAAATTTGTTTGTCTGACAGCAAGGTCACACTGTAATTCAGACCTGCTTTCCCTTGTGTTCTTACAGTGAAGTTAGGAAACAGCAGCCTCCTGTTATGAGTTACAAATGGGGGAGTCCTGTTTCTGTCAGGTAGTTTAACCAAACATACAAGCCATAGCCCTTGTTCTCAAGGAAATGGTGGCAACTACATGGCTTATTTTTCTACCAGCCCCTAAGGCCCCACTGATAAGAACATGTCCCTTCTAGGTTTAGTTTCTAAGACTGGGCTCTGCTGCTCAGCCGCCCCCTTCTCCAGTCACTGCCTCACCCTGGGAACCAGCTCTGCTCCGTGGAAGGACGGCCGATGAGGTTCAGGTTGCAGGCCTTGTACACCGTAAGCGTCTCGTGCACGTAGCCATGTGGGTTCACATATGCTGCCATTGGTCCACACAGGGACAGGCTGCAGGAGCAGAACACGTTTAGCGAGAAATATATGCCCGATAGTTTATCTTTTTTGTTTTATGTTGCAGTCTTGTGAAAGTAACAGCTAGTTTGCTTCCCGCGGTGGTCAGGAGGAAACGAGTGGAAGTTTCTATCCCCCAAGACACACCCTGAGCAAGTGCGGAGGGAGGGCATGTCCTTGACGTCACACACTGCCAAGTGTGCGTCAGCACATGCAGCAGGAGCCTGTCCCACGTCTGTCCTTGGTGCTCCAGCATAACTAGCTCCCCAACCTAAGGGTGATGGCAGATATGCTCGCTGTGTATCCAGCTACTTTCTCAACAAGGACTGGGGAGGAAGAGGCTCCTGGCTGCACCTTCTGTGAATAACTTTCCCCAGCCCCCAAGCAGGAAAACTGTCCTTCCCACAGCTAACGAAGCCAGCTTTCAGTTGCTGAGTTTTTGAGACTGTAAACGTCTTAAGACAGTAGGGAAAGGGTAGTCCAAAAGCTCACCTGAATATCTCATTTTTGGTTGTTATTTCTGTCTCTTGACATTGTTTGCAGCAAAGAGATGTACACTGAAAATGTAAGAAAAACCACACTTATTTAACTGAGTAATTACCTAGCTCACTAAGAGACCTCCAAGATGTTAAACACCCTGGGTGCCATATTTTCCTTCCAACCATTCAGACAGCTCTAGTGGTGAATCTCAACTCAGGCCCATTACTTCGAGCACTCAGGAGCTGCTAGGGTGTAGACAGGGTGAGTGGTGTGGACCACGGGCTTTGCCACGCCCAAAGAGAGCTACTCACATCTGCGGCATGTAAGTGGTCCTAAAGGGTATGAAAGGCAGAACAGCAAGCCGCTGTTGGCACTACCCGAGGGGTCCTCACCCCAGCTGACTGAGGCCAGCCAGTAGCCTGCTCACCTTGTTCATGATGTCCAGCTCACAGCGGAGGCGCTGCACAGCGCTCCCGATTTTAAGGAGCTGAAGTCTCAACACGTCATCAATAGGCAAGCAAGCAGCTACCCTGTAAGAAAAATCTCCAAGACAAGGCAGAGTTTTCAAAGTTTTACACTTAGGAACCAACTCATGTCCTTTAACAGAGCCCTTTCCGCACTACTAATATACACACTCTAATCTGCTTTTTAAATGTCTGAAGTTGAACATGCCATCATGGCCATGACAGCATATATTTACTAAGAAACTAGGAGAACAGGTGAACTGAGTAAGAGAGACTGTATTTAGGGTAAACAGATTCAGGAACTATGATAGTCATTTTAAAAGGCATCTTAAAAAGCAGGAAACAGTCTGTTTAGTACCACAGGGGTCTGCCATGTGGAACCAGGGCTCAACCTTGGCAGGCGCTCTACCCAGTAAGTGATTTCTCTGGTTCAGGAATTATCTTTTAAATGAGAGTTGTTTATTTGTTTAACTCCTTATGAAAACAGTAGTCACAGAACTTAAGAACTTGACTGCAACTAACTAAAACAATATATTCCCTTAATGATTATTGCAAAAGAAATGGTGTGCTTTCTAGAATAAAACATGAATGTTTATTATGAATATTAGAACTAAATGTTTGGTTTTCTTAAGCAGCAAATACAAATGTACCCACAGGAGGAAAGCAGACTTGTCGTACCTATTGGATTTGAAGGAAGAGAATCGTCCTTTAGATTTTCATCCCACTCACGCAACTGTTTCTTGATCCTATCCATCAAAGTTTCCTTGTTTAAATTAAAAAGTAACCACATTAAAGTTCACAGACTTTTCTCAGTTTTTCAGGCTTCATGTTTTAAAGTAACAACTTACCCTCACTGTCTGAGGGAGGCCCTCCACCAGCAGAACTCACCCCAGGCCTCCCCGGACCTGTCCAGCCTGAGCCTGACTCTGAACCCCACCTCACTCCCGGCCTTCTCTGCTGCCTGGACTGGTCGCCCCCAGCCCACTAAGTCTCTTCTCAGTCAGTCCTGAGGGAGGGAGGGCAGCTCTGTGAGCCAGCTCCCACTTGCCTTCTGCCTTCTCACCCGACCACCTGTACTCTCTCTTCCTCTGGTTTTCTTTGTAAAGACTCAAAAGTGTCCTAAGGGCAGAGTGCAGCTTCTAGTTTGTGTGTGTGTGTGTGTGTGTGTGTGTGTGTGTGTGTACACAGCATTCACACTCCACCTGTTTGGCCCCCCACAGCTCAGGTGCCCAGGCATGATGGTTCAGCCAAGAAGGTGATGGGTTCACATCAGCTGACTCACCACACATAACAAGTGCAGTAACTACAGCTTCACCTCCATCTTACAGATAACTCAAAAGCATCTGTGATACAGATAATTCTCAGCAGCCAAAGCAGAGTTAGCTAAAAATCAAGCTTAGGGGTCTGGGCAGTGGCACACCTGGTTAAACACCCATATTACTAAGCACAAGGATCTGGGTTTGCACGCCCGCTGCCCACCTTCAGGGGGGTCTCCTTCATGAGTGGTGAAGCAGGTCTGCAGGTGTTTGTCTTTCTCTCCCTCTATCACCCTGTCCTCCCTCAATCTCTACCCTTTCTTAAAAGGGGGGGGGGGGGGCGTCAGGAGGGATGGATTCACAGTGTTGTCACCCAAGCCCCAACAACATCCCTGATGGCAAAAAACAAACAAGCAAAAAGCCAAGCTTGAACTGTCTAAATATGCAAAACTTCAGTTCTTTCAGCTATTCTAGCAGTCAGCCCCTTAGTGAGTTTTGCAAGATATGGCCACACCTGGTTTTGAGTCCAAGCAGCACAAAATTGGGTGTGACAAGAAACCAAATGGAAGGATTCCTAGATTTATTTATTTATTATTATTATTATTATTGTTTAGATTTTCTATGTGCAACTACCACTTGGTCCAGCACCATTTCAAATGCTTGATAAACCCTACAGAGTTTTCCAGTATTTTGGCCTAGGGATGATGGGAAAACTAGAAGCTCTAAATAAAAAGAAGTCTATGTAGCAGTGCCACTAGATCTAAAACGAAAACACCACCTAGCCTGAGAGCTTGGTTCTGATGATCTTTCTACACGGTCTCCCCCAGAAGCAAGGAGTCAGAGTCACGCTACTCACCGCATCATACAGGGAGTACAGCCAGTGAGGCCAGGAAGTCAGGTTTGCACAATGAAACTTTCTCTGCAAAGAGAAACAGAATCACTTACAAACTCACAGAATAGAGATCCCCTGCATGGAACGAACAGCATTTGAACAGCAATTTCAGCCCAGGAAAGGGCTTTCTGATGCAAAAAGATGGAATGTTCTGGGGCCTACCCCACCATGACTGATTGAGTTTGGCCATCACATTCTCATAGTCTGCGCATTCACAGTACAACCAGAACCCCAATTGCTTCTGAGTTCAAATAGGAAAGCTTCACTTTCAGGGAATGTCAATTGATCCAACCTCTGGGGAGAACAGTCTGGAGAACTCTCAGAAGGCTAGAAATGGACCTATCCTACGACCCTGCAATTCCCCTCCTGGGGATCTATCCTAAGGAACTCAACACATCCATCCAAAAAGATCTGTGGACACATATGTTCTTGGCAGCACAATTTGTAATAGCCAAAACCTGGAAGCAACCCAGGTGTCCAACAACAGATGAGTGGCTGAGCAAGTTGTGGTCTATATACACAATGGAATACTACTCAGCTGTAAAAAATGGTTACTTCACCGTTTTCAGCCGATCTTGGATGGACCTTGAAAAAATCATGTTGAGTAAAATAAGTCAGAAACAGAAGGATGAATATGGGATGATCTCACTCTCAGGCAGAAGTTGAAAAACAAGATCAGAAAAGAAAACACAAGTAGAACCTGAAATGGAATTGGTGTATTGCACCAAAGTAAAAGACTCTGGGGTGGGTGGGTGGGTGGGGAGAATACAGGTCCATGAAGGGTGATAAATGGCATAGTGGGGGGTTGTATTGTTAAATGGGAAACTGGGGAATGCTATGCATGTACAAACTATTGTATTTACTGTTGAATGTAAAACATTAATTCCCCAATAAAGAAATAAATTAAAAAAAAAAGAGGAAAGTTTCACTTTTGAGGGTAACTTAATAGAGAAGCAACAAAGCAGCATACTTCTCTCATTATTTGTTTTCATACTAATTTCTTGTTGAGTTTTTACACTGAAAACCTTAAAATATAATCCAAACTGCCTTCTTGTAAAAACTTTAAGTGGCCACAGAAGCAAACAAACGTGAGGCAATTCCAAGGATAAAATGATACACCTGAGACTTCTTGTTCAAGCTCTCTGCTTCAAATACTCAGGGCAGGAAAGAACCCTCCAATTTCTATGTAAGGAGCCAAATGAAAAATGTGATTACACTAAATTCCTGTGGCATTTCAACATTCCGTGGGAAGATTTACATTACAGTGTACTGTCTCAAAACATATTTGATGCAATACCAACAAACACAAGGATTTAGAAGCATAATTTAAAGTTCACCTTGGAAAATGTGTGAAAACTAAGAAAAATTGCAAAGAAATATTTTTCAGGACACAAAAGTTCAATGGAAAAGCCACTCAGTAGTACTGTTAATACTGTTAATCAGAGACCATTTGAACAGACAAGAGCAAAATCCTGAGTTCGTGCTTATTTATTACAGTGGGACACAGCACAAGACATCTGACCAAGGATAGGGCATAGCAAACGACAAGAGTATAAAGAATGATTGCACTTCTCTCCATAAAAGCTGTTTATTCTGTAAACCATTAAATGGGATGCCACGTGGACCTTGGGTGGGAATGGTAGACCAAACGACTTCAGCACAGTGGAATACACTGCACCTTCCCCAACAAGACAGCTGAGCAGAGGAGCTGGCCCACAGCACATTAGGGTACGGCTGATAGCTACAAGGACACCACTGTGCTATGGAAACAAGTCTGGAAGTAAGACAAGAGGCACCACTGCTGTCCTGCTCAGTGGAGGTTCAGTACGGGAGCCTGGACTTCTTCCCAAAGGCCCATGTTATCTGGAAGAGGACTATCTTGTTCTAGAAGACTCCTGAGCTAAGCTGAGCTCAGACATACTTGAAAGCATAGTCTGGGGTGGCCTCTTGAGTACACGCCCAAAATTAAGACTAGGAACTCAGACCTCAACCTCTACCCCACCCCCACCCCCGTCAGCTCTTTTCAGACAAAGACATGGTAAAGAATTCTTCATCATGGTAATTAGGGGAGAAAATGTCATGTCCAGCCCAGCAGCTAACTATAATAAAATGATGCTGATAAAAATAAAGACAATAGGGGGTCGGGCGGTGGCGCAGCGGGTTAAGCGCATGTGGTGCAAAGCGCAAGGACTGGCGTAAGGATCCCAGTTCGAGCCCCCAGCTCCCCACCTGCAGGGGGGTCGCTTCACAGGCAGTGGAGAAGGTCTGCAGGTGTCTCTCTCTCCCCCACTCTGTCTTCCCCTCCTCTCCATTTCTCTCTGTCCTATCCAACAACGAATAGCGTCAACAAGGGCAATAATAACCACAACGAGGCTACAACAACAAGGGCAACAAAGGGGAAAAATGGCCTCCAGGAGCGGTGGATTCATGGTGCAGGCACCGAGCCCAGCAATAACCCTGGAGGGAAAAAATATATAATAATAATAAATAAATAAATACAATAATAATAACAACTGAGTGGAAAAAGGCCTATGACAAGGTACCACTCCCCACCAGTGAGGGGACGAACACACAGCTGTTCAGAGATGTTAAGCGCACAGTGGGAATTTGGAGTTATCTAGGGGAATGTAAAGTTGCATTCGTATCAGGATAAAACACACATGGATCAAAAAAGCTTTCAAGTTTTGATTTCATTAAACGGAATGAAATCAAAAGTAAAGAAAAATTTTAAACTTTTTCCCCCTCAAATGAAGATTCCTTTGCACAGGGAAGTCTTTTTTTTTAGTTATGACCCTGAAGGCAGGTTTTTTTTTTTTTTAAAGATTTATTTATTTATTAATGAGAAAGATAGGAGAGAGAAAGAACCAGACATCACTCTGGCACATGTGCTGTTGGGGATCGAACTCAGGACCTCATGCTTGAGAGTCCAGAGCTTTATCACTGCACCACCACCTGGGCCACAGGCAGGTTTTTTTAAAAGATAACTACGGGGGGGGGGGGGGGAGGACACACATTTCTGTATGATAGTGTGTGCCAAAAACAAAATTCAAAGATGAATGATAAGGCAGGAAACGAGCCCACTAACTGCTAATGTCCAGAGAACCAGAGACACCAACAGGCAATGAGCAGTGACAGTCACCTCCTGGTGAAGAGCAGTAACAAGGGCTCGATGCATGGTAAGGGGATGGTCTGCGCCTGGGAGTGGCATGCTTCTAACAACCACGCTATTGAGTGCAAGAGTCCCACAGACACAAAGGCTCTGGGACGGGAGGAAATCCACATTTATTTACATGACGCAGTCACAGAACGGGCAGGTCTCAAGATTTTGAAGTGAGTCTGGGAAGACAGTTTTCTGACTATACTGATCTCACTGCTTAACCCTTGGGGATGTCTCTAATCCTCCCTGTTCAAAGGGAAGAAAACGCAAGGATGTTTCTGAAAGCTGGAGTAATCTGTCAACTGAGAAGTTCAGTTTTTGATGGGAAAAGTGAAGTATGTGCGAAAAGTTCAAGGTTAAGCTATCTCAAGAAGACTCCTGCTGGACCCTGGACCGTATTTCCTGCTGGAGGTGTAGGCTCACTCCCTGGCCTGAATTAGGTCAGCATCATCTAAACATGGCCCAACCCTGGCCATGAACTAGTGAGCTGCTGCTGAGACAGGGAGACACACAGTGCAGCCTTTCAATAGTGAGGCTGTGCCGGTCGGCGAGAAGCCCCGTCTGTGAACAGGGAGCCCGAAGCTGAACTGGCCACAGCACCCAGCCCTGTGGTGTCAGCCCATGGGGTCTGCCTCCACGCCCCAGTCCTTCCCTGGGGCTGATACTAGTCTCCTTAGCAGAACAGCCAGTGGCTCATCTCGAGTCTAATGCGGATCACCATTTTCCTTAGTCTGGTGGCCTTAGCCCCAGACAGAAGAGCCCAAGGGCACCTTTAGGCAAACTGGAAACTGGGATTTAGGCAGTTGTAGCTTTTCAAGCCGGGATGCCACTCATGCCCCACCTATCTGTGGTTAGTCCTTATTAAGTCTGACAGTGAGACCAGCAGAGGGCTGAGGCCTGATAGTCCGGAAATACAGGAGAGGGGGAGAAGAGGGGAGTGTTAGACTCCACTCCCAGCAAGCACCCCCCGCAGGGTCGTGCTTCCTCACTGTGCTGGCACACACCGCACAGGTGCAGCGTCTATTCCAAACCGCAGTGGCTCAGCTGAGGTGCTCTAGCCATAGAACAGCACTGGATGGACTCAGTAATTCACATGCAAGCTAAACTCAAATGGGATTAACTGATGGGGAATTTTTAACCAAAAAGCCTGGTGTGGAACAACTTATTTGTTCCGTAAATAAGAACATCAATATTCCCTAGAAAGCTCTCTAGTGATGCAGACATGCAGCTGTCTCACTACTGACAGGAAAGTGACACAGGACAGCACCCGAGGACAGCACTCGGGGCAGTCAGGCCTCCAGCCATGTGCCCGCAGAGTCATGTCTAAAATGACTGCACCAGCTTTCTGCCACCAACACAAGCAAAAGTGACAGGATGTTCAAAGTGCATCAACTTTGGGAAAAGCAACACAACACAGCCACCCAGACATTTCTTGTAAGCTCAAGGCAGCAGCATTACTGGCAAAGCTTCAAAGACACCAGAAACGCCGAGGCACTACACCCTCCTCAGATGCCAGGAGCCAACAGACCAGTCATGAGCCTGCTGCTCATGGAGCAGCCATCAAGCACAGAGCAGGTGGAGTCTACTGGGAGGACATGGATCATGGTGGTGGGCTGGCTGGGCTGGAGGCACCTTGGGAACAACTTCTGCTAGTTTACTTCAGATTTGGAGCCCAGGCTCACTGACATTTAAACTCAAGAGAGCTCAGCTGGTAAAGTGCTGTTGCGGTGCCTTCTCTATTCCCTCACTTGTAAGGCTCTAAGTAATTAAAAGCTGTATTTAAGAAAGAAATAAAACTGTGGAGTCGGGCAGTAGTGCAGCAGGTTAAGTGCACGTGGCGCAAAGCGCAAGGACCAGCGCAAGAATCCCAGTTCGAGTGGTCCAGGAGGTGGTGCAGTGGATAGGGCTTCGGACTCTCAAGCATGAGGTCCTGAGTTCAAACCCCGGCAGCACATGTACCAGAGTGATGGCTGGTTCTTTCTCTCTCTCCTATCATTTCTCATGAATAAATAAATAAAATCTTTAAAAAAAAAAAATCCCAGTTCGAGCCCCCGGCTCCCCACCTGCAGGGGGGAGTCGCTTCACAGGCGGTGAAGCAGGTCTGCAGGTGTCCTTCTCTCCCAGTCTTCCCCACCTCTCTCCATTTCTCTCTGTCCTATCTAACAACAATGACATCAACAACACAATAACTACAACAACAATAAAAAAATAAAAGGGCAACAAAAGGGAAAATAAATATTAAAAAAAAAGAAAAAGAAATACAACTCAAAACTTTCCCTCTATTTGCCAGAGACAAACAGATGACCAATGTAGGAGTTTTCAGGTCTGAATGGAAATTGTACTTCCCTATCTTCCAAAGATGAATCTTAAAATTTGGTGAATTTTCTCTAGAAGTAAATGCTCTTTTCTCTTAGAAATTTTAGCTATTTTGAACTTGAATTGATATCTCACAAGTGAGTAGAAACAAACTTCATTTTTCTGCCTAGAGGACACAATGCCAAGAGGACAAGCACAAACCAGTAGTTTTTTAGGGGCACCTGTTCTCCAGTCCATGTCTGTGATGTCAGCAGTATCACACAAGCAGAACAGCTTTCCTCCCGGAAGTCATAGAAAGCCCTCTGCTACTGTGTGCTACCGAGCCTTTCTGTCTTTACAATGGAAGGGCCGGACACCTATCTTAGCCTCATTAAGATGCTTAAAATTAACAATTGCAAGCTCTTAATTAATACACAGCTGACAGACAGAATAGCAAAACCAAACTGCAAACTGTTACATAAACAGCTGCCTAGGAGATCTCGAGAAGCCCCAGTTAGGATCAGAGGCAGTGAACACTGCCACAGAGGTGTCTGGGGACTGAATCATGAGAACAGTTCTTCTTTCTTTAAAAAAACAGGGCGAAAGCAACCTGTTTTCACTATTTCGAAGATGCATAAAAAATTAGTTTCTCACCTTCTGGTATTTCTGCCACCATTTACATGAATACTGGTCTTCCCATGGGCCAGGTTTCGAAGGGCATATCTGGCATTTATTGAGGGATTCTAACTGAACTGCAGACATGGTTGAAGGCAACACACACTCGGGAAGAATCTGCACTTTAGCTTGTTGGATTCTAAAATAAAGAGAACCAAGCATGTGTTCATTTTTAAGATAAACTAGCTCAAGCTACTAAGCGTCTAAACATGATGGGTAAACTTAATATTAACATTTTCAAAGTCTTCTTTTTTAAAATTATTCATCAAATGCTAACATCAAGATAAATTAAAATATACTGTATGTCACAAATCATTCCAGAGGTAAAGACAGAGACAACCTAATCTGAGTTGTCAGTCACTGTGGAATGGCAAGGGAGACTTTTTACATTTCTGTAATGAAAAGAGCCAGTGAATGAAACAAAGTGGGGAAAACCTGTATCTGCCCTCTACTTGGCCTAGCAAGGTATTTCTCAACTAACTTCGCAGACCTCTCCAGACACCCCATCCCACTCATCTTTGCCTGACTCTAACTCCTCTCCCTCACCAGCCCCTCACCCTAGTATCTCAGCTGAGTTGTGGAGAAAGGAGACGATACCCAGAACTCTTTCCTCACAGATGATAAAAGCCAAACTAGCACATTTCACAAATTACATGCTGCCTTTTGGTATGCTCCCTTTTTCATTCTCAGACATTTTACCACAACATTCACATAATCAAAATGGGTACAATTGGTTTTTTACTTAAAATCTATCTAAACTTTGATGACTTGCTATTTCCAGAATGCCACCTAAGAATATCCTACTGTAAACACCCTTTTACAAGCCAACACCAGCAGCAGGTTACGCCTAGGAACTCTTTTCTTACTGTATCTGTTGGAGTTGAGTCTCTGACAGGGAGAACATACAACAAAACACTGTCAGACTGGCAAAGTCAAATAGATGAAGTGTCTCCTGACTGGCAGCTGTGACTAGGGATTCTAAAGGGGGCTGGCTTCCCTACTAGTTAGTCTCTGTCTTGACTCCCAGAAAAATTATAAGAATGAAATCTGGACACCTCTACATATTTGTTAAATAAAAACAGCTAAGTGTGTCTGAAAATATCGAGGCTTAATTTGAAGACAGTAATGAGTAGGCTCATTACTCCCTAAAAGTACAGATGTCAACCTGCTTTTGAGGAAAGTTAAAAACAGCTTTGCTACATGTTATGTACGCACTCCTTCTATATATATACCGTTCAGTCAAACAGAAAATACAGAACTTGCTTTCCTTAACTGGAAGGAGACCACACTAGACTGCTCCCATGGTTTTCTACCTCATCTTCTCATCTGAAGATGGTTACTGGGGGAGGGGGGAGGGGGATGGAGTAGGAGGTAGGGAACTCTCACTCCATGGAAGCCTTAGAAAGTGGTCTTGGTTCCCAGAGGGATAGAGAATGGGAAAGCTACTGGGGAGGGGGTGGGATATGGAGATTGGGCGGTGGGAATTGTGTGGAGTTGTACCCCTCCTACCCTATGGTTTTGTTAATTAATCCTTTCTTAAATAAAAAAAATTAAAAAAAAAAAAGAAAGTGGTCTTGGTTGGTAAGGGGGGTCTATGGAAGAGTGGAGAGAGGTGTCCCTCCCAAATCTTCCCCAGTACTGCCAGTGTGTGATGTTACCTTTGTTTCAGACAAAGCAGTCTACTGCCACCTTGTGTTCAAAATAGTTTCCTTTTGTAAATTTTTATTTATTTTTCAGATAAGCTACAGAGACATTGAGGGAGGGGAGGGAGATAAAGGTGGAGAGAGACACATCTGCAGACCTGATTCACCGCTCATGAGCGGACCCACTGCAGGTGGGGGGGTGGGGGCTTGTGTAATATGTGTGTTAACTGGGTGCACCACTGCCTGGCCTCCAAAATAATTTCCCAGTCAAAATCATTGATAGGGCTGTGAAAATAGTTCAGTTGGCTAATGTGTTGCTTTGCCTTGTGCACAACGCAGGTTCAAGCCGGGCGCCCAGCACACTTAAGGAAGCTTTGGTGTTGTGGTCTCTGTCATTATCTGTGTCTATTAAAACAACAACAACAATAAACACCTGGGGCCAGGTGGTAGTGCACCTGGTTGAGCGCACATGTTACAATGCAAAGGACCTAAGTTCAAATCCCTGTCCTCACCTTCAGGGAGAAAGCTTTTGCAAATGGTGAAGTAGTGTTACAAGTATCTCTGTCTCTCTCCCTATCACCTTTTTCCCTCTATTTCTGGCTGTCTCTATCCAATAAATAAGATACCTTTAAAAAAATTTAAAAATAAGAAACACCTATAGCAAGACAGTCTCAGAAAAAGATTTCTCTAATCAACTGTCCTTTATAGTTTCTGGAATGCACATTCACAAATAATCCAAATTTCACTAGGATGAGGACAAGACTTTAAGAATGAAATGTTACTGGGACCCACAGTAACAAAGCAACTTGCTAACATAAAAGCCACACACACTGCTGAATCCCAGGACAAAGTCACTCAGTCATATTCTGGATATTACTGGTAGAACAAGAAGCAGTCTGTCACTGCCCTACAGCTGCAGCCCCACTGTGAGAGGTAGGGGAAGACTGCCTGCATGGGGGATGTTCTGGGGAGAACTCCAACTCCCACCAGGGCCTGGCCCTCTCAGTTCCTTTCCTAGCCCTAAAGGCTTGTGTGACCCAATTCTGTTATATTTACAAATCCTCATTATATGGATGGATAAAACTGACCCGAGTGGTCTGGGAGGTAGCACAATGGATAAGTCAGACCTCTCAAGCATGAGGTCCTGAGTTCAGTCCCCAGCAGCACATGTACCAGTTATGTCTGGTTCTTTCTCTCTCTCCTATATTTCTCATTAATAAATAAATAAAATCTCTTTAAAAAAAAACAAAACTGGGAGTCGGGCTGTAGCGCAGCGGGTTAAGCGCAGGTGGCGCAAAGCACAAGGACCGGCATAAGGGTCCCAGTTCGAACCCCGGATCCCCACCTGCAAGGAAGTCGCTTCACAGGCGGTAAAGCAGGTCTGCAGGTGTCTATCTTTCTCACCTCCTCTCTGTCTTCCCTTCCTCTCTCCATTTCTCTGTGTCCTATCCAACAACGACAACAACAATAATAACTACAACAATAAAACAAGGGCAACAAAAGGGAATAAATAAATAAAATAAATATTAAAAAAAAAGACATACTGAAGCTGGAGTTAAACGAGCAAACTCCAGACAACTGTGTCTTTAAAAAAAAAAAAAACTGACTTGAATCTGCTCTCATCAGCTCATGTTCCTTTTCAAAACTTAAAAACCCTCTGCATGTCCAGAGAGTACAGATTTCCAACTCAAAGACAATTCACCTCTAAGACTTCACAGGGCTCCTCAGTCCAGAGTTAAGAGCCACTCCCACAGAGATAACATGCAATAACCAATAATGTGTTTTGTCTAATCTGCTTTGAAGAAGAGATATCAACAGAACAGAAAAATGGGATTTTTAAGATAAGGCTAGCATTCCTTGGCCTTGTGAAAATGTCCTCACTATGAGAGAGTTCTGCCCAAACCACAACTTCTCGCAACATTTCTAGTTTCTGAGGTGCAGAGACAAGGAACTCTGGTCACTGGTTACTCACAGCTGACAGAAAATTCTCACTGCAGATAGGCCCTAGTGGGAAAGGTTCCCACAGCTCAAATGAATAACTTGCAGGTATAACTGGTGTAGCTTTCAACCATCAGCACAGCTGGGATGGTACTCAGAATTCACCAGCCTCTACCTCCCACTTCCTCTCACTGCAGACTTCACCCCCAGAGATTCCAGGGCCCAGGTGTTTTCCCTCTGAGCTGACATTACTATTCTCAAACCTGGAGGGATATCAGCATTCTCTGCAACCGATTAAAAAAGATAGTGCACCTCATCCTAAGCTGAATCACTCTAGAGAGGTGGGAGAATGGGCTGAACTCAAAACTCTGGAGCTTTGCAAACTTCCCAAGTCATTCTGATACGCTGCCATATTCAGAACCATAAGATTATAGCCTTTTTTTTTTTTTTTATATAGCCTTAATAAGAAAGAGAACTACTAGAAAAAGTTAGAAAATGTGAAGGGTCATTGGGACATAAAAAAATGTAAGAAAAACATTTCATTTTTAAGATGTTCACATCTTTAAGATCAATGGTATATCTTACCCATCTGATTGTGTTCTCAGCTCAAGGACTTTGAACCTTTGTCTTCCAACAGCTTTCACCTTCACTACCTCAATTCCAAAGTCCTGTTCTTCTCGATAGGCGTAGATCTCTGCTGTGGTGCCAAATTGTGCTTCTCTTTCCTGTATGTTACTTCCAAAGTCAAATTTAAAAGGAAACGTTTGTTTTTAAATATGCAAAGCTGATTTTAAAAAAAGCTATGCTCGTAGGAAAGTAATTAAATATAATCAACCCTTATTGCAAAACTATTATGCTTTTATTTATTTTTAAACTACACAGGGCGCTGAGCAGTGGTGTACCTGGTTAAGCATACACATCACCAAGCACAGACCCTGGTTTGAACCCCAGCTCCCCACCTGTAGGGGGACATTTCATGAGCGGTGAAGTAGGTTTACAGGTGTCTATCTCTATCTCTTTCCCTCTCTCACTCTCTCTCAGTTTCTCTGTCCTATCAAATATATATAAACACCACCACCAAATGGACTCCAGGCATGGTGAATTTGTGACAGGCGAGAATTCTACCACTGCAACTACATGGTGAATTTGTGATGCTGTCACTGAGCCCGTGATAATCCAGGTGTGTGTGGGGGGAAACCTACCCAGGGAAATTCAGACATACAAGGAATCTTCAGGAAGCACTAATGGAAAAGAACAAGCTTCTAGGGAGTCGGGCTGTAGCGCAGCAGGTTAAGCGCAGGTGGCGCAAAGCACAAGGACCCGCATAAGGATCCTGGTTCGAACCCCGGCTCCCCACCTGCAGGGGAGTTGCTTCACAGGCGGTGAAGCAGGTCTGCAGGTGTCTATCTTTCTCACCCCTCCTCTGCCTTCCCCTCCTCTCTCCATTTCTCTCTGTCCTATCCAACAACGACAACAACAATAACAACTACAACAATAAAACAAGGGCAACAAAAGGAAATAAATAAAATAAAAATTTTTTTAATAAATAAATAAAATTCTCTTAAATTAAAAAAAAGAACAAGCTTCTAGTCACTAGAACCATCTAGCACTGGTTGGGGAGTAAGTGCTCATTTCCCAAAGCAAACATGATTTCACTTCAGCAGACCATTTGCTGGTTAAGGGCACTGTACTGGGGTGGGAACTTCCTGAAGGCATTTCCTATCCCATGGCTGGTTTCCTCCTCTGGCGGCCATGGGATGCCTAAAATTTGCTTCAGTTTACCACTGGTCTCTAATGGGACAACTTAGGACTTTGTAGAGAGAGAATGAACTACTCTTTTAAGAAAGCAGTCCTGGGCGGGGGAGACAGCGTCATGGTTATGCAAACAGACTCTCATGCCTGAGGCTCCTAAATCCCAGGTTCAATCCCCTGCACCACCATAAACCAGAGCTGAGCAGTGCTCTGGTGTTTCTCTCTGTGTCTCTCCCTGCATTTCTCTCAAAAATTAAATAAAATATAAAAAATAAAAAGAAAGCAGTCCTTTACACACACACACACACACACACACACACACACACACACACACAGTGTAAAGGCTCTCTTTAAATATATCAATAGTTCTTGGAGATAAGGCTCTAGAAATTGTTTCTATTAAATAGTATTGACTCAAAAAAATTTTTTTCAGATACCATAAAGTTTAATTGTAATGATAAAAACAAAAACTTAGGACCCAGTGGTGGCACGCCAGGTTGAGTGCACATGTTACACTGCAGCACCCAGTTTCAAGTCTCCAGTCCCCATCTGCTGGAAGGAAGCTTCACAAGTGGTGAAGCAGTGCTGCAAGTATCTGTCTCTCTCCTAATTTCCCCTTCCTCTCAATTTCTGGCTGTCTCTATCCAATACAGAAAGATTAAAATAAAAACACTCTAACCTGCACTTTCAAACTTTTCATCAAAATAGTTCATCTCACATCCCCACCCTCTTTCTGAGACATAGGGAAGCGGTCATCTTGGGCTTCACTACTTATTTATTTCCTCAATTGTGAAAGAGAGACTAGAACACCACTCAGCTCTGGCATGCAGTGGTGTGGGTAACTGAACCTGTAGCCTCTGGGGCCTTGGGCATGCAAGCTGAGCATACTGCTGCTTCACTCTTTCTCCTGTCTTCGCCTGGGCTTCAACACCGGCCTCTGCAGCAGCTATGTGAGCGAGCATTACCTGTACGCAAGGACGGCAAAGGTCCTGTCCTTCTGGAGCAGATTGCGCACCATGCTGACTTCCTGTGGGCGGGAGAGCTGCAGAGGCAACGTCTGCCCCGGAATCAGGATCATCATAACCTGTGGCAGGACGGGGATCACCTGGCAGCTGTCGTCATCATGCAGAGTCCTGCCGTGGAACTCCTCCATGTCGGCGCCCAGATACTAATCAAGAGCAGAGAGAAGCATTCCAAACATGCCCCCTCCCCCAGACGAGCAAACCAGATCCATAGAAGAGCCAACACTGCAGTTAAAAACCTGGTGTGGCCCCACCTGCAGGGAAGTCACTTCACAGGCGGTGAAGCAGGTCTGCAGGTGTCTTTCTCTCCCCCTCTCTGTCTTCCCCTCCTCTCTCCATTTCTCTCTGTCCTATCCAACAACGATAACAACAATAATAACTACAACATCAATGAAAAACAACAAGGGCAACAAAAGGGAAAATAAATAAATACCAAAAAATTAAAAAAAAAAAAAAAAAAAACCTGGTGTGGCAGTTTGTTGTTAAAATTCGGAGGCTCCAGCTGGCCGGGTTGCTTCACGGGCGGGTAACAGAGACGACCAGAGACAACGGCTGGGCAGGGAAGCTGTATTTCTTTATTCAGGAACAACGATTCATAAACTAAACCAAACTAATCACCAAACAGAACTCTGCTGCCTCTTTCCCCCGCGGCGGCGGCGCCAAGCACTCTCGAACTCTGCAACTCAGTTATCCAACAGCAATCCTGATTGAGTCACAGAATTCATGTTCATAAAGAATCATTCCCACACTGATTCAAGAGCATTTATTTAGTTACTCACTGGTAACAAAATAAATTAGTTACCAATTATCTTGCATGGGAGAAGCTTCATGAGTGCTGAAGCAGATGCCTCTCTTATCTCTCTGTCTGTCTTCCCCCTTCCCCTCTCAATTTGTCCTATGAAGTAGAAAGAAAAAAAACAAACAGGGAGTCGGGCGGTATAGTGCAGAGGGTTGAGCGCAAGTGGCACAAAACGCAGGGACCGGCATAAGAATCCCGGTTCGAGCCCCCGGCTCCCCACCTGCAGGGGAGTCGCTTCACAGGCGGTGAAGCAGGTCTGCAGGTGTCTCTGTCTTTCTCTCCCCCTCTCTGTCTTCCCCTCCTCTCTCCATTTCTCTCTGTCCTATCCAACAACAACGACATCAATCATAACTACAACAATTAAAACAAGGGCAACAAAAGGAAATAAATAATAAATAAGTAAATATTAAAAAAAAAAAAAAAGGCTGCTGGGAGTGGTAGATTCATCATGTGGTCACCGAGCAACATCTCCACGTCCAAATCTCACATTAAGCAACAAGTATCACACCTCAAATGACACCCTGGGACCCAGCAGCAAAGAGAAGTACTCCCTCCTTCAGTAGCTCCACGTGCCAGGAAACAGTCTGCAGACAGCCCATGTCCTCGCACAATCTCCGGAGCAGGGCAGTACCCGGTTCTACTAAATTCGGTCTCTGTTGTCTTGGGAACTTGGGACATTTATGTTACGAAATGATTTCTGCTGCTGAACTACGTACTGTGTGCGACGTTGGCAGGCTGGTGTCAAAATTTATGATGTTCGGTTTTTTGGCTTCCTTGCTATCCTGGTCTTCAACTTCCATTTCAATTTCATCTTCTTCCTCATCCTCTGCTGTAAAAGGAGAATATTATGGGGGAAAGATCAGATGCAGAAAAATGTCCAAGTTCTGTTCTCTTCAGAGACCCACTTCTTTCCCAGGTTCTGTACACTTAAGGAAAGGGTGAGGAAGGCTGGAAGAGAGTGCTAGCACCTGCCATGAAATGCTGCTTGTTTAAGTCTACATATTATTACACAACGCAGGAACCTCACAGCCATGGCCCCATCATCTTAACAAAATGCACATTGTAGGGTGGGGGAGACAGCATAATGGTTATGCAAACAGATTCTCATGCCTGAGGCTCCTAAATCCCAGGTTCAATCCCCCACACCACTATAAGCCAGAGCTGAGCAGTGTTCTGGTGTTTCTCTCTCTGTGTGTGTCTCTCTCTTCATCTGTCTAAAAAAATAATAAAATAAAAATTTAAAAAAAAAAATGCACATTGTCTGCTGAAGCTCCAGTGTGAAAACTGATGACTCACATCAGGCAGGAGGCACCATGGAAATGCCAACACAGTATCTGTACCATCCCTGAAACAGTAGGTTTGGCCCGTTCAGAGTGGAGCTGATTATCTTAAAAGAGAAAAACCCACCCACAACCAGCTCAAGTTCTGCAGCTAAAGGCCAACAACCCATTATCAATTCAGCCAGGCTGCCTTCAAAAGCAAACTGCCTATGACCTGGGCTCATTTTTATGGAAAGCATTTATGCACCCCCCCCTCCCCTCCACTCCCAAGCACATTGCTCCTTGGGTCTGAAATTTCAAGTGTTTATTTTCAAAAGGATGCAAGTTGTCCCACAACTGAGAGCTCTTAACCCTTAATTTCCACAACCCCATCCTAAATTTGGCGATTCTGGATGCCTTCTGATTCACTTAACTCTCCCTCTGATGCACTAATCTGACCTCAGGCCAGCGGCTTTCTGCTAGCTTGATTTTCAGCAACCTCATCTAGACGGTAAACTTGATGAGTCAGACTGTCTAGTACACGTCCTTCTGTCCCACCACGTAATCCAGCCCCTGGGTTACAGTGACGGGACTCTGAACAGGCTCAGCTCTCACCAACACAACCTCATGGAAAGCACCTCCTGTCTACAACGTCGCTGGAAGGTGTGTGGTTCTCCCATGCTTACTCCAACTTACTTCACCACGATCGAATTTTTCACAAAAACAAAGGAGTCGGGTCCAACCAACCCTTCTCCCCTAAATAGTTCCAATCATACACATTTTACCATGTGCTGGGAGCCTGTGCTGCCTGAGAAAACTAAACGCCGTCTGGACGTGAAGTGGAAAGGACACAACACACGCTGCAGGTCCAGCGACCGTGCGCGACCCTGGGGCAAGTCCCTGGTGCCAACGCACGGCCCACCCGGCAAAGCAGGGTCCGAGCGGCAAGGCGGGAGGCCGGCCGGCAGGGGTGCACACAGCGCGCTCTCCCGGGCGCGGGGCCTCACCGGAACCGCTCGCCAGCCCGCAGCCTTCTCCCCAGAGAGGCGCCGCACCCAAAGGGAAAGTAAAAGACACTGCGAGGAGCCGCCCCTCCGGGCCACCCGTTAGAGCCCTCGGGCTCGGGAGGCAAGACGGGGCCACACGGAGGGCGAGGGAAGGGTCCCGGCCTGGAGGAAGCCTCGCAACGTTTGCCTAGCAGGCCGCCGGGCAGGGGGCAGGGAGCGTCGGCCTCCACCAGGCCGCCCCCCAGGGGACCGCGGGCTCAGCGCCCCGTACTGCCGCCTGCACGCGCGGCCCGGCACCGGCGCAGACCTGGCATGAGCGGCAGATGGTTGCCCATGTTGTGCGCAGCGTCCTGAGGGTCTCCCTCGCCGGCCATGTCTGTTTACTCGCAGGGCAAGCTGGGAAGGCAGGGGCTGCGGGGCAGGCTGGGAGGCGCCGAGGGGCAGGCTGGGAGGGGTGTGGCCCTAGAGCTAGTTGAGGCAGCAACGGCAAAGGAGGCGGGGCCTCAAGGGTGGAGGCGGGGCTACGGCTCCGGAGACGGGATTTGAGGCCCAGGGGCTAGGCTTCGGGGCCGGAGGCGGTGCGTAGGGCGTGGCCTCGGGGGCCAGAGGAGGCGCGTAGGGCCGGGGGCGTGGCCTCGGGGCCGGAGGAGGCGCGTAGGGCCGGGGGCGTGGCTTCGGGGCCGGAGGAGGCGCGTAGGGCCGGGGGCGTGGCCTCGGGGCCAGAGGAGGCGCGTAGGGCCGGGGGCGTGGCCTCGGGGCCGGAGGAGGCGCGTAGGGCCGGGGGCGTGGCCTCGGGGCCGGAGGAGGCGCGTAGGGCCGGGGGCGTGGCCTCGGGGCCGGAGGAGGCGCGTAGGGCCGGGGGCGTGGCCTCGGGGCCGGAGGAGGCGAGGCTACCGCGTCGGGGCGGGGCCGCACAGCCGAGGGCCATAGGCTCCCCTGGCTGCTCAGCCCAGCAGGACTTGGCTCTCCCCAAGTCCCTGGCTCTGAAATGCGCTCCGCATATGGGGAAACTGAGGCTCAGCTTTAGTCCCCTCTGTAAGGGGCGGGGGTGGGGGGTGTGGGGACAGCAAGAGCACTAACTCGCATTTGTGTAGAAGAGTGAAGAATTACAGGTCTGCCAGCAGTTCTCAGACATGTCCCCAAATTACCACGCGTGTAACAGAAGTGCACACGAAAGGCAACAATAATAACTACAAGAAAACAACAAGGGCAACAAAAGGGAATAAATAAATAAAAATATTAATAAGTAAATAAGGATAATAAAAAAGAAAATAAAGGAAAGAAACAAGACAGCCAAATGTAAACAAACTCTTGGACTTGGGATGCAGAACTGAAGTCATCAAAGGGGGTAGAAGGATGGAGGGGACCTGGGCTGTGGTGGAGGAAATTGTTTCTTTGGTGGTGAGTGTGGTTTGCTAACAAGTCTGAAGAGTTGTATAACTATGTCCCTAAAGCATCTATATCTTTGAGAATCAGTACCACATAAGTTTTGAAAGAACAGAAAGTAAATCAGTGTAATAAATAAAATGAACATGTTTTCTTTCTCCCTTTCCATTATTTCTTCTTGTGACCAGGCAGGTTTTCCTGCTGACAAGAATGTGTGAATGTGTGGTCCGGGAGGTGGCGCAGTGGATAAAGCACTGGATTCTCAAACATGAGGTCCTGAGTTCATTACCTGGCAGCACGTGTACCAGAGTGGCATCTGGTTCTTTCTCTCTCTGCCTATCTTTCTTGTGAATAAATAAATTCTAAAAAATAAAAATAAAAAAATAATGTGTGAATGATGCAAATACTAATTTGAAGGGCCATAGACACACCTATCTTCATAGCTGCATTATTCACCATAGCTAAAGAATGGGTGGCCTAAATTCCCCTCAACAGATGACTGGATGAATAAGTTATCAGGTATATATATTCCATGGAATACTACTCTGCAGTGAGAAAGATGGGATTATTATGTCTTTTGGGACAAATTGAGTGAAACTAGAGGTGATGATGCTTAGTGAAATAAGTAAAGAGATGAAAGACAACTACCAGATGGTTTCACTCATATGCAGAATCTAGAGATTTTATTTACAGAATCTTGAAGAAAGAAAAAGAATGGTAGAAAAGAATGGTAGAAAGAAAGAAAGAAAGAAAGGCAAGCAGACTGCTTATAAGACTTATGGGGGCTATGGTGGTTATCTTTGGGAGGTGGGAGGATGGGGACACAGAAGTTGTGTGTAACTACACACTGTCACTTTACAATCTTGTAACATATTATTAACAACAATTTTTTAAATTTATTTATTTTCCCTTTTGTTGCCCTTGTTTTTATTGCTGTAGCTATTATTGTTGTTGTTGGATAGGACAAAGAGAAAGGGAGAGAGGAGTCTGGCCCACACCAGTGATTTCTGGAAAGAACAGACATCCATGGCCAAGCCAACATGACTGCTTCTGGAAAGATATCGGTTCACTTCAGTCAGATTTTTCTAACTTAAAGGTGTTTGTGTAATTTCTTCTTTTAATCTTTTTTATTTATTGGATAGAGACAGCCAGAAATCAAGAGAGAAGGGGTGATAGAAAGGGTGAGAGACAGAGAGACACCTTCAGCATTGCTTCACCACTTGTGAAGCTTTCCCCCCGCAGGTGGGGACCAAGGGCTCGAACCTGTAGCCTTGTGCATTGTAACATGTGCACTCAACCAGGTGTGCCACCACCCAGCCCCCCTCTTCTTTAGTAATCAAAATCTTGGGTGGAACTTGAAAGAATCATGCGAAGTGAGAAGTCAGAAAGAGAAGGATGAATATGGGATGATCTCACTCATGGACAGAATTGAAAAATAACAGAAGGGGAAACACAAAGCAGAACTTGGGATAGATTTTGTGTATTGCACCAAAGTAAAGGACCTGGGAAGGAGGTGGGGTGGCTTTCAGGTCCTGGAGTATAATGGTAGAGGAGGGCCTAGGCTGAGGTGAGAGAAAACTGAGAAATGTCCCACATATACCAACTTGTACTTACTATAAACCATTAATCCTCCTAATAATATTAAAAAATTGAGTCTATTCTATTTACTGTGTTTAATTCAATCAAGTTCTATATGTGGTGTGCAGGACTTGCGTGCATGAGGTCCTGGGTTTGATTCCTGGTGTCACAGGTTTGATTCCTATGATGATTTGTTCTCTGGCTTTTTCGTGAAATAAATAAATCTTTTTTAATTATCTTTATTTATTTATTGAATAGAGACAGCCAGAAATTGAAGGGAAGGGGGAGGGAGAGAGAAAGAGAGACCTGCAGTACTGCTTTGCCACTCATGAAGCTTCTCCCCTGCAGGTGGGGACCAGGGGCTCGAACCTGGGTCCTTGAACATTGTAGTATGGTATGCTCAACCACATATGCCACCATCAGGCCCCCGACTCTTTTTTTCACTCATTAACAATTTTTTAATGTATTTATTATTGTATAGAGACAGAAATTGAGAGGGAGGGGGGATATAAAGGGAGACAGAGAGATACCTGCAGCCCTCCTTCACCACTTCTGAAGCTTTTCCCCTGCAGGTGGGGACCAGGGGCTTGAACCTGGGTCCTTGTGCACTGTAATGTGTGCTCTTAACCAGATATGTCACTGTCTGGCCCTCATAAACTATTTCTTTTTGCCTCCAGGTTTATTGCTGGGGCTCAGTGCCTACACCATGAATCCACTGTTCCTGGAGGTCATTTTCCCCCCTTTTGTGGTCCTTGTTGTTGTAGCCTTGTTGTGGTTATTTTTTTTTTAATTTCTTTATTGGGGAATTAATGTTTTACATCCAACAGTAAATATAATAGTTTGTACATGCATCCTTGTTGTGGTTATTATTGTTGTGTTGTCATTCGTTGTTGGATAGGACAGAAATGGAGAGAGGAGGGGAAGTCAGAGAGGGGGAGAGAAAGACAGACACCTGCAGACCTGCTTCACCGCCTGTGAAGCGACTCCCCTGCAGGTGGGGAGCCGGGGTTCGACCCGGGATCCTTATGCCGGTCCTTGCACTTTGCGCCACCTGCACTTACCCCGCTGCGCCACCGCCTGACTCCCTCTCTCACTCTTTCTTTCCCCTCCTCTCCTCCCCTCTTCCTCTCTTCTCATCTTTTTTTTTTTCTTCTCATCTTTCTCATACCCTCTCCCCTTATCCCCATCCGACTTCTGCCCCCAGACTTGTCCAGAAACTTCATCTATTCCCCAGTGCTGCCCCCAGGACTTCCCTGCCCCTCACACATGCACTTCAGCCTTCACCCTCTTCCTCCAGCATGGAGGCCTCAGGACCTCTCCTAGGCTGCCCTAGGCTTGTCTCAGTCAATCCTCTTCTTGAATTGGGAGCTCCAGCCTCACTCGGGATCACCCCAGAGGCTTCCAGATGGCCACGTTCTGCCCTTTCCAGGTGCCCACGCCACCCTGCCCACGCCCTCATCCCTCTTCAGTTCCTGTTCTTCCCTCCAGAACCTGTACATGCTGCTTCCCGGAAGGCCTCACTAGGCCACCCAGGAGGGTGAGCACAAGGATTATGGCTGGGGTTTCCAGGAGGCTCTTGGGGGTTCAAGGAGGCTGTTGGGGGTTCCAAGGAGGCTGTTGGGGGTTTCCAGGAGGCTGTTGGGGGTTCCCAGGAGGCTGTTGGGGATTCCAAAGAGACCGCTGGGAATTCCAAGGAGGCTGTTGGGAGTTCCAAGAAGGCTGTTGGGAATTCCAAGGAGGCTATTGGGGGGTTCCAAGGAGGCTGTTGGGAGTTCCAAGGAGGCTGTTGGGAATTCCAAGGAGGCTATTGGGGGGTTCCAAGGAAGCTGCTGGGGCCTCCAAGGAGGCTGTTGGGGATTCCCAGGGAGCCGTTGGGGATTCCAAGGCTGATGGGGCAGCAGACAATTGAGTGAGCATACAGGTGGGGCGTGCAAGACAAACCTGCCAGGGAGCAGGCACCCCAGGAACACTGCTCACCAGTGTCCTGCACCAGAACGGAGGAGGAATCAAACCAATATCCCACCAGCTGCGCAGCCTGATGGGCAACAGTCGGGGTGCCCTGGTGCACCCCACCGCGTCCACTTCCCTGCAGGCAGCAGGGCCCGGCCAGGAGCAGGCTGGGTCTCGGAGGGAGGCTGAAGCTCGGGAACTGTCCTCAGGAGAGTCCACTCCTGCGGGGGCCGGGACCCAGCTCGCCCCCAAGCCGGGAGCCTCAGGCGCTCAGGGCCAGGAGCCCTGCACCTCGCCACTGTGCAGCAAGCCGGGGAAGCTGGACTGCATGCAGTTTCCTGTCTTACTGCTGCTGTTTCCAGACCTCTTCGAACACAGGCTCCAGTTTTAGAGGTTGTGCAGAACTGGGACAGAGAATGCCCTGACCTGAGGTCTTTATAGCGCCACTTCTCTCAAACACTCATCCGGAGGAGCCTGGGTTCAGATGCGGAGGGCCAGGCCTAGACCACCCAGCGTACCTTCTTAGGACTCCCCTCGGATGGTTGTTGGATGCCTAGCTGCCCTTTATCTCTTCTGATCCTCCACTAGGTAGACTGTGGTCCCTGTGTTTGCTCAACCTTCCCGTGACCACCTTCCTGGGGGAACGGGAGACTGAGTTTGCAGGTGGCTTGCACTGGCTATTGCGACCACAGCAGACGTTTCCCAAGGAAAACCGACAAAATGGCTTGCTGCTGCTGGAAACCTGCCTCCATGAGCAGACCCTGACTACTCAGCTGAGGTAGCTCATGGCCTCTCACAGACCCAGCCCAGAGCTCTTCTGGAAGTATGCAGTCAGTCCCAGCCCTCCTGCACCTGACCCCAGCCTGCCCAACAACATAAAAACCCAGAGGAATACCGAACTAAATGAACTCAATATTTGTCGATTTGAGTTAAGTTTTTAAGTTTTTTTTTTTAATATTTATTCCCTTTTGTTGCCCTTGTTGTTTTATTGTTGTAGTTATTGATGCCCTGTGGCTACAGACAGACAGACTATGACCCACATAGTCAACAACTGCCACCTCTCCAGATTCAAAGGAGGTCTCGAAACTTTACATCAGGCTCAACCTGATGCTGTTGACTGGCTACGGAAGAAGGGCAAACGCTAGAAGAAGAAGTTATTGATGTTGTTGTTGTTCGATAGGACAGAGAGAAATGGAGAGAGGAGGGGAAGACAGAGAGGAGGAGAGAAAGATAGACTCCTGCAGACCTGCTTCACCGGGGGCTTGAACCGGGATCCTTATGCTGGTCCTTGCGCTTTGCGCCACATGCGATTAACCCGCTGCAGTACCGCCCACTCCCGAGGTAATTTATGAGAGAGAGAGACAGACAGACAGATGGGAGACACCAAGACATCACTGATAATGCTGAGGATTGAACTGGGGATCTCATGCTTCAGAGTTCAGTGCTTTATCCACCTCCTGGGCCTTGAGATAGTGTTGTATGCTTTACATTGGATTGTTCTAGCTCTCCCCCTGCCAAGAAAATTGGTTCAGTCCTGCTAGTTTCCGTGGGCCCGCTTGTCCCCGCCCCAAGGAACCCCCGGGAGAGTTCCAGAGTTAGAGAGTGCTTGGCGCCGCCGCCGCGGGGGAAAGAGGCAGCAGAGTTCTGTTTGGTGATTAGTTTGGTTTAGTTTATGAATCGTTGTTCCTGAATAAAGAAATACAGCTTCCCTGCCCAGCTGTATGTCTCTGGTCGTCTCTGTTACCCGCCCCTGAAGCTAGCCCGGCCAGCTGGAGCCTCCGAATTTTAACAACAGATAGATTGTTTTGTTTTTCAATTTTAATTTACTTTGGATCTAGACAGAAAATTAACGGGAAGGGAAAATAGAGGAAGACAGAGGGGAGGCCAGGTGGTGGCATACCTGGTTAAGCACTTACATTACAGTGCACAAGGACTCAGGTTCTGGTCCCTGGTCCCCACCTGCAGGCGGGAAGCTTTATGAGTGATGAAGTAGGGCTGCCGCTGTCTCATCTGTCTCTTTTTCTATCTCCCCTTCCCCTCTCAATTTCTGTCTCTATCCAATAATAAATAAAGATAAAAATTGAAAAAAATACTAAAAGATATACCTGCCAGGAGCAATAAAATTGAGAGAGAGAGGAGAGAGACACCAGTAGCACTGCTGTTCATCCCTGATGAATCTTCCCCCCTGGCAGGTGGTGGGGACTGGGGCTTAAACCCAGATCCTTCTGCACTGTATATGTGAGCTTAAGCAGATGAACCACTGCCTGACCCCGAGTTAGATTTTTATATACCAGTAAGGGACTTACATCAATTGTTTAATCTAATACACACACACACACACACACACACACACACACACACACACACACACACACACAGTTCAGAGACATTCCATTAGGGTTTCTAGAGTTTCAAAAAAAAAAAAATGCTTATGTGACTATATCCTTGCATCACAATCAGCTGGAGAACCTTGTAGAACACTTTTTTTTTTTTTTTTGCCTCCAGGGTTATTGCTGGGGCTTGGTGCCTGTATCACAAATCCACTGCTCCTGGAGGTTTTTATTTTTTCCCCCTTTTGTTGCCCTTGTTGTTTAAGGTTGTTGTGGAGTAGAACACATTTTTAACCATTTTCCTTACTTATCCATAGTTGGTACAGTGTCCTTCCAGATAGTGTTGCGAGTGTTAGAAGACAGCGTCATTAGTCCAAGGTGGGCTGACTGAGAACTGGAGGGTCTGACCCCCCCCTCCCCGACTTGTTGGTTCAGTGCTCTGTGAAAAGCCACTCCTCACTCCCGAAGCTGCCTTCTTTGGGCTTGATCCCCTCAGCCCAGGGACTTCAACAACTGAAAGTAAAAGTGTAGGAGGAATCTTGACTGAAAGTCTCAGGAAATGATCTTCCCACATTTGGCTTTGCTAGGAGGAATCCAATATTATAATTCCTTCTGTAGCGCTCCAGAGCTCATTTTTCCAAGAAAAAAAAAAAAAAAAAAAAGACCAGGATTTGTATCCTAAGGAGAATAAAATAAACTATTTTCAGTTTTACTCTGCTGGCTCCGTCCTTCAAAGACCCTGACCCAGAACTACTGCCTCTGCTTATACTTAGCATGGCCTCTTCTCAGTGTTGGTCAAGGCCCAAAGTTCACCAGTCATGGTCTGGGAGGTGGCACAGTGGACAAAGCACTGGACTCTCAAGCATGAGGTCCTGAGTTCAATCCCAAGCAGCACATGTACCAGAGTGATGTCTGGTTCTTTCTCATTAGTAAGTTCACGGGAGTCGGGTGGTAGGTAGCACAGCGGGTTAAGAGCAGGTGGCACAAAGCTCAAGGACCAGCATAAGGATCCCAGTTCGAGCCCCCAGCTTCCCACCTGCAGGGGGAGTCGCTTCACAGGCAGTGAAGCAAGTCAGCAGGTGTCTTTCTCTCCTGTCTTCCCTTCCCCTCTCCATTTCTCTCTGTTCTATCCAACAACGATGACATCAATAACTATAACAATAAAACAAGAGCAACAGGGAATCGGGGTTTAAGTGCAGGTGGCACAAAGCACAAGGACCGGCATAAGGATCCCAGTTCAAGCCCCGGCTCCCCACCTTCAGGGAAGTCACTTCACAGGCGGTGAAGCAGGTCTGCAGGTGTCTATATTTCTCTCCCCCACTCTTTCTTCCCCTCCTCTCTCCATTTCTCTGTCCTATCCAACAATGACAACAATAACTACAATAATAAAACAAGGGCAACAAAAGGGAATAAATAACAAAAAAACAAGGGCAACAAAAGGAAATGATTATTTTTCAAAAACTTATCTTTAAAAATAAGTAAGTTGACAAGTCTTCCAACTGATCAGCTAAGTTCTCCCACAGGCTATGTGCTTCTGACTGGAACACGGAGGACCAAGGGCTGACATTGCTGGCTGACTTTGTGAACTTGGAGCTCCCCCCAAGGTGTTCTGACACACAACATCTAACTCCCGGGTAGGATTTCCTCATAGCAGGATTAGATCCGTCAGACTTGTCCACTGTCTTTTCATCACTAACATGGGTTTCCTGACACTGGCCTTTCACAGTAACATGTAGTGACCATGGGAACACAGGTCAGCTTCTTTTTTTAAAGATTTTATTTACTTATTTATTAGTGAGAAACATAGGAGAGAGAAAGAGCCAGACATCACTCTGGTACATGTGCTGCCGGGGATTGAACTCAGGACCTCATGCTTGAGAGTCTGATGCTTTATCTACTGCGCCACCTGCCGGACCATGTACAGGTCAGCTTCTTAAATCCACTGTGACAAGAGACTAATGCAGGGGCTGAGGAGACAGCATACTGGTTCTGCAAGACTTTCCTGCTTGAGGCTGAGATCCTAGGTTCATTCCCCAGCACCACCATAAGCCATAGATGAGCAGTGCTCTGGCCTTTCTCTCTCTCCTTAAAATGGAATGTTAAAGAGAAAGTGTGTGTGTGTAATGCATAAAAAAAATATACAGAATTTAAAAGCAGTAACAAATGTTGGGGAGGTTGTGGGGACAAAGGAACCTTCCTGCACTGCTGGTGGGAATGTCAATTGCTCGAAACCTCTGTGGAGAGCGGTCTGGAGAACTCCCAGAAGGCTAGAAGTGGACCTACCCTATGACCCTGCAATTCCTCTGCTGGGGATATATCCTGAGGAACCAAACATGCCATTAAAAAATATCTGTGCACACATATGTTCATAGCAGCACAATCTTAATGGGCAAAACCTGGAATCAACCCAGGTGTCCAGCAACAGATGAGTGGCTGAGCAAGTTGTGGTCTATATACACAATGGAATACCACTCAGCTGTTAAAAACGGTGATTTCACCGTTTTCCGCCCATCTTGGATGGAGCTTGAAGGATTCAAATTTGATCCTGATTGTGGTTGTTCTGTGTAGGGTAGACTAGAATTGACTAAAGGATAAAAGCTGTAAAATACGGAAGACTCATCTAATGAATACGAAAGGGTTTGAACCTGAATTCCTTAAGGCTCAAATGGGAAAAACCTTGCATAACCATTATTCTATCTTCCTGACCCCCTAATGATTTTAATAGAAACAAAAGAGGTGGAAAGGCAAAGTACAATGAAAGAGACCACAGCATCAAAGTTTCCTTGTGTGGTGGGGACCGGGTTCAAACCTTGGTCATAGATACGGCTAAGGAACCCTCTATCCAAGGGCACTGTGTCACCAGTGGTATTTGTTTTTCTCTGGTGCCAGGAGCTCACACATCCATGAAACTACTACTCCCAGACCAACTTATTCACTCTTTGTGTTAGGAAATGGAGAGGGGGTCAGGTGGTAGCGTAGTGGGTTAAGCACAGGTGGCGCCAAGTGCAAAGACAGGCATAAGGATCCCGGTTCCAGGAGACCTATGTGCTAGATGCTTTGGACAGTGTATTTTTGCTAAAATGTTTGTCAGGCTTTTAAGGCCCTGGCTCACTGAGCAATAAGCCATTTTACAGAATTCCAAGTGTGTGAAGTCCCAGCTATGATAAATAATGTACAAGCTTGGGCTCTAGAAAGAATGAGTTTAAGGCAAAAAAAAAAAAAAAAAAAAGTAAAAAGCCTTCTCCAGTTAAGAATATGATCAGGCTGATACACAAATTCAATGTTATCCCCACCAAGACCCCAACCACATCTTTTAAAACTTTTTAAAATTTTTATTTATTCACTTCTGTTGCCCATGTTATTTTATTGTTGTAGTTACTGATGTCGTTGTTGGACAGGACAGAGAGAAATGGAGGAAGACAAAGGGGGAAGAGAAAGAAAGACACCTATAGATCTGCTTCACCCTGTGTGAAGCAACTCCCCTGCGGAGGGGGGGGGGGGGGGACCAGGGGCTCAAACTGGGATCCTTATGCTGGTCCTTGCACTTTGCACCACCTGTGCTTAACCCATTGCACTACTCCCCCCAACCACTTTTAGGAGACTAGAAAAAAAATGCTACAAATGTTTATCTGGAACCAGAAAAAAGACCCAGAATTACAAAGCAACCTTGAGAAAAAAAGAACAGAACTGGAGGCATCACACTCCCAGATCTCAATTGTATTATGGGGACATTTGTCATCAAAACTGCTTGGGATTGGAACACAGACACACTGACCAGTGGAATCAACTTGAGAGCTCATAGGTAAGGTCCCACACCTATAGACATCTAACCTTTGGCAAAGGTGCCCAGACTGGGAGTCAGGCAGTACACAGCAGCTTAAAGTGCTGGTGGCGCAAAGCACAAACACTGGTGTGAGGATCCTGGTTTGAGTCCCCGGCTTCCCGCAGGGGATCCACTTCATTAAGTGGTGAAGCAGGTCTGCAGGTGTCTTATCATTCTCTGCCCCTCCTCTCTCCATTTCTCTCTGCCCTATCCAACAAAGATGGCAACAATAATAAAAGGAGGGCAACAAAAGGGAATATTAAAAAATTCCGTGGCCCAGTGGATAAGAGCATTGGATTTTTAACCTTGAGGTCCAGAGTTCAAACCCCAGCAGCACATGTACCAGTGATGTCTGGTTCTATTATTATCTTTCTCATGAATATACATATTTCCACACTATTAATGAAGTTACTGTGCTGTGCCTCGTTCCTGATATCTTAAAGTTTGTAGTTTCCACAAACTTTAAGAGTCATTTTTTTTGGTTTTAGTTACATATAGGTCACATATAAGTGAAACCATCCAATAGTTGTCTTTCACTTGCTTTACTTATCGAAAATCACTTCTGGGCTCAGCCATTTTGACCTAATGATACTTTTTCTTAATTTTTTAATTTATTTGATGACAGAAATTGAGGTAAGAGGTAGCGACACCTGCAACCCTGCTTCACCACTTGTGAAGCTTTCCCTCTGTAGGTGGGGACCAGGGGCTTGAACATGGGTCCTTATGCATTGTAACAGGTGCACACACCAACTGGCCCCACACTTTTTCCCCTCAAGGTTTATTGCTGGGGCTTGGCGCCTGCACTGCAAATCCACTGCTCCTGGAGGCATTTCCCCCCCTTTTGTTGCCCTTGTTACTGCTGTCGTTGGATAAGACAGAAATGGAGAGGGGAAAAGAAAGATAAAACACCTGCAAACCTGCTTCACCCCCTGTGAAACGACTCCCTGCTGGAGGGGAACAGGTTCTGCTCTATGGGCCAATGTTTTGTCATGTAAACTTGGGACTTTTTCATGTGAGCCATTTAGTACATGGCCGTGTTTAGAATATGAATTCAGGGCAACATCACAAATGGCGAGACAGTACTCTGGTGCCATGTTTACATCTAAAGTGAAAATTGTTAGTGCATTGCACTATAGTAAAAGACTGCGGTGAGTGGGAGAGAACACAGGTCCTGGAAATGGCTAAGAGAACTCAGTGGTGGTTGTATTGTTACGTGGAAAACAGAAATGTTATATACGTACAAACCATTGTATTTACTGTCGAATATAAAACATCAATCCTCCAATAAAAGAAAAAGTGAAAATTGCAAGGCCCACACGTTGGTGGGATTGGTTATGTAAAGGCTCCGGTACCACAGATCGTAAACGAGCTGGACAAAGGACAATCAGGGGTAGAGGGCTCACAGGTGTTTCTGTACTCTCAGCTCTGACTTCAGTGGCGCTGGGGATTGAATCTGGGACGGCAGCACCTTGGCCATGAGTCTTGCCTAACTTTTACAGATGACTTGCCCTAGGAAATGAAGACTAAAACCTATGTATGTATGTCACATCTACAAACCAAAGTAAATGGACTCAATTTTTAGAAATGTTTTATTTCCCATCAAATAGAAAATGTTCACTTGCCGCTCTCTGATTTTAGTGGAGAACAGTTTAAGACCACTCAGTAGTTGTTCCCACCCATTCAGTGGCCTGAGCAGTGGGGGCTGCAGACCAGTCTTCTGTGGCAGGCTGAGCACTCCAGTCTTCTGTAAGAAAAACACGAAGTCAGAGTGACATTCTCAAAGTAGGACCTACTCACTGCTCTAATCCCATCAGCAACCTGCCTTGTGGCCTCAGACACTCCAGAAGGCTAGACCCGAGTTAGCGCACTGTAAGCACAGGGATGAGAGCTAACTGCGCCTGTGGGACACTCACCAGTCGGGAACTGCTGAATGGGCACGGAGGGCACCTGCACGCCCTCAGACCAGTCTGCGACCTCAGGCTGGGCTGCGGTGAACTCTGGGGCTGGAGCCGTCCATTCGCCCTGGAACTCCTCCTTGGTCACAGCCTTTTCAGCAGCAGCCTGTTCTTCCTTCTCAATCTGATTTTTGGCGAGGAGAAAAGGTTTACTGGATTGACAACCGCTTCCCTGAATCATGGATGAACCCCTCAAGTTTGCTTACGGTACACCATGAGCTTACCTCCTCAGGATCTCTGTAGAAGTACAGATCAGGCATGACCTCCCAGGGGTGTTCACGGGAGATAGTGCCACGCATGCGCAGAACTTCACGGGCCAGCATCCACCACATGAGACCCACTGAGTGGGCTCCCTGCAAAGAGTCAAAATTATTAGAAAGTGGTCACTGGAGGGGTGTAGTCAAGTGTTGGATTCAAACATGAAGTCCTCAGTTTAATTCCCAGCATTACGCATGCCAGAGTGACCCTAGGATTCTCTCTACTCTCGTGTAAAGTATTTAAAACACTACCTGCCTCTCCATATCATCTAGCTAACTATTACTAAGTCAGTGGTTTTCTACTTTGACTACAAATTGAAACCATAAAGATTCTTGGGGCTTGGGTGGTAGTGTACCAGGTTGAGCACATATTTTACCATGTGCAAGGACCCAGGCGTAACCCCCCCCCCCCCGACAAGTGAAGTTTCACAAGAGAACCAGTGCTGTAAGTTGTCTCTATTCTCTGTCTTTCCCCTTTCCTTTGAATTTCTGGCTCTCTCTAACCAATATATAAATATAACAAATCCTGGGAATAGTGTGGACATTTGGGTCTTGTTGAACCAGTAGACCTGAGCCAAAAATAGGTCAATTTAAACCTCATGTCACTTGGCCAAGAGCCCACAAGAATTTAAGTAATAATACAGCGAAAGGGACAAAATAACACGGGATTTTTAAAGATACCGGTTTGAGCCCCTGGCTCCCCACCTGCAGAGGAGTCGCTTCACAGGCAGTGAAGCAGGTCTGCAGGTGTCTGTCTTCCCCTCTCTCCATTTCTGTCCTATCCAACATCAACAACAATAAACAGCAAGGACAACAAAAAGGGAATAAATAAAAATAAAAATACTACAAAAAAATTTCATCATTACTAAAACACATCAACTTTACATATTGTAGCAAGAATTACTATCCAACTCCACTCATTGGGCCAGAGACCCTCGTGGTGTTAGCGAAAAACTTGCCCCTCGTGTAGCACACTACCTACACTTGAGAGTTCACAAGCCAGCCAGTGGCCTCAACTCCAAGCTCTAACAATGTGCAGATGAATCTCCCCAAGTTTTCCTAGAGCACTTGTACTGAACCTGAGGTCAACCCGTACCTTGTTGTTGCAGGGAATGGCAATGTCCACATAGCGCAGAGGAGAGTCTGTGTTACACAGGGCGATGGTAGGCAGGTTAACGTAAGAAGCCTCTGTGAGAGGCTGGTGGTCGGCCCTGGGGTCAGTAACCACGAGAAGCCTTGGCTCCCGGAAAGCAGCCTGGATCTGGTTAGTGAAGGTTCCAGGAGTGAAGCGACCAGCAATCGGAGTGGCTCCAGTGGCAGCAGCAAACTTCAGCACAGCTCGCTAAGGACAGGAGCACTTTAGAGGGAGTCATAAAATCTTTCCAGACTGTCACCATTACATCTAGTTGAAAACCTCAAACTTCTCAAAACACTAAAACTGCCAAATAGTTCTATCAGTCTGTATTGCTACATCCAAAAAAAAAAAAAAAAAAAGAGCACTTAAAAGCCAGGGAATGTGAAACAAGCCTCCACCCAAGACCCAGACCCTCTGCAAGTTAACTTTCCACCGACACTTTTCTTTGGTTATCTGAATCACTGCTTCCTAAGGCACCGGAACCACTGTCCTGGGTTTCTTACAAGTGGACTACTCAGGAGTGATGTGGGCAAGTTCCTCATAGCTATGGAAATCAAGCTAATTAATACATGGGAGTGTGGCAATCAAATCTCCCCAGCCTCTGGCCAAAATCTCCGCGCTACCTATATAAACACTATCACCCTTCTCTGCGTGTTAATTTCAAAAAAGCAAGCTGCAACCCAGGAAGAGCTGTGGACTGTGGGTCCAATCTAATGGCACCAAATCTGTCTTGTGTTCTGCTGATTTTCTCCATTTTCTATTAAGAGGTAAAATTGCTTTTCTAGAGATTAAAAGCTAACTTTCATAGACTTGTGAGAATTATGATGGTTATCTTTGGGAGGCAGGAAGGTGAGGACACAGAATTTTGGTGAACTAATACATTGTAATCTTAGTCTTGTAACCTACTAACCACACTCACAAAAGAGGAGATCCAAGTGAGGGCCCTTCTGCTTTGTCTTAAGCCCCAAACATCACCTAGACCAATCTAGATGGACAGCCAGTACGTTTTCTAGAGCAGTAATTTGTCACATATAAAAAAATCCAAGCCAAACTATTTTAATCAGAAATGGGATGAAATCTTGAAACCTTGTAAGCCAACCCTCAAGATCCCCATTATCTTCAACAGAAAAGCATGTCAACAGAAGACCAAAAGGATTAATTTGCCTTACAACTGGCCTCCCTTAGACCTTTGCAAAAGACACGTTAAATTAAGCTCTGCTTTAGCTACAGAATGTCATGAATCCATCAGCTCTCGGATGGTCAGCGGCACGAAGTGACGTGTAAAGCTGAGGTGCGCATACATCATCCGTGAGACTGAACGACATGTGAACCATCAGGGTTCCTGTTGCTCCCTCACTTTTCCTTTTGTTGCCCTTTTATTATTGTAGTTGTTATTGTTACTGGCGTCCTTGTTGGGTAGGACAGAGAAATGGAGAGGAGGGGAAGACAGGGGGAGAAAGGTAAGACACCTGCAGACCTGCTTCACTGCCTGTCCAGCTCCCCTGCAGGTGGGGAGCTGGAAACTCCAACGGGGAGGTCCTTCACCCCAACACACAGGCCCTGCACACCTGGCCAGTGTTCCTGGAAGAGATCACACTGACGTCAGCTGGATTCTCTATGGCAACAATAGCGCGCGCGGCCAGCAGCAGCTTCTCCCAGGTCCTCTTCAAGTTGATGATGTAGATGCCTAGGAGACAGCAGGACACTCAACCCCTGGCCAGGTGCTGCGACGCACACTCCTCTGAGCAGCTGAATGTGGCAGAGAGCACTAGCAAACTCCAGTCATAGAGCCGAGCTCTCCTGGTGTTAGCGAAACCCTGCCGTTGCTGTAGCACACCTCCGACACTCAGAAGTTCACAGGCCAGAACCGGCCTCCACCCTGAGCTTTAATGGTGTGCACATGCTGCTCCTCCTCCTCGCCCCGCTCGACCTGCCCAGCACCTATCACACATCTAAGCTTAGGTCTGTTACTCTCAAGCTGAAGTTGAATCCCCCCCCTTAATTCTTTCCAAATCAAGCTGTTCCGCTCACCTCTTTTCCCAGCACTCAGCACAAACCTGCACCAGTACCCACGAACTACCACGCAGAGCTCGGGAGAACCGCTGGAACACAGAAAGAAGGGACCCCGACTGACCGTCACTTTTCCTCTTGTAGATGTACTGCTCCATTTGGAAATCGAGGTTGGTGCCACCGAGGTGGGTTCCCGCTGCCAGGAACTTGAGGACATCCTCCTCCTTCATTTGCAGGACATCAAGGGCTCCGGACATTGTGAATGTTTCCCTTTAAGTTACGACGGGAACCTGGGGGGGGGGGGGGATCCAAATACCTGAGCAGCCCCTTTGGGAGACTGTATTAAGAGTCCTTCAATAAACCCGGGAAGGGGCAGGAAGGTGCACCTAGTTGGGTGCTCACATTATGGTGTCCAAGGACCCAGGTTCCAGCCCCTGGTCCCCACCCGGAGGTGGAAACCTTCAGAAGTGGCAAAGCAGGGCTGCAGGCCTGTCTCTCTCCCCTCCCCTTTCAACTTCTGTCTCTGTCCAATGAATAATATTAAAAGGTGCTCAATAAACACCCGAACACCTTATAACCCAGCAACACGGTGCCTTAGGCCAAAGGACATGACAAGACTTATCCAAAGGGACCTATTTATAGCTGCCTTATCCAGTGGCCAAAGGATGGAAACAGCCTAAGTGCGCCTACCGAGAGTTGAGTGGCTCAGGTTATGGACACGTCGTGGACTACTACTCTGCAATCAAAAGTAGCATCCTTCGGGACAAGAACTGCAAGTGATGGCGCAGAGTGTAACTACCTACAGAAGTGAAATACTGGGAGTCGGGCGGTGGCGCAGCGGGTTAAGCGCACGTGGCGCAAAGCGCAAGGACCGGCGTTAAGGATCCCGGTTCGAGCCCCCGGCTCCCCACCTGCAGGGGAGTCGCTTCACGGGCGGTGAAGCAGGTCTGCAGGTGTCTGTCTTTCTCTCCCGTCTTCCCCATCTCTTTCCAGTTCTCTGTCCTATCCAACAGTAACCACAGTAAAACAAGGACGTCAAAAGGGAGTAAAATAAACACTCAAAAAAAAAAAAGTTAAGTGCAATACAAGGCATCAAGGGTGGCGCGCCTGGTTGGGCGCTCACATTACGGCGCCCGAGGACCCGCGTTCAAGCCCCTGGTCCTGCACCTGCGGGGGGAAACGTGGCGAGTGAAGCAGGGCTGCAGGTGTCTGGCTCTCGCAATCTTCCCAACTTCTCGGTCTCAGACCAGTAATACATAAAATAAAAAGAAACGCGTCTCCCACATGGCTCCACTCACGTGGCTTCTAGAGGGCGGATGCACACGGACCTGGGGCAAAACGCTGAAGCAGGCCGACCGAGCCCGTCTGGCCAGTGACTTCGGCGCATTCTGACCGCCCGGGCGGGGGCCAGAACCCACCCAGGATCGCCCCGCTGGCGGCTGGGAGCGTGGCCACGTTCTCCCTGGCCCCAGGGCCCTAAGCCGCCACGCCGCGGAGCCGGCGCAGGTGCTGGGGGGACCCGGTGCGCGCCCCCGCGCCTCCTCTCGCCGGGCCTTGCGGGAGCCCGCGGGCCGCCACGCGCCGGCCGCCGCGCCAAGAAGCGCCCCGCGAGCCGCAGGTTCAAGCTGCCGGCGGGCTCCCACCTCCAGTGCTCCTACACCCTCTTCCGAGCAAATAAAGCCCGTGCCGGCGGGGCTGGGAGACGCAACACACGCCCCTGCGAACTCACCGAGAACAACGCCGTATGGGCCCGTCTTTGGGTAGTGCGGAAAGGAGCGGCGGGCGGAAGTGACGTGTTTATATAGTCCGCCACGAGCCAATGACAACGACGGGTCAGCGGAAGTAGGGCGGAGCCTGACTCGGAATGGTCCGTTCTCGCGAGGCCTTGGTCGCGGAAGGGCTTGTCTTTCCGGCTGGACGGGGCAAGGAGGGGAGCGTGGCGGAGCCGAGCTGCCTTCTGCCTCCCGCGGCTCCAGTTTTCATTCCAGCCCACGGGCTTGAAACAGCTCCACGCAGGTTCGGGTTCTTGCTCAGACTCGTGCGTGAGCTTGAGCAAGTTTATCTCACCGAAGCTGCATTTCTTCCTGTGGGAAGGCGTGGTGAACAGACCCTACGCGCTCAACAAAATCTGCAGAAATCAGATCCGTTGGGGGGTGCGGCGTGGCGGGGCAGATTGCATCCTGGTTATGCAGAGACATGTCTGAGACTCCTGAATTCCAGATTCAATCCCCTTGCACCATTATAAACCGGAGTAGAGCATTGCTGGGGGCTGGGGAGTGGATTAGCCATGTTCAAGTTCACTTAGAGGGCGTCGTCTTGGGGAAAAAAAACTGCAAGGTCAAAGCTGCATAGCCGCCACTTTTTTCACACTAGAGGGTTAATACTTTTCCCGTGCACTTAAAAAATAAAAATTAAATGTTGCAGAGCTCCGGGAGGTGGATTCTCAACCCTTAGGTCCTGATTCAACCCCCAGCAGCACATGTACCAGATTAATGTCGGTTCTCTCTCTGCCTATCTTTCTCTTGAAGAAATTAATACTTTAAAAAATATATTGCAGAATAAAGGTTACTTTGAAATTAAAAACCCAGGGCCAGGCGGGAGTGCAGTGGGTTAAGCACACAGGGCAGGAAGAGCCAGGACAAGCCTAAGGATCGCTTCCAACCCCCGGCTCCCCACCTGCAGGGTCACTTGACAAGCAGTGAAGCAGGTCTGCAGGTGTCTGTCTTTCTTTCCCCATCTCTGTCTTCCCCTCTTCTCTCCATTTCTCTCTCTCCTATCCAACAACAACAACAATAGCTACAACAATAAAACAAGGGCAGCAAAAGGGAATAAATCATAATAAAAGGTTTCAAAAAAACACAAAAAAGGGCGGGGAGAATACAGGCCCAAGAAGGATGACAGAGGACCTAGTGGGGGTTGTATTGTTATATGGGAAATTGGGGAATGTTATGCATGTACAAACTATTGCATTTACTGTTGAATGTAAAACATTAATTCCCCAATAAAGAAATAAATTTAAAAAATAATAATAAGAAGAAAGAAATACACAATCAAAAAAAAAAAACACAAAAAAATTTAACAACTTTGGGGCTAGGTGGTGGCGCATCTGTTGCAACGTGCAAGGGCCCAGGTTCAAGCCCTGGGTCCCCACCTGCAAGGGGAAAGCTTTGTGAGTGGTAAAGCAGAATTGCAGGTGTCTCTGTCTCTCCCTTCTGCTCGATTTCTGACTGTCTCTATGCAATAAATAAAGATAACAAAAAAAAGAAAAAAAAACACATCTCTGCGGCTTCGTTGCCCCCATTCACCCTGGAATCTAAAGAACATGTTCACTAGAACTAGACCATTGTACTATAATTTCTGTTTATTTCTCCACAAGCATTTCCTCCCTACACAGAAGTCCTGAGAACAGATGTGATGAGAATCTCTTGGCAAGGAAGAGATGTACTGTAGTGATGAGTACACCACTGTGAGGAGCCCTTGGCCGGCCCAGGGATCACTTCTTTTACCCGCCTAGATCCTGTTCACCTCACACACATTTCTCTATTTTTTGATTCATGCTCACTTTTGGCATGCTAGGACACAAATGGGGCAAAAGGAAGGGGCGATGTCAGATGACGTCGCTCTCTGGAAGATCAGAGTAGGGTCGGTCCCAGGCACCAAACTTGCTGGTGCTCCTCTCAGTTTCCAGTCTTCCCTCAGTCCTACACAAACCCCACCTGTAGTGGCCTGAGCAGTGTTTCAAAATAGTCGCTTGTGGTTCTTAATGGGGCCCTGTGCCTGCACTGATGAGTCTACTGCTTCTGACAGCCGTTTTTACGCTTTTGTTAATTTAGCTGGTTTTTTTTTTTTTTGGGGGGGGTAGAGGCAAATTGAGAGAGGAGACAGGGAGGGTGAAAGAGAAATATCCTCAGCACAGCTCCACCATTCATGAAGCTTGCCCCCTCCAGGCTGAGATGAGGGATTTTAACCAGGGTCCTTGAGCACTATAATGTGTGCTCAACTGAGTGAGCCACTGCCCAGCCCACTTTCTCTTTTGATAGAAACAGAGAGGACGGGGAGATAGAGCTGGAGAGAAGGTGACAACTGCAGCTTTGCTTCACTACTGGTGACATGTCCCCTGCCCTGCAGGTGAGGACTGGGGGCTCGAACCAAGGTCTTTGCACATGGTGGTACATGCACTGTACTGGGTACTGCCTGGACCCTCAGATAGCTTTTTTTTTTTTTTTGTCTCACAAGTTCTCAATCCTCTAATAAATGATACAGAGACACTCTCTCCCACATATTGAGACAGCATTCTGTTCTAATATGCTTCTTAATCTTTTGGCCTTATGTCTGTCCTACATTAGTTCTTATATTAGGGTCCAAGCTTCACCAGAATCAAACTGGCTGACTGAACAATGAACTTAAGCTCTCTCAGGCAATAAGAGCTATTAATATAGCTGTTGCTGGCCTCCCTGAAATTTGCCTCTGTGCCCAGAAATTCTAAAGGATGCAAGTGAAGAATGACTCACATGACCTATTTTTTAATCAAGGTGTTTTAATGCCCTATAAAAAAAGTTACATATCAAATAACAATGCACAGGTTGAAAATTAAATACATATAATTAGCTAAAGAAAAAAAAAGTCAATTATCCCTGACGTGGAGATTCTGGGTTACATCAATTTGGTCCTCAGTCTTCACAGCATTCTCACCAAACAACTGTGTCTTCACAGACTCCACAGTCTTAATGCAAAGGCCAGCATCAATTCCCAGGCTTGGGAACAGTCACATCTATAGGATATTCGTGAGCGAGTTCACTCAGTCAAAACTGACTGAAGTCTAGCCAGATGAGTCTTTTTATTTCCCCCCGCTAACTTTATTTTATTTAACAGGACAGAAAGAAGTTGAGAGGGGAGGGAGTTATATAGAGAGGGAGAAGGTAAGATACAGTGCTGCTTCACTGCTTGTGAAGCTTCCCCCTGCAGGTGGGGCCTGGGAATTGAACCCAGGTCCTTGCACATTGTAAAATGCACTTAGCCAGGTGTGCCACCGCCTGGGCCCTCCAGATGAGTTCTCAGTTAGCTCAACCGGATCCTCTTATTATACAGATAGGGAAACAGGTCCCAGTACAATCCAGTTACAAAGAAAGTTACAGAGTATGACTAGTTAAAATTCATGCTTTTTGGGGGTCGGGCGGTGGCGCAGAGGGTTAAGCGCATGTGGCGCAAAGCACAAGGACCGGTGTAAGGATCCCGGTTCGAGCCCCCAGCTCCCCACCTGCAGGGGAGTCGCTTCCCAGGCGGTGAAGCAGGTCTGCAGGTGTCTGTCTTTCTCTCCCCTTCTCTGTCTTCCCCTCCTCTCTCCATTTCTCTCTGTCCTATCCAACAACGAGTTGCGTCAACAAGGGCAATAATAATAGCCACAACGAAGCTACAACAAAGGCAACAAAAGCGGGAAAAAAAATGGCCTCCAGGAGCGGTGGATTCATGGTGCAGGCACCAAGCCCAGCAATAACCCTGGAGGAGGAAAAAAAAAAATTCATGCTTTTTAAAAAAAATTTATTTCTTCATTGAAAATTCATGCTTAATCCTCAGTTTGTCACCCTAAAGATGTTGGTATGCATACAATGCAGCCAGCTTTTCTTTCTAGTGGGATATATATATATATATATATATATATATATATATCCTCTGTTCCATGTAACTTAAAAGCATGCTACAGAGACCTAATTGCACCCTGAAAGTTATATGGGACAGAGGAAACATGGGTGATTTCAGTCAGAAAGGACAGCAGGAACTGGGACGACATTGCCAAGAGCATTCATTCAACATCCATTATCGCACCGCCCTGACGCAGAGAAAGAAGAGCACATCTGGTGTGGCCAAGACCCGGGGCAGTCCTAGTGCATGGGTAGTACACATTAAGGTCTGGCAGAGAAGGACTTAGAATATTCTTCTTAAGGATCCTGGTTCGAGCCCCCAGCTCCCCACCTGCAGGGGTGTCGCTTCACAGGCGGTGAAGCAGGTCTGCAGGTGTCTTTCTCTCCCCTTCTCTGTCTTCCCCTCCTCTCTCCATTTCTCTGTCCTATCCAACAACGAACAACATCAACAATAACAATAATAACCACAACAAGGCTACAACAAGGGCAACAAAAGAGGAAAAAAATGGCCTCCACCAGGAGCAGTAGATTCATGGTGCAGGCACTGAGCCCCAGCAATAACCAAGAAAGAATATTCTTCTAAGAGAATTTGGGTATATTCTGTAGGACGGTGGGGGGTGGGGGGGGAGGAGGTTATGTTAAAGGATTATTAACCATGGAATGGAATACGTTTTACCAAGAGATTTTAGAGAGGCAAGGAGATAGCAAAATGACCATGCAAAAAGACTTTCATGCCTGAGGCAGCAAAGGTCCGGGTTCAATCACCAGTATCACCATAAGCCAGAGGTGAACAGTGCTCTGGTTGGAAAAGAGAGAGATGTAAGAGAAACAGGTTAACTTCCAGCTTCTAGAGTTAATGCAGCTGTGGAGCATCCAGTAGGGGAAGATGAGTAGCAAGTGACTAAATATGTACACAGGTAATGTAATGGGGCTTGAAGAATGGATGAAATAGCTCTACACTAAACACGCACAAGGCTTCTGTGTCTTAAGGCACAGGCTGCACTGGGACTACAGCAATAAACAGGACACATGGCCTCTGTCTATCGGAGCTTATTCCTAAACTGGAAAGAGAGTAAACTACCAGGACAGGAGCGCTGAGTGCTACAGAAGGAAATCACTGGGTCTCTGAGCAATGATAGCAGAGAGGTGTGAAAGGAAGCTTTCCTGTGGAAGGAACAGAGGGAGGGAGGGAGGGAGGAAGGGAGGGAGGGGAGAATGTTGGCATGTGGTGGAGTAGTGTTTCTGGCAGAGAAACCAGTAATACAAAGGTCCTAGGGCAGCGAGGAAGAAGTTGGAGAACAGGTGGAAGGTGAAAGCATGAAGGTACATGGGGCACAAGTATAAGCAAAGACTTGGGCAAGGCTTTCAGGTGGCCTACTGAGTCAAAAAGGACAGTGGTCTGGCTGCGGACAATAACATATGGGGAAGTGAGGTGAAGCAGAACAAGAGTACAAAAAGGCAGTTCTTGATACTAAGCCAAGGAACATGAGGCTTTATGCCAGCACCAAACAGAGTGGGAGAGGGTGGGGTACCAGCAAGAGAAGAACATGGCAAAAACAATATACAAATATATATATATATATATATATATATATATATATATATATATATATGAAACTGTACTTATACATTCTGGTAACAATTCATGAAAAACATTTTCAGAAAACAACCTAAAAGTAAACTTACAAAAAAAATAATAATAAACTTACAGATAAGTGTCCCGTAAGCCTTGTTAAGTCTTAGAAAAAAATAATAATAACATATATACAAAATGATTTAGAGAAATACAAGTGGTAACAGAAATAAAGCCTAAAGATAACTGTTGGGACAACGCTACAACTCCTCACAGCTCTTCAGGAAGTCCATTATTTTCATCTTCCGGATGTCAGAAGTACACAAACTTAGTTAAAGTTGACTCCATGACAAGTGATACTTTGATTGGATCCTCGCCCAGATGAAAATCAGTGTGGACCACTCTGTTGTTCACCTGGAAGATAAAATCATGAGCCATAGAAGAATGTAAAGCCCTTAGGGAAAACATTTTAGTAATTTCCCCAGAGAAACAGATACTCTTTCCCAGAGAAAGAGAATTCAACAAGCCCATAAGAAAGACCATGTAAGCCTCAGTCTAAGAAACAGCCCATCAAGTGCCTGGAACAAAAATCACTGTGGGATGAGAAGAACGAGAGCCTCAAAATCACATCTCAACACCTCCTAGATCATGTCAGACAAAATGTTCTTTTTTTTTTTTTTTAATGTTTTATTTATTAATGAGAAAGACAGAAGGAGAGAGAAAAAGAACCAGACATCACTCTGGAACATGTACTGCCTGGGATCAAACTCAGGACCTCATGCTTTAGAGTACAATGCTTTATCCACTGAGTCACCTCCTGAACCACCAAAATATTTTTGTAAGCATGTGGTTACTTATTTAGTGAGAGAGTAAGAGGAGAGCAAGCCAGAGCATCACTGGCACAAGCCATGTTGGGGCTCTAACTAGGGACCTCAAGCTTGAGAGTCCGCTGCTTTATCCAGAGTGCTACTTCCTGGGCCATGCCAGACAAAAGATGAACTCTTCCTGGGCCGTGGTAACTCACGGTAAAATGAAGAGCTGGACTGTGTTATGCTCAGGTCTATCTAGAGGTCTACAGTTCCTGAATTTGTTGTCCCTACATATGTTATCAGCTACTTCAACAACTTGTCAGAGCCCTTAATATTAAAAAGGCACACCTGCAGGATGAGGAATAGACAGCATAGCAGTTATGCAAAGAGACTCATGCTTGAGGTTCCAAAGTCTCAGTTTCAGTCCCCTGAACCCCCGTAAGCCAGAACTGAGCAGTACACTGATAAGATAATTAACAAATGGGGGTCGGGCAGCAGCGCAGTGGATTAAGCGCACATGGTGCAAAGTGCAAGGACTGGCGTAAGGATCCCAGTTCCAGCCCCCAGCTCCCCACCTGTAGGGCAGTCGCTTCACAGGTGGTGAAGCAAGTCTGCAGGTGTCTATCTTTCTCTCCCCCTCTCTGTCTTCCCCTCCTCTCTCCATTTCTCCCTGTCCTATCCAATAATGACGGCATCAACAACTACAACAATAAAACAAGGGCAACAAAAGGGGGAAAAAAAAAGCAAAATTTTAATTAGTTAATTAATTAATTAATTAAAGGCAGGCCAGGCAGTGGTGACCTGGTTAAAAGCACACATTAATTACAGTGTGCAAGGATCCAGGTTCAAGCTCCTGGTCCCCACCTGCAGGGGGAAAGCTTCACAAGTGGTGAGCAGGGCTGTAGGTGTTTCTCTGTCTCTTTCCCTCTCGATAGCTCCTCCTTCCCTCTCAACTTCTCTGTCTCTATCCAATAATAAATAAATAAAAATATCCATTTTTTAAAAAGTCGTATATCCCAGCCATGACATCATCTCCCCAGACAATATCTTGGATCCACCTGCATATCAGATTTCAGGCTCAGGCAAAAAACCAAACAAACAAACAAACAAAAAAAACTAGTACAGCTACAGGCCCTTTGAAATATAACTAAAATATGCCTACTAGCTATCTACAAAAATATGCCTACTAGCTATATACAAAATATAATTAAAATATGCCTCTAGCTATCCCCCCAACACTTCATCTGCACTATTCCAGCCTTTAGGTCCATGATTGGTGTTGTATGCTTTACATTGGGTTGTTCTAGCGCTCCCCTGCCAAGAGGATTGGCTTAGTCCTGCTAATTTCGCGGCCTGCTTGGCCCCGCCCAAAAAGAACCCCGAGAGGGTTCCTGAGTTCCAGAGTAAGAGAGAGTGCTTGCGCCTCCGCAAAGAGACAGCAGAGTTCTGTTTGGTGATTAGTTTGGTTTAGTTTATAAATCGTTGATCCTGAATAAAGAAATACAGCTTCCCTGCCCAGCCGTATGTCTCTGGTCGTCTCTGTTACCCGCCCGTGAAGCAACCCGGCCAACAAGAGCCGCCCGAATTTTAACAACAGATTGGTCAACAATTTGTTTGGCTTTGTATGTTAACTCTCTTTTCAGCCACCAGGTTCCCAGTTGCTAGCAGGATATGACCAGACTTCCCTGGACAGACAACCCCACCAATCACCAATGTGCCTTGGAGCTCCCTTTCCCAGAGCCCTTCCCCACTAGGGAAAGAGAGAGACAGGCTGGGAGTATGTATCAACCTGTCAACGCCCATGTTCAGCAGGGAAGGAATTATAGAAGCCAGTCCTCCCACCTTCTTCTGCATCCCACAATGATCTTGGGTCCATACTCCCAGAGGGTTAAAGAACAGGAAAGCTATCAGGGGAGGGGATGGGATACGGAGGTCTGATGGTGGAAATTGTGCGAAGTTGTACCTCTCTTATCCTATGGCTTTGCCAATGTTTCCTTTTTATAAATAAAAAAAAATTTAAAAGCTCATATGGAGACTTTTTCCCTGTCAGTGCTTTTTTTTTTGCCTCCAGGGTTATTGCTGGGGCTCAGTGCCTGCACCCTGGAATCCACTGCTCCTGGAGGCTATCTTTTTTCCTTTTGTTGCCCCTATTGTTTTATCCTTGTTGTGGTTATTATTGTTGTTGTTATTGATGTCGTTGTTGTTGCAAAGGACAGAGTGAAATGGAGAGAAGAGGGGAAAACAGAGAGGGGGAGAGAAAGACAGACACCTGCAGACCTGCTTCACTGCTTGTGAAGTGACTCTCCTGCAGGTGGGGAGCCGGAACTGGGACTGCTGCACTACCACCCAACCCCCCCCAGAAAGTGCTTTTAATATGAAACTTGCTTCACCAAACTTACTGAACCTTGCTTGGTCAGCAATGCAGTTTTTCAGTTAGCATTAGCTAAATGAATTTCTGTTCACAGATGATTCAGTTTGTCTTCGTTATTACCTACTCTGAGCTGCTCACAAGAAACTCTGTTCAGTGCCCAGGAGAGGGCTCAGTGGTAAAGCACCTGCCTTAGGGAGAGAAGCTGAGTCTAATCCATGGCACCACATGAAAGCAATAAAGAAAAACAAGCAGTGGTCCAGGAGGTGGCACAGTGGATAAAGCACTGGGCTCTCAAGCATGAGGTCCCGAGTTCAATTCCCAGCAGCACATATACCAGAGTGATGTCTGGTATCTCTCTCTCTCTTTCTCTCTCCTACTATCTGTCTTATGTATAAGTGGGTGAAAGATGCCTGCAATGGCAGGATTACAGAGCAGGCAAGATCTTCAAAGCTCACCTAACACAGCAGTTCCTCTATCTGTGGTTCTGCTTTCTACAGTTTCAGTTACCTGTGGTCAGTCACGGTCCAAAGATACTACATATATTAAGTTAGAAAGATCATATTAATAATAAGTTTTATTATAGTGTTTTGTAATAGTTTTTCTTAGTTATTGTTGTTAATCTCTTACTAGCCTTAATTTGTTTTTTCTTTTCTTTTTTTTCTTTATTTTTTTTCCTCCAGGGTTATTGCTGGGGTTTGGTGCCTGCACTACGAATCCACTGCTCCTGGAGGCTATTTTTTCCCTTTAGTTGCCCTTGTTGTTTATAATTGTTGTTATTATTGCTGTCATTGTTTTTGGCTAGGACAGAGAGAAATCAAGAGAGGAGGGGAAGACAAAGAAAGGGAGAGAAAGATAAACACCTGCAGACCTGCTTCATTGCTTGTGAGGCGACACCCTGCAGGCGGCTCGAACCGGGGGCTCGAACTGGGATCCTTGAGCCGGTCCTTGCACTTTTCACCAGGTGCGCTTAACCTGCTGCGCTACTGTCCAGCCCCCTCTATCCTTAATTTCTAAAGATAGCTTTCATTTTTGGTTTATATATATGGGCAAAAAGCAGAGTACATATGTGCTCAGTACTAGCTAGGACAGTAGGCACCCACTGGTGGTCTTGGTATGCAGCCCCCAAGGTAAGAGGATACTTCTCTAACCAACTCATATTACCTAGAGAGTATCACCATCAGTTTGCTTCCACATCTGGCTCAGCCCCGTTACCTGAAGGCCACTCAGGATCTCAAGTTTACATGGTCCTCAAGTAATTGGTCAGCATCTGTCAGTTCTTCAGGGCTCAAGTGAAGATTCCCATGAGAGTATCAAGTGTGGTAACTTTACAGGCTCACTTGGAGTTTACTTACTTTAGTGAAAAAGTCGGCAATATGCCACTTATTCCCATACTGGTTGAAAACGTCATTCATCGCCTCAATCATCACAGAGCCATTGCGGGGGTGACGTAATGCGACATGATCTGCAAAGGGAAAACAAAGACATGCCCTCCACTTCCCTCCATTTGTGACTGAATTGTCTTGTCTGGTTCAGAGAGTCAGAAAGAGAAAGAGTGAAAAAGACGCCAGCAGCAAAGCTTCCTTCAGTGCCTTCCTTCAGCTGGGGGTCGGGCTTGAGACTAGGTCACACACGTGGCAAAGCATCACACTATCCTGCTTGTTGACCGGCTCAGCTAACTTGTTCTTTTACCCAAAGTTAAATCCTAGAAAAAGGCTGTGGGGAGTACAGCCAACACCGAATGATCACGCCTGCATGTACACGTCATCACCATTACACCACATTTACCGCTTGTTTATTTACTGCTTAATTTGATATATAGAATACTTTAAGCTAAATGCTCTAAGTACATCCAGATGGAAATTACTCTGGATTCTTCAAAACTTTGACTCCTGGAACTATTTCCCATTAGTTAAATTTTAAAATACTCTGGACCCAAAAGAGCAAGCAGTTTTCAGACTTCTATTACCACCAGAAACCAGAATTTAGCAATGTTCTGGTAAAATCAATCAATCAATCAATAAGGGGTCTGGTGGCAGACCTGGTTGAGTACACGTTACAGTGCGCAGGGACCCAGGTTTGAGGCCCTGGTCCCCATCTGCAAAGGGGCGGCTTCACAAGTAGTGAAGCAAGGCTGCAGGTGTTCTGTCTTTTTCCCTCTCTATCTCACCCTCCCCTCTCAATTTCTGTCCAAGCAAAGGAAGAAAGAAAGAAAAAGAAAGAAAGCTGCTGGAAGCAATGGATTCATGGTGTAGGCACCAGACCCCAGTGGCCAAAAAGAAGAAAAGGAGGGGGAGGGGATGGATGGAAGAGACCTGCAGGTGGGGACTGGAGGCTTGAACTGGGTTCCTTGTGCATTACAGCATTTATGTTCCACTGCCCAGCCCCGAGACTTTGACTTACTGTTATTAATATCAATGCCAGGTGGGGACTGGAGGCTTGAACTGGGTTCCTTGTGCATTACAGCATTTATGTTCCACTGCCCAGCCCCGAGACTTTGACTTACTGTTATTAATATCAATGCCAGGTGGGGACTGGAGGCTTGAACTGGGTTCCTTGTGCATTACAGCATTTATGTTCCACTGCCCAGCCCCGAGACTTTGACTTACTGTTATTAATATCAATGCCAGGTGGGGACTGGAGGCTTGAACTGGGTTCCTTGTGCATTACAGCATTTATGTTCCACTGCCCAGCCCCGAGACTTTGACTTACTGTTATTAATATCAATGCCAATTTCATGAGCAAAATACATTTATAGAAATCAGTCAATTTTTTGCATTCGGTACATGTTACCATAAGCATACTACATTACATAACTTATATAACATCCCAGAGACAGAAGTGCATCGTATCAGTCCCATTTCACACAAAGAAAGAACACTTTCGGGAGTCAGGCAGTGGTGCAGCGGGTTAAGCACAGGTGGCGCAAAGTGCAAGGACCGGCATAAGGATCCCGGTTTGAGCCCCCGGCTCCCCACCTGCAGGGGAGTCGCTTCACAGGCAGTGAAGCAGGTCTGCAGCTGTCTATCTTTCTCTTCCCCTCCTCTCTCCATGTCTCTCTGTCCTATCCAACAACGACAGCATTAATAACAACAACAATAATAACTACAACAATAAAACAACAAGGGCAACAAAAAGGAATAAATAAATATTAATAAAAAATTTTAAAAAAAAAGAAAGAACACTTTCTAGAGACAAATAATTTTGAAGCGCTTTTTAATTTTTTTCCCCCACTACTCCCAGTGGCCATTTTTTCCTTGTATTTTTATTATTTTTTTCCTTCTTTCTATTTTGTATTGGATTGGACAGAGAGAAATTGAGAGGGGAGGAGACAGACACCTGAGACATGCTAAACCACTCATGAATCGACCCCTTTGCAGGTAGGGAGCTGGGGCTTGAAGCCAGGTCCTTGCACATGGTAACATGTATGTTTAACCCAGTGCACCACTGCCTGCCCACCCCCCCTTTTTTTTAAACTGTACTTATCTTATTTGATAGGACAGAGAGAAATTGAGAGGGAAAGGAGATAAAGAGAAGAGAGACAGATACCAGCAGTTCTGCTTCACCATTCATGAGGATTTCCTCTGGCAGGTGTTTTTGTTGATGTTTGTTTTTGTTTTTAATAATTTATTTATTTTTGGGGCAGGGGAGATAGCATAATGGTTATGCAAAAAGGCTCTCATGCCTGAGGCTCCTAAATCCCAGGTTCAATCCCCCACAACACCATAAGCCAGAGCTGAGCAGTGCTCTGGTATTTCTGTGTCTCTCTCTCTCTCTATTTCTCTCAAAAATAAAATAAAATAAAATAAATAATAATTTATTTATTTTGGAGACAGAGAAATTGAGACAGGAGGGAGACAGAGAGAGAGTGAGAGAGAAAGAGAGACCTGTAGCACTATTTCACTGCTTATGAAGCTTCCCCCAACATCTAGGGACTGGGGGCTTGAATCTGACATTGTAACATGTGGCTCAACCAGGGGTGCCAACACTTGGCTCCAAAAATAGTGAAGTTCTCAAACACAATAAGTATAGGTCAGAATCTTTTCCATAGAAGAACCGGTGATCTTATTTATTATCGGTTACATTGCTAAGAGGTTGATGTCTTCCTGGTCAAAATGGATAATAAGATGTCAGCCTGCTTCCTCTTGAGAGTAAGAACAACTTTTTTAAAAAAAAAATATTTTGATGAGTTGTTTTTTTTAATATTTTATTTTTATTTTATTTTTGAGAGAGATGCAGAGAGAAAGAGAGAGAGAGAGACAGACAGACAGACAGAGAGAGAAAGTAACCTCAGAGCACTGCACAGCTCTGGCTTATGGTGGTGCAGGGGATTGAACCTGGGACTTTGGAGCCTCAGGCATGAGAGTCTCTTTGCATAGTCATTATGCTATCTACCCCTGTCCAAGAACAGTTTTTGAGGGGAGATGAATGGGTTAATAAATATTTCTCCTTATACACATCAATTTGTAATTTAAGTTTCTAAATAATCTCATTCCTTGAAAACCGTCATCGACTGATGACTACCCTTACCTGCCTGGGTGGGGTAAATGATGAAATAATCACTGAATGTGGGCAGCCTCTTTTTTTCTGATATGTCATCAGAATCCATGGGCTCATCATCTGTTTCCACACCATTATCTCTTCTCTCTATTTTTGGAGGAATAAAAGTATGAATTACGATGAGACATCATCGACATAAACACACCATTCATAATAATTAACTTCGTGGGAGTCGGGCGGTAGCACAGTGGGTTAAACACACGTGGCGCAAAGCACAGGACCGGCGTAAGGATCCCGGTTCGAGCCCCCGTCTCCCCACCTGCAGGGGAGTCACTTCACAAGTGGTGAAGCAGGTCTGCAGGTGTCTGTCTTTCTCTCCCCTTTTCTGTCTCCTCTCCTCTCTTGATTTCTCTCTCTCCTATCCAACAACGACGACATCAATAACAACAACAACAACAATAAAACAAGGGCAACAAAAGGGAATAAATAAATATTTAAAAAAATATAATAATTAACAACTTCGTATCACAAGAAAGCAACATCTACAAAAGCTATATAAGTCAGGCATTAGTCCCAAAGTCACATTTGAATTATTTGAGTGTGGAAAGTGCCTTAGAAATTGCATACTGGGGAGTCGGGCGGTAGCGCAGTGGGTTAAGCGCAGGTGGCAAAGCGCAAAGACAGGTGTAAGATTCCTGATTCGAGCCCCCAGCTCCCCACCAGCAGGGGAGTCACTTCACAGGCGGTGAAGCAGGTCTGCAGGTGTCTCTTTCTCTCCCCTTCTCTATCTTCCCCTCCTCTCTCCATTTCTCTCTGTCCTCTCTGTCCTATGATACGACGATATCAGTAATAATGACATCAATAACAACAATAAAACCATGGCAACAAAAGGGAAAATAAATAAATGTAAAAAAATAAAAGTAAAAAAATAAATTGCATACTTGTCAGAATTTGTGGTTCTCAAACATGTTTTAAAGTTTCCCCACAACTTGGATCCTTCTTCAGCCTAAGTTAATTATTTTTTTAAAAAAATTTTTATATTTATTTTCCCCTTTGTTGCCCTTGTTGTTTTATTGTTCTTGTAGTTATTATTGTTGTTGTTACTGATGTCGTTGTTGTTAGGACAGAGAGAAATGGAGAAAGGAGGGAAACACAGAGAGGGGGAGAGAAAGACAGACACCTGCAGACCTGCTTCACTGACTATGAAGTGAGCCCCCACAGGTGGGGAGTCAGGGGCTGGAATCCTTATGCTGGTCCTTACACTTCGTGCCACGTGCGCTTAACCCACTGCGCTACCGCCCAACTTGCTAAGTTATTACTCTATCCCAGGTAACTTTTTACCTCATCCTCTCCTCCCAGTTCAGTGCCCTGCATTGCTACAACTAGTACCAAGAGCGAAGGGTCTCCCAATATAGTCAATAAGCATATAATTATTTTTATTTGTATTTTGCCTCCAGAGTTATCACTGGGGCTCGGTACCAGCACTACAAATCCACTGCTATGGGTGTTCATTTTTTCCATCTTATTGGACAGGATAGAGAGAAACTGAGAGAGGAGGTAGAGAGAGAGAGAGAGAGAGAGAGAAAGACACCTATAGACCTGCTTCAGGGCTTGTAAAGTGTGTATGTGTGTGTGTCACCGCAGGTGGAGAGTGGGAGCTTGAACCCGGATCCTTATGTAGGCCCTTGCACTTAGTACTATGCGCACTTAGCTGGGTGCACCACCACCCAGCCCCCTTATTTTACTCAGCCATCAGTATGAGAATTCCCTATAAACTGAGTTTTGCAGAAAGACCTTCCTTTACCTCCTCTGCAAGCTTGGATTATAAAGATCTTTGGCTTCTCCTGAAGTGCTGGGCAGTTTTTATTGTTGAACATTTCAAAGATGTCTTCCAGGCTGATTTTGTCACCATCTTTTGATTTAATGAAGCCTTTCTCTCCATGGGACATCAGAATAATGAGGCAACAGCCAATTTCTTCTTTAATTTCATTTAGTCCATCACGAAATAATGTTATCTGCTCGAGGAACTCCTGTAGAAAAAGAAAATTTAGTGACCCGGGAGGTGGTGCAGTGGATAAAGCACTGGACTCCTGAGCATGAGATTAAGCGCACGTGGCCCAAAGCACAAGGACCGGCCTAAGGATGCCAGTTCAAGCCCCCTGGCTCCCTACCTGCAGGGGGTCGACTCACAAGGGGTGAAACAGGTCTGCAGGTGTCTATCTTTCTCTCCTCCTCTCTGTCTTCCCCATCTCTCTCCATTTCTCTCTGTCCTATTCAAAAAAAAAAAAAAAAAAAAAAAGAATGAAGGAAGGAAAGAGCCAAAAATTATTTACAAGTAATATGACTAGGTCTGTCTTTCTTTCCTCCTGTCTTCCCCTCCTCTTTCGATTTCTCTCTGTCCTATCCAACAACGATGACATCAATAACAACAAAAATAACTACAACAACAACAACAATAAAAAGCAACAAGGGTAACCAAAGGGAAAATAAATAAACATTAAAAAAAATCTTTAAATAAAAAAGTTTCTTTGCCACCTGCAGGGGAGTCGCTTCACAGGCTTACAGTGAGTAAAGCAGGTCTGCAGGTGTCTGTCTTTCTCTTCCCCTCTCTGTCTTCCTCTCCTCTTTCCATTTCTCTCTGTCCTATCCAACAATGATGACATCAATAACAACAGTAATAGTAACCACAACAACAATCAAACAACAAGGACAACAAAAGGCAATAAATAATTTTTTTTTTTTAAAAAAAGGCTTCTTTGTTAATGTAAGAGAGGAAAAGACAGGAGAAACTAGATCACTTAGCACATGGGGTGGGAGGGAGGAGCACAGGGCCTCATGTTTTCAGGTCAGCATTCTAGGCACTGGGTCCTGGTGCTCCCATCCCTATCATTATTCTTCTACCTCTGATTGAATCAATATTCTAAACTAAAAAAAGGACGATCTAGACAGAGGCCTTAGTGGGGGTTGTACTGTTATGTAGAAGACTGAAAAATGCTATGCATGTATAAACTATTGCATTTACTGTCGACTGTAAAACATTAATCCCCCAGTAAAGGAAAAAAAAAAAAAAGGACAATATAGTGGAGAAGGGAGATAGATTTAAATGAAAAAAGTCAAAAGATGTTCAACCAAGTTAATAATTGAGAAAACAAAAAAAAAAGAGAGAAATATTCTTGACACTAAGATGAGTAAGTATTTACAAATACATAATGACAGGGGCCAGGCGGTGGTACACCTGGTTAAGCGCTCACATTATAGTGTGCAAGGATGCAGGTTCCAGTCCCTGGTCCCCACCTGCAGGGGGAAAGCTTCACAAGTGGTGAAGCAGGGATGCAGAGTCTGTCTAGACACACTATCTCCTCCTTCCTCTCAATTTCTGTTTGCATTTAATAAATAAAAAAAAAATTAAAATTGGGGGTCAAGCAATAGCGCAGCGGGTTAAGGACACGTAGCGCAAAGTGCAAGGACCAGCATAAGGATCCTGGTTCTAGCCCCCGACTCCCCACCTGCAGGGGGGTCGCTTCACAAGAGGTGAAACAGGTCTGCAGGTGTCTGTCTTTCTCTCCCCCTCTTTGACTTCCCCCCTCCTCTTGTTGATTTCTCCCTGTACTATCCAACAATGACAACAACAAGAACAATAATAACAATGACGATGATAAACAACAAGAGCAACAACAGGGGTGGGGGGATGGCCTCCAGGAGCAGGGGATTTGTAGTGCAGGCACCCAGCCCCAACAATAACCCTGGAGGCAAAAAAAAAAAAAAAAAAAACCCACCATAATGACAAGATGTAGAGAAAGAGGTCACTTCCTGCTCCTTGGGATATGGCAGAATATGGCAAAATCAGTTAGATGACAGAAAAGGACTAGATTAAAAATCATGCAGTACAGAGGAGATTCTGATAAAAACTAGGTATAAGAGAAGGAAGGTGTTATTTAGAAATAACAATAAAATTGAAATTTGTTGCAACCTGGAAGGCGATGCAGTGAATAAGGAGCTGGACTCTATTTGTTTACTTTTAAATATTTATTGGGGCCAACTGGTGGCACACCTGGTTGAGCGCACATATTACAATGCACAAGGACCCGGGTTCCAGCCCCCAGCCCCCACCTGCAGGGGGAGAACTTCACAAGTGGTGAAGTAGGGCTGCAGATGTCTCTCTGTCTATCTCCCTATCACCCTCTTCCCTCTTGATTTCTGGCTGTCTCTATCCAATAAATAAAGATAATAAAATTTTTTTAAATTACTTATTATTATTGTTGTTGTTGTTATTTTGCCTCCAGGGTTATTGCTGGGGCGCTGGGGCCTTCACCATGAATTCACTGCTCCAGGAGGCCATTTTTCCCTTTTTTGTTGCCCTTGTTGTTGCTATTGTTATTGTTGTCATAGCTGTTGTTTTGGATAGGACAGAGAAAAATCGAGAGAAGAGGGGAAACAGAGAGGGGGAGAGAAAGACCTGTTTCACCTTTTGTTGAGGCGACTCCCTGCAGGTGGGAGCTGGGCCTTGAACCGGGATCCTTACGCCAGCTCTTGTGCTTTGCGGCATGTGAGCTTAACCTGCTGCGCTACCGCGCAGCTTCCCTTTGAAATATTTATTTAAAAAATATTTTATTTATTTATTATTGGATAGAGACAGAGAAGTTCAGAGGGGAGAGGGAAATAGGGAGAGAGACAGAGAGACACTTGCAGCCTTGCTTCACCACTCATGAAGCTTTCCCCCTGCAGGTGGGGCCAAGGGGCTTGAATCTGGGTCCTTGTGCACTGTAATGTTTGCGCTTAATCAGATGCACTACCACCTGGCCCATATTTATTTATTTATTTACTTTTTGCCTCCAGGGTTATTGGGGCTCGGTGAAATCCACTGCTCCTGGAGGATATGTTTTCTCTTTTGTTACTCTTATTGTTGTTACTGCTGTCCTGTCGTTGTTGTTGATAGGACAGAGAGAAATCGAGAGGGGAGGGGAAGACAGGGAGGGGGAGGAAAAGACACCTGTAGACCTGCTTCACCGCCTGTGAAGTGACTCCCCTGCAGCTTAGGAGCCGGGGGGCTCAAACCGGGATCCTTACTCCAGTCCTTGCGCTTTGTGCCATGTGCGCCTAACCTGCTGCGCTACCTCCCAGGCCCCTTATTTATTTTTAATGAGTGAAATACAGAGGAGAACACTGCCAGGGTGGTGCCAAGGACTGACCCTGAGACTTTGGAACCTCAGGCACGAAAATCAATTTTTTTTCAATATTTATTTATTTATTCCCTTTTGTTGCCCTTGTTGTTTTATTATTGTAGTTATCATTGTTGTTATTGATGTCGTCATCGTTGGGTAGGACAGAGAGAAATGGAGAGAGGAGGGGAAGGCAGAGAGGGCAAGAGAAAGACAGACACCTGCAGACCTGCTTCATCACCTGTAAAGCGACTCCCCTGCAGGTGGGGAACCAGGGACTCGAACCGGGATCCTTATGCTTGTCCTTGCTTTGTGCCACGTGCGCTTAACCCTCCACGCTACCGCCGACTCTCGTGAAAATCTTTTTGAATATCCATTATACTGTCTCCTCAGTCCACAGACCTTCTTTTTAAACATATATATATTTGGGGAGTCGGGCAGTAGCGCAGCAGGTTAAGCGCGCAAGGAGTGGCATAAGGATCCCGGTTCGAGCCTCCAGCTCCCTACCTGCAGGGGAGTCACTTCACAGGCAGTGAAGCGGTTTGTAGGTGTCTTTCTCTCCCCCTCTCTGTCTTCCCCTCCTGTCCCCATTTCTCTTTGTCCTATCCAACAACGACAACAATAAAGCAAGGGCAACAAAAGGGAATAAATAAATATTGTAAAATATATATATTTATGAAATAAGTCAGAAACAGAAGGATGATTATGGGATGATCTCACTCTCAGGCAGAAGTTGAAAAACAAGATCAGAAAAGAAAACACAAGTAGAACCTGAAATGGAATTGGCGTATTGCACCAAAGTAAAAGACTCTGGGGTGGGTGGGTGGGTGGAGAGAATACAGGTCCATGAAGGATGATAAATGACATAGAGGGGGTTGTATTGTTAAATGGGAAACTGGGGAATGTTATGCATGTACAAACTATTTGTATTTACTGTTGAATGTAAAACATTAATTCCCCAATAAAGAAATAAATTAAATATATATATACATATATATATTTAGGGTGGGCTGGCAGTACGCAGCTGTAATGGTCATGCAAAGAGACTCTCATGCTTGAGGCTCCGAAGTCCCAGGTTCAATCCCCCTGTACAAATAAGGCAGGTTTAAAAAGCAAAATTACACTGTTTTCATGTTAGTTATTACTGTATTACCATCTTCTCAGGATCAATGCAAGATGTCTGTTCAAACTGGCACTGGCCAAGCCACTCCTTCATCAGCGTGATGTCACGGTGAGCTCCGGGCCTGTTCTTCTTCACACACATGAGGAAAGCTTTCCGCCTGCCACTCAGGTCGTAATAGTCCTGTTTGCAAGGAGAGCCGAGGGACAGTGTTTTCAACCAAATCAGACTTTGGAAGTCAAATACCTACTTTGCTTTTTCTATTTTCAGTTACTTGGCTGTTTTCTTTTAGCAGAGCACTGCTCAGCTCTGGCTCACCATGGTGGAGGGAACTGAGCCTGGGACGTGAGCACCTCAGGAATGAGAGTCTTCTTGTTATGTGCGTGCTTAAGCAGATGCACCATCACCAGGCATCAAAGTCTTTTCAGAAGCATTACGCTGTTTCGCCAGTCCTTCTCACCTTTTTCATTCATACAATTTTTAAAGTCTTAGAGATATACATGAAAGTATAGATAGATGAAAAAATTGATGATATGTGGCTCTGTTTTAAATAATGACTAGAGCACAGGATTTGCCCAGGTCGTATCTCCAGAACCACCATAAGCCAGAACTGAGCAGGATTTAGACTCTCATCTCTTGCTCTCAAAGAAATAAAGGGGGTGGGGGGTGGGCAATAGCGCAGTGGGTGAAGCACATATGGCAAGGACCCACACAAGGATCCAAGTTCAAGTCCCAGGCTCCCCACCTGTGGGGGGGAACCTTTTGAGAGTGGTGAAGCAGTGTTACAGGTGTCTCTCTTTCTCTCTCTCTATCTCCCAGTTCCCTCTCAGTTTCTGGCTATCTCTATCCAGTAAAGATAACAATTTTAAAAATAAGAAGATGAAGAAGAAAAAGAAAGAGAGAGTGGTCCGGGAGGTGGCGCAGTGGATAAAGCATTGGACTCTCAAGCGTGAGGTCCTGAGTTCAATCCCCAGCAGCACATGTACCAGAGTGATGTCTGGTTCTTTCTCTTATCTTTCTCATGAATAAATAAATAAATTCTGGGAGTTGGACTGTAGCGCAGCGGGTTAAATCCAGGTGGCGCAAAGCGCAAGGATCAGGGTAAGGATCCCGGTTAGAGCCCCCAGCTCACCACCTGCAGGGGAGTCCCTTCACAGATGGTGAAGCAGGCCTGCAGGTGTCTGTCTCTCTCCCTCTCTGTCTTCCCCTCCTCTCTCCATTTCTCTCTGTTCTATCCAACAACAACGACATCAATAACAACAACAATAACTACAACAATAAAACAAGGGCAACAAAAGGGAATAAATATTTTAAAAAATAACTACAACAACAATAAAAAAAACCGAGGGCAACAAACGGAAAATAAATAAATAAATATTTTAAAAAATAAATTCTTCAAAAAAAAAAAAGAAGAAGAAGAAAGGGAAAAGACATGGTGACACTTTTAATTAGCTGTGGTCTATTGCAGTAGATCCAAGGATGGGGTCGGGGGGAGAGCAAGGGGCTGAAAGGGGGTTGAGGACTCAGTGCCTTCAGGTGGAGGAAGATGACAAGCAGCTGGGGGGGGGGGTGTCAATACCTATTATGAGGAGAGAAGAAACCGCACACACAGCGGTCTAGTCAGACAGCTGGACTTGGAAGCAGGAATTCCCGCCTTCAAGCCCCAGCATCAGCAAATCAGAGTGATACTCTGCTTCTCACAAGTCATATAAAAATGACTTTGTTTGGGGACCGGCGGTAGCGCAGCGGGTTAAACGCACATGGCGCAAAGCACAAGGACCGGCGGAAGGATCCCGGTTCGAGCCCCCGGCTCCCCACCTGCAGGGGAGTCGCTTCCCAGGCGGTGAAGCAGGTCTGCAGGTGTCTGTCTGTCTCTCCCCCTCTCTGTCTTCCCCTCCTCTCTCCATTTCTCTCTGTCCTATCCAACAACGAATAAATAAATATTTTTTAAAAATGACTTTGTTTGGTTGGTTGGTTTGTTACCACAGCACTGCTCAGCTCTGGCTTATGATGGTGCTCAGGATTGAACCTGGGACCCCAGCTGCCTTAGGCAAGATGGGCTCTTCGCAGAACCATTCTGGCCCCCCCTCAAATAAAATATTTGAAAAGTAAATAAAATGACGTGGTCCGGGAGGTGGCGCAGTGGATAAGGCTTTGGACGCTCAAGCATGAGGTCCCGAGTCCAATACCCCGCAGCACATGTCCCAGAGTGATGTCTGGTTCTTTCTCTCTCTCTCTCTCTCTCTTATCATTTCTCATGAATAAATAAATAAAATCTTTTAAAATAAATAAATAAATAAATAAATAAAATGAAAGCAGCAGTGGAGAAATGATACACCTGTGGCAACAGCTTTGGAAATCACCATCCCCTCCCAATAAAGTGACTTATCCCAGCACCTCATAAGCAAAATAAATAAAAATGAGATAAAAGGGGCTGGGTGGGGGTGCACCTGGCTAAGTGCCCGCATCACAGTGCACAAAGCCCTGGGTCAAGCCCCCGGCTCCATCTGCATGGGGAAGCTTCACAGGCAGTGACGTGCTACAAGCATTTCTCTCTCTCTCTCCACCCCACCTTCCTTCTCCATTTCTTCATTCCTCTCCAAAATAAATAAAGACTTTAAAAAATATATTATTGGAGGGCGGGGGCAGGTAGCATAATGGTTATGCAAACTGACGCTTATGTCTGAGGCTGCAAAGTCCCAGGCTCGGTCTCCTGCACTATCATAAGCCAGACCTGAGGAGTGCTCTGGTTAAAAAAAAAAAAAAAGGGGGGGTTTGGGTGGTGGCGCAGCGGGTGAAGTGCACGTGGCGCAAAGAGCAGGGACCCGCGGAAGAAACCCGGTTCGAGCCCCCCCGGCTCCCCACCTGCAGGGGAGCCACTTCACAGGGCAGGTCTGCAAGTATCTGTCTTCCCCTCCTCTCTCCATTTCTCTCTGTCCTATCCAACAATGACCGATATCAACAACAATAATAACCGCACCAGAAGCAGTGGATTCATGATGCATTGAGCCCCAGCAATAACCCTGGAGCAAATAAAAGAGAGAGAGAGAGACAGAGAGAGAGACAGAGAGAGAGACCTGCAGCCCTGCTTCACCACTCATGAAGCTTTCCCCTTACAGGTGGGGACCAGGGCCTTGAACTTGGGTCCTCATGCACTGTAATGTGTGCACTTAACCAGGTGTGCCACTGCCTGGCCCCGTAAATAAAAGCTTTTTAAAACTAAGATAAAAATGAGATAAAATAATTTGACAAATAGTAAACTGGGAATAAAGAAATTAAAAAGACTGGCCACGGGAGCTGGGTGGTAGTGCAGCGGCTTAAGCACACATGGCAAAAAGACTGGCCACACAGTGCTTAGTGATGGAGCAGGCTGATGAGCCCAACAGGCTGGAGTTTGGCAGAGTCCACTTCCTATTCTGCTCTACCATGTTGAAAATGTCCAAAATAAGCTTAGAAAATAAAAAATAAAAAAACCATTCTGCAGCCAGCAATTTATATGACTACTCAAGAGCATACCAGTCTTTTGATCGTCACTTCCTCAACTTCCTTATTTCGTTCTTTCATTATTATTATTATTATTATTATTATTTCCCCTCCAGGGTGATTGCTGGGCTCGGTGCCTGCACCATGAATCCACCGCTCCTGGAGGCCATTTCCCCCCCCTTTTGTTGCCCTTGTTGTAGCTTCGTTGTGGTTATTATTATTGCCCTTGTTGACGCAATTCGTTATTGAATAGGACAGAGAGAAATGGAGAGAGGAGGGGAAGACAGAGAAGGGGAGAGAAAGATAGACACCTGCAGACCTGCTTCACCGCCTGGGAAGCGACTCTCCTGCAGGTGGGGAGCCGGGGGCTCGAACCGGGATCCTTATGCCGGTCCCTGCGCTTTGCGCCACGTGCGCTTAACCCGCTGCGCCACCGCCCGACCCCCTTTTTTAAATTATTATTAATGAGAAAGATAGATGGGGAGAAAGAGAAAGAACCAGACATCACTCCAGTACGTGTGCTGCCAGGAACTGAACACAGGACCTCATGCTTGAGAGTCCAATGCCTTAATACACTGTTCCACCTCCCGGACCACAACTTCCTTGTTTTATAAACTGGAGATAACAGCAGTTGCTACCTCCCTTGGTGAATGCATGCAAAGTGGTTTTGACTGGCTAGTACCAGCATTTACTCTTAAAACATAAAGCATCAGATCTGACTAGGTGAGGCTACAGACAGTCCCCAGGGGAGCAACACCAAAAGAAAAGTCCAAGTGGTGACTAAATAGTATCTTTACTAACTCGTAGGAAGGATTCATGTTAAGAGTCAAGATATTTACCAATTCAGAGTCCACACAGTCATGGCTTCTCTTTAGAATCTTTCTTGGAATCACTGAATTAATTTTCATGAAAAGAAAAGAGGGGGGGGAAGCATTACTTTTTTAATTTCATTTTTATCAAGATCTGCTGTCACTGCTATTACTCATTAACTGAAAATTTCTCCCAAAGACTTCCATTATCAGGTATTTGGATTCAGAGGACTTCAATCTCATTTTAAAATTGTTGCCTTAAGTTATGAACACACTGCCACCACTACCACCACCACTTAAAATCCACAAGGCTGGAAAATTAAAGAGAATTCCAGGGGCCAGGTGTGGCACACCAGGTAGAGCTCACATGTTACAGTGCACAAGGGCCCAGGTTTGAGCACCTTGGTTCCCACCTGCAGCAGGAAATCTTAACGATCGGTAAAGCAGGGCTGCAGGTGTCTCTGTCTCCCCCTACCCTCCCAATATCTGGCTGTCTCTATCCAATAAATAAAGATGATTTTAAAAAATAAAAGAGAGAGAGAGAGAGAATTCTAGCAGGCCCCAGTCAGGTACTGGGGCAGAAAGCTCTTAAGGCAGAGATGAACAGAGCAGGTATTATTTGCCATTCTTGTACATTACATTCACTTTCTGAAGGAGACCAAGCCATCAAGAAAGGAATGACATCAAGGAACTGGACTTATTTTATCCTTTTTATTTAGTACAACTTGGTAGAATTCAGTTCATCAGACTCAAAGAAGTAGTGGGTATCCACACTGTATAGTCAACATACTGTTTGAATGACTGAGGGGAGGTGAGGAGTGGTACAGGACACTTCCTCAAGGTCAAGAGAGATAACCAAAATGTGAGAAACCAACAAAGGCCCCAGGGACAGGCGATAAATACCCTGCAGGTGCAGCAAAGGAAGGGCAGGCCGGCCACAGCAACCTATTCCTACACTCTCCCAGACCATAAGCACGCTGAGGGCAGAGATCACCCACCAGCAGTACATTGTAGTGTCAGCCTCAAGGCTGTGCTTCCTCCATACGCACACTGTGTACACACATACTCATGAAGCTGAACCTTAACAGCCCTCACTCAACCTGTTACTTACTAGTTTTCCCATCACAAGCCAGACACCTCCCCCGACTGTTAGCAACCAGCCTAGCAGTGAGCAAGAAGAGGGTCCACCCTCTCAGAACACCCGTGCGGATGTGGGCTGGGGAATTCTAACCCAGTGCTTGTCCTCAGACCTGAAAACCTCCCCCACCATAATCACTTGGGGGGGGGGGGGCACGTTACTCAGTTAAAAGCACATCTCAGGCCTCTTGAATCTATCTATCTGATTTCTGAGCTCACCCCTGAGACTGGATGGTGGCACAACTGACTGAGTGCACACATTACACTACAGTGCACAAGGATCTGAGTTCAAGCCCCTGGTCCCCACCTGCAAGAGCGGAGGGGAAAGAAGGGAAGTCTCACAGGTGGTGAAGCAGGGCTGCAGGTGTCTCTCCCTCTCTCCATCCCATCCTTTACGTAAAATATTAAAAAAAACAACATCTAAGCTCACCCCAAATGAGCTGGTAGACCCTGATCCACTGGGAGTCTACACCTGGGAAGTGACTATCCAGCCCCGGGGACTCCCACCTTCCTCCATCTGCCCGCTAGGGCTAGGTTGGGGGTGAGCAGCACTCCTGTTGCTACATGCCACCCCCCCCACCCCTCCATACATACCTGCAGTCAAGACCAGCCCTCATGTGGGCTGGGTGATGGCGCACCTGGTAGAGCGCACACGTTACAATGCGCAAGGACCAGGGTTCAAACGTCCAGTCCCCACATGCAAGAGGAAAGCTTTGCAGGTGGCGAAGCACAACTGCAGGTGTCTCTCTCTGTAATTTTTTTTAATTCATTTATTAATGAGAAAAATAGAAGAGAGAGAAAGAACCAGACATCACTCTGGCACATGTGCTGCTGGGGACTGAACTCAGAACCTCATGCTTGAGAATCTAGTGCCTTAGCCACTGCGCCACCTCCCGGATCACTGTAATATTATTATTATTATTATTATCTTTATTTATTTGATAGAGACAGCCAGAAATCAAGAGGAAAGGGGGAGCCGTGTTGGTGCACCTGGCTGAGTGCACATGTTACAATGCACAAGGAACCAGGTTCGAACCCCCATCCCCCACCTGAAGGGGGAAAGCTTTGTGAGTAGTGAAGCAGGGCTGCAGGTGTCTCTCTCCCTCTCTACCTCCCCCTTCCTTCTGGATTTCTGGCTGTCTCTACCTAACAAAGAAAGAAAGAAAGAGAGAAATAACAGGGGCCAGACGATGGCGCCCCGGCTAAGTGCTCCCATTATCGTTCGCAAGGAAGGATCCGGGTTCAAGCCCCTGGTCCTTTGCAATGGTGAAGCAGGGTTGCAGATGTCTCTCTGTTTCTCTCCCTCTCAATGCCCCCCCTCCTCATTTCTCTGTCTCTATCCAATAATAAATCAAACATTCAAACTTCAGAAAAAGGCCAGCCCTCAGGTCCTCTGCACCCCCGCAGCCGGGTCCGCGGAGACCCCGGCCCCGCTCACCCGCGCGGTCCCCGGCGGAGGGGCTCTGCCAGCGCTGCAGCAGGTCGGCGCGGGGCAGGCGGCGCAGCACCTGGGCGAGCACGCGCGGCGCGGCGGGCAGGTAGTAGTGCTGGGCCAGCAGCCGAGCCAGCCCCGCCGCGCTGCCGCCCGCCAGCTCCAGCTGCAGCGGGCTCACCCGCGGCTCCTCGTCCACCGTCTTGAGGAGGTGGCGGAAGTTGCTCAGCTCCCGGTGGGTCAGCTCCGCCAGGGTCTCCTGCAGGCGGGTCTGCAGCTCCTCCATGGTCCGCGCGGGCTCGGGAGGCGCCCCGGACCGCGCGCGCGGGCCCCTCCCCGGGGGCGCCTCCATCGCGGCCCGCGCCGCGCTCCCGCCTGCAGCCTTTGTTTGGCGGAGGCGGCGCTTCCGCCCGCCCGCCCGCCCGCCCGCCGGAGCCCGGGCCTCGGCCGCCGCCTGGACGCTCCCGCCTTCCCGGCGCCCCGCCCCGCCTTCCCGCACCCCTTAACCCGCGCGGCGCCGGCTGCAGCCCCGCCCGCCTGCGGGCTCCCGGCTGCGCGGCTGGGCCACATGCCCCCGAGGTGGGGAGGGTCGGGGGACGGGGGACTCCAGGACGCCAGCGGGCCTGGGACATGAGGGCCGGTGCAGCCCATCTAGCGCTGCCTAGGCCCGACTTATGCGCTAGTGACATCTCTCCTTCTGAACAAAAATAAATCGTTAAAGACAAACAAATAAGGAAAATAACCATCTGGGGAGCTGCCCAGGGCATTACATTTGGAAATCCAAACAGCAGTTTTTTTGGTTTTTGCTCCCAGAGTTTCTTCACTCCTACAGGATGCCACTACTCTCCATTTCTCTTTTCTTTCTTTTTAGTTATTTGTTGGATAGAGTCCATCAGAAATCGAGAGGGGAGGGGGAGATAGAGAGGAAAGGTGACAGAGAGACATCTGCAGCCCTGCTGCGCCACTGGCAAAGCTTTCCCACTGCAGGTGGGGGCCGGGGGCTCAAACCGGGGTCCCTGGGCACTGTAACATACGCACCCAACCAGGTGCGCCACCACCTGGCTCCCCTTCTTTTCTTTTCTTTTCTTTTTTTTTTCCTTTCCTTTCTTTTCCTTTTCGATGCTGGTCAGACTTAGACCCTGGGGTCCTCACACAGAGTATTTAAATAAAGGGTACTCTCTCAAATTAGGGAACCATAGATATTATTATTTATTCATTCGCTCCCCCCCCCCCCCCCAGAATCGCTCAACTCTGGTCTGTGGTGTTACTGGAGACTGACTTGCAACTTCAGGCGAGAAAGTGTTTTTGCATAATCATTATCTCCCCAGCAGGGGAAGTACTGATTTTAAACTACAACGCTTTTACCAGTTACTTAAGCCAGTAGTTTCTAAAGATCTAGGAGGATTTGGCATCTGAAGTAAACACCTGGAATCTGTCTTATCAGGCCAGAATTTTTTTTTTTTGGAGAGGAGATAGTGACAAAATCTGAGACTTGGGCTGGGGGAAATAGCAGTCAATTTTTTTTTTTTTTTTTTAGTGGGGTATAAGTTAACCTTAAGGTGTTTTTTTTTTTGGGGGGGGTAGTGGTGGGGAGACAGCATAATGGTTATTATGCAAATGACTTATGCAAAAGACTCAATAGTCCCAGGTTCATTCTCCAGTACCTCCATTAAAAAAAAAGTTTTGGAAGCTGAGTGGTGCGCAGCGGCTTAAGCGCACATGGTGCAAAGCACAAGGACCGGCTGAAAGGGTCCGGGTTCGAGCCCCCGGCTCCCTTCTCCAGGGGAGGGGGGGTTGCTTCATGAGTGGTGAAGCAGGACTGCAGGTGTTTTTCTCTCCTCCTCTTTGTCTTCCCATCCTCTCTCTGAATCTCTCTCTGTCCTGTCCAGCAGCAACAACAGCTACAACAATAATAACCACAACAACGACAACAAAATGGGAAAAATTGCCTCCAGGAGCAGTGGATCTGTAGTGCTGGCTCTGAGCCCCAGTGATAAACCCGGAGGCAAAAAAAAAAGTTTTTTTCCTTTATTGGGGAGGTGTTGATGGCTTACAGTCAACAGTAAAATACAATGTGTACATGTGGACTGTTTCTCAGTTTTGCAAATTTAATCCCTACTGGGTCCTCCTCTGCCATCAGGTTCCAGGACCTGAACCCTCCCTCCCACCCCCCGAGTCTTTTCCTTTGGAGCAAATACACCAACTCCAGTCCAAATTCTGCTTTGTGTTTTCTTATTTTTCAACTTATTTTTTATTTATTGTTAGTGATTTAATAATGGTTGAGAAGATTGTGGGTTAAGAGGGGTACAATTTATACAATTCCCATACCAGAGTGCCATATCTCGTCCCCTTCATTGGAAGCATCCCTACTCTTTATCTCCCTGGGAGTATGGACCAAAGATCTCTATGGGGAGCAGAAAGTCAGGTCTGGCTTCTGTAATTGCTTCTCCACTGGACATGGGCATTGACAGCCTGTCAATTGACTACCTTTCCCTACTGGGATAGGGCTCTGAGGAGGTGGTGTTCTGGGACACATTGGTGAGGTCTGCCCTCAGGGAAGGCAGGTTGGCGTTATGGTGGTATTTTTCAACTTCTGTCTGTGAGTGAGAATATCATCCCATGTTCATTCTTCTCTTTCTGACTTATCTCACAACACGACTCCTTCAAGCTCCATCCAAGATGAGGTGAAGAAAGTAAAATCACCATTTTTAATAACCAAGTAGTATTCCATTGTGTATATAGACCACAACTTGCTCAGCCACTCATCTGTTGTTGGACACCTGGGCTGCTTGCAGGTTTTGGCTATTACAGATTGTGCTCCTATGAGCATAGGTTTACACAGGTCTTTTTGGATGGGTGTGTTGGGTTCCTTAGGATATCTCCCCAGGAGAGGAATTGCAGGGTCATAGAGAAGGTCCACTTCTAGCTTTCTGAGAGTTCTCCAGACTGCTCTCCACAGGGGTAGCACAGTCTTTTATTATTTATTTATTTATTTATTTATTTATGTATTTATTTTGACCAGAGTACTGTTCAGCTCTGGCTCATGGTGGTGCTGGGGATTGAACCTGGGACTTTGGAGCTTCAGGCATGAGAGTCTTTTTGCATAGCCATTATGCTAATGACCTTCCTCCTGCAGTCTTTTATATAAGACACAGCAGTCCCAAGTTCAGTCCTTAGAGAACTTAGGCCAGAATTGAGCACCCCCCAAAAAACAAACAAACAAAAAACTGAGTAAGATCTGAGAAGTTGAAGTTAGGAACAAGTTAAATGTATCCTACTAAGCCTGCGGGTGTATGGAGAGATCATTGCCCTTTGGGAAGGTCACACACACTCACACTCATTATTGCTAGGGCTGCATTTGATTGGCCTGCAGGAACAAAAACACTATGAGGTGTTTCAGTTGAGGAGATGAAGGAGGCATTGAAAACCCTGGAGCGCCTCTGCACTAGAAGGCAGCCTGGAGCCATTTCCACTTGAATAGCAGGGCAAAGGAGAATCAGTCCTCTTCAAATTGCAAATAGGACCTACAACAAGACGTAACAGTTTAGAGATAATTGGGCTGTTGTTCCAAAGCTTTGCTGTGAAGGATTATCGCTGGGGAGCCAGAGACGACCCGAACTGCCCCTGCGGCTACAGACAATGACCCACATAGTCAACGACTGCCACCTCTCCAGATTCAAAGGAGGTCTCGAAACTTTACATCAGGCTCAACCTGACGCTGTTGACTGGCTACGGAAGAAGGGCAAACGCTAGAAGAAGAAGAAGCGATGAGAGTGGAGTCAAATATGGGCCCCTTCTGCCAGAAAACTCCACTGGGTCACACCCCTTCTGCAATAAAGGGAAGTTTTCCTCGCAGCCCAGAGTGCAATGGTGACAGAAGCTATGATCAGGGAGTCAGGCTGTAGCACAGCGGGTTAAGCGCAGGTGGCGCAAAGCACAAGGACCGGCATAAGGATCCCGGTTTGAACCCTGGCTCCCCACCTGCAGGGGAGTCCCTTCACAGGTGGTGAAGCAGGTCTGCAGGTGTCTATCTTTCTCTCCTCCTCTCTGTCTTCCCCTCCTCTCTCCATTTCTCTCTGTCCTATCCAACAACGACAACAACAATAATAACTACAACAACAAGGGCAACAAAAGGGAATAAATAAATAAAATAAATAAATAAATAAAGAAGCTATGATCACACTTAGCCCATCCTCCTTCACCCCCCAGACCCCCAGGTCCCATCTCTTTATTTCAGAAAAGATTTTAAGAGTAGAAGGAGCCAGAAACTTGCCTTTTTTTTTTTTTTAACAGGAGGAGGGGCAGCCAGGTAGTGGCGCACCTGAATGGACAAGAACCCAGATTCAACCCTGCTCATCACCTGCAGGAATGGAAGCGTCAGGAATGGCGGAACAGTGCTGCGGGACTCACCTTCTCTCTCCTCCCCTCTTTCTCCACCTCCCCCTCCCTTCTCAAGTCTCTGTCTCAATCTAAAATAAGCTGATGATTTTTGTAGTTTTTTAAATTTAATTAGTTAATTATTAGATTGAGACAGAAATAAACTGAGAGCAGAGGAGACAGGGGGACAGGTGGTGGTGCACCTGGTTAAGCACACACATTACAGTGCACAAGGACCCAGGTTCAAGCCTTTTGTCCTCACCTGCAGGGGGACAGCTTCACGAGTGGTGAAGCAGTGCTGCAGCTGTCTCTCTGTCTCCCTCTTCAATCTCAATTTCCCTGTCTTCATCCAACAATAAATAAGTTGTTACAAAATGAGAGACAGAGAGACACATACAAACCTGCTTCACAGGTTTGAACCTGCCTTTGTGCACTGTAGTGTATGTGCTTAACTGGGTACACCAACACCTGGCCCTAATAAATATTTTTTAAAAAATGAAAAACAGGGGAAGTAGCACAGTGGGTTAAGTGCATATGACGCCAAGCCCAAGGACTGGCTGTGTAAGGACCCCGGTGCAGGGGGGTCGCTTCCCAGGCGGTGAAGCAGGTCTGCAGGTGTCTATCCTTCTCTCCTCCTCTCTGTCTTCTGCTCCTCTCTCCATTTCTCTCTGTCCTATCCAACAATGATGACATCTATAACAACAATAATAACTACAGCAACAATAAAAACAAGGACAACAAAAAGGTAATAAATAAAACAACAGGAGGTGTTTTAGTTTATGTTAGTTTATGTTTGGGTTTTATAGACAGGATGGGACCTTGAAGCTACCAGGCCACTTGGATCCTGATGGGTTTTCTTATGTATTTCTTCTTTGTGACAAATCTTAAACTCTTTCAAATATATTTATTTGCCACCAGGGTTAGAAAAGATCTCTACCATTCCCCACAGCCACTTGTTGTATCCACTTCCTCTTCCTTTTTAAAGAATTTATATCATTAGTGTGGTCTGGGAGGTGGCACAGTGAATAAAGCACTGGATTCTCTCTCTCTTTTTTTAAAAATTTATTCCCTTTTGTTGCCCTTGTTTTGTTGTTGTTGTTGATGTCGTCGTTGTTGGATAGGACAGAGAGAAATGGAGAGAGGAGGGGAAGACAGAGAGGGGGAGAGAAAGACAGACACCTGCAGACCTGCTTCACCGCCTGGGAAGGGACTACCCTGCCTGTGAAGGGACTCCCCTGCAGGTGGGGAGCTGAGGGCTTGAACTGGGATCCTTACACAGGTCCTTGCTCTTTGCACCACATGTGCTTAACCCACTGCGCTACCGCCCGACTCCCAGCACTGGATTCTCAACCATGAGATCCTGAGTTCAATCCCCGGCAGCACATGTACCAACCAGAGTGATGTCTGGTTCTTTCTCTCTCTGCCTATCTTTCTTATAAATAAATAAATTCTTTTTTTTAAAAAAAAAGAATTTACCATTATTTACTTATTGGAAAGAGACAGCCAGACAGAGAAAAGGGAGGGGGAGATAGTGAGGGAAAGAGACAGACACCTGCAGAACTGCTTCACCACTCAAGAGGCTTTCCCCCTGTAGGTAGAGACTTGAACCCAGATCTTTGTGCATTATAACACATGTGCTACCACCCAGACCCTCCTTTTTTCTTTTTTTTTTTTAAATATATTTATTTATTTTCCCTTTTTTGGTCGCCCTTGTTTTTTTATTGTTGTTGTAGTTATTATTGTTATTGATGTCACCGTTGTTGCTATATAGGACAGAGAGAAATGGAGAGAGGAGGGGAAGACAGAGAGGAGGAGAGAAAGACACCTGCAGACCTGCTTCACCGCTTGTAAAGCCATTCCCCTGCAGGTGGGGAGACAGGGGCTAGAACCGGGTTCCTTAATGGTCCTTGCACTTTGCGCCACGTGCGCTTAACCCGCTGCGCTACTGCCTGACTCCCTCCTTTTTTCTTTTTTAATAGAAGTGATAGACCCAGGAGGTGGAGAGACCCATAGAAGAGACACCTGCAGCATTGTTCCACCTCTCATGAAACTTAATTCCTGCAAGTGGGGACCAGGGCTTGAACCCCCTGGATTAGCCACCACCCAACACCTTTAAATCATGTTTTTTAAATTTGATTTATTGAGAGACTGGCAGGAAGAACAGAACAGCTTTCCAGCATAGTTGTTGCTGAGTGTGAAGCCTGAGTTCGCTGTGTCCCAAGGGGTGGTGGATCCTCAAGTGTTAGGCCCCACATCCATTCTCCAGCATCACATGTGCCAGAGTGCTGTCTTGGAGCCTGTCTCTCTCTCTCTCTCACCCTCACTCCCTCACTCCTCCCCCTCATTAATACATAAATAAACCTTTCACAAATAAATAAACCGGGGGGGAGGGGTTCCGGCGGTAGCACAGCGGGTTAAATGCACATGGCGCACAATGATCACAGTTTGAGCCCCCGGCTCCCCACCTGCCAGGGGCGTCACTTCCCAGGCGGTGAAGCAGGTGTCTGTCTTTCTCTCTCCCTCTCTGTCTTCCCCTCCTCTCTCCATTTCTCTCTGTCCTATCCAACAACAACAGTAATAACAACAACAAGGGCAACAAAATGGGGAAACAAATGGCCTCCAGGAGCAATGGATTAGTAGTGCAGGCATCATTGGGCCTAAGGAGAATGAAGAGAAGGAAGTCTCCCCCCAAATTTTCTTTCTTTTTTTTTTTTAAACAGTAAGTACAATAGTTTGTACATGCATAACATTCCCCAGTTTTCCATATAACAATACAACCCCCACTAGGTCCTCTGAATCCTTCTTGGACCTGTACTCTCCCCACCCACCCACCCCAGAGTCTTTTACTTTGCTGCAATATGCCAATTCCATTTCTTTTCAGGTTCTACTTCTGTTTTCTTTTCTGATCTTGCTTTTCAACTTCTGCCTGAGAGTGAGATCATCCCATATTCATCCTTCTGTTTCTGACTTATTTCAGTTAACATGAATTTTTCAAGGTCCATTAAAGATCGGCTGAAAACGGTGAAGTCACCATTTTTTACAGCTGAGTAGTATTCCATTGTGTATATATACCACAACTTGCTCAGCCACTCATCTGTTGTTGGACACCTGGGTTGCTTCCAGGTTTGGCTATTACAAATTGTGCTGCCAGGAACATATGTGTACACAGATCTTTTTGGATGGATGTGTTGGGTTCCTTAGGATATATCCCCAGGAGAGGAATTGCAGGGTCATAGGGTAGGTCCATTTCTAGCCTTCGGAGAGTTCTCCAGACTGTTCTCCACAGAGGCTGGACCAATTGACATTCCCACCAGCAGTGCAGGAGGGTTCCTTTGACCCCACACCCTCTCTAGCATTTGCTGCTGTTACCTTTTCTGATGTATGACATTCTCACAGGAGTGAAGTGGTATCTCATTGTCTTTATTTACATTTCTCTAACAATCAGAGACTTGGAGCATTTTTTCATGTGCTTCTCAGCCTTTTGGATCTCTTCTGTGGAGAATATTCTGTCCATGTCCTCCCCCCATTTTTGGATGGGGTTATTTGTTGTCTTGTTGTTGAGTTTGGCAAGCTCTTTATATATGTTGGTTATTAAACTCTTGTCTGATATATGGCATGTAAAGATCTTCTCCCATTCTGTGAGGGGTCTCTTGGTTTGGATAGTGGTTTTTTTTTCGCTGTGAAGAAGCTTTTTAATTTGATATAGTCCCATAGGTTTATACTTGCCTTAGACTTCTTTGTAATTGGATTCGTTTCATTGAAGATGTCTTTGAAATTTATGCGGAAAAGAGTTCTGCCAATATTTTCTTCTAAGTATCTGATAGTTTCTGGTCTAACATCCAAGTCCTTGATCCACTTGGAATTTACTTTTGTATTTGGTGAAATACAGTGGTTCAGTTTCATTCTTCTGCATGTTTTAACCCATTGTTTCCTACACCATTTGTTGAAGAGACTCTGCTTTCCCCATGTAATAGTCTGGGCCCCTTTGTCAAAGATTAGATGTCTATAGGTGTGGGGTTTCTTTCTTTTTTAAATATTATTTATTTATTCATGAGGAAGATAGGTGGAGAGAAAGAACCAGACATCACTCTGATACATGTGCTACCAGGGATTGAACTCAGTACCTCATGCTTGAGAGTCCAGTGCTTTATACACTGTGCCACCTCCTGGACCACCATTATTTTCCTATAATAACAAATGATCTGTTTAATTATGATCTAAATTTTTTCTATTATATTTATTTATTGATTTATTATTTAGAGATCATCAGAAATCCAGAGGGAAGGGGAATATAGAGAGGGAGACAGAGAGACACCTGTAGCACTGCTTCACTACTCGTGAAGCTTTTCCCCTGAATGTGGGGATCAGGGGCTTGAACCTGGGTCCCTTGTGCACTGTAACATATGCGCTCAACCAGCTGTGCCACCACCTGATCTCTAACTGTGATCTTTTAATAGAAAAAAAAAGTTTTTGTTTCTCTCTCTTTCTCTCTCTTTTCCCTCCAGGGTTATTGCTGGGGCTCAGTGCCTGCACTAGGAATCCACTGTTTCTGGAGGCCTTTTTTTTTCCCATTGTTGCCCTTATTGTTGTTATTGTTATAGCTGTTGTTGTTGTTGTTGGATAGGGCAGAGAAAAATCGAGAAAGGAGCAGAAGACAGAGGGGGAGAGAAAGATAGACACCTTCAGACCTGCTTCACCACCTGTGAAGTGACCCCCTCTCCCCCGCAGGTGGGGAGCTGGGGACTCAAACCGGGATCCTCAGGCTGGTCTTGCGCTTCATGCCATGTGCGCTTAACCCGCTGAGCTACCGCCTGGCCCTGAAAAAAATAGTTTAAGGGACACACAGAAAAAATTAACAGAAGTAATATGTCTGGAAGTAGCTTTAAAATAACCTAATGATTGTGATATTGCACTGAAGCAAAGGACTCTGGGGTGGGGTGGGCAATGTTCAGGTCCTGGAACATGTCGGAGAAGGGCGTAGGTGGGATTAGAGTGTTATATATGGAAAACTGAGAAATATGACACATGGACCAACTACTGGGTTTTACTGTTGACTGTGAATCATTAATCACCCCAATAAACAAGAAAAAAAAATCTAATGCAGTGGCCCATGTGGTGGCACAGTGGTAGAGCACCTGGTGCTGACTTCAACTCCTAGCAGTACACGTGCCAGAAAAATAATCTAGTGCGCAGTGGATAAAGCACTGGATTCTCAAGCATGAGGTCCTGAGTTCAATCCCTGGCAGCACATGTACCAGAGTGATGTCTGGTCCTTTCTCTCCCTCTCTTTCTCATTGATAAAAATGAGTAAGTAAAATATTTAAAAAATAAATAAAAAAATAAGTAAATAAAATATATATTTAATTTTTTAATATTTATTTATTTCCCCTTTTGCTGCCCTTGCTTTTTATTGTTGTATTTATTATTGTTGTTATTGATGTTGTTGTCGGACAGGACTGAGAGAAATGGAAAGAGGAGGGGAAGACATACACCTGCAAACCTGCTTCACTGTCTGTGAAGTGACTCCCCTGCAGGTGGGGAGCTGGGGGCTCCAACTGGTATCCTTATGCTGGTCCTTGCGCTCTGTGCCACGTGTGCCTAACCCGCCACTACCGCCTGACTCCCTTTTTTTATTATTATTATTAGTTTAGCCAGGGCACTGCTCAGCTCACTGCTGTCTTATGGTGGTGCAGGGGACTGATTGAATCTGGGACTTCAGAGCCTCAGGCATGATAGTCTCTGCATAAACATTATGCTATCTACCCCTGCCCCCCCAAAAAAAAATCTTTTTGTTGTTTTTCTTTTTTAAAAATTTTTAAAAAACATTTAAAAATTATCTTTATTTATTGGATAGAGACAGCCAGAAATTGAGAGGGAAAGGGGTGATAGAGAGGGGGAGAGACAGAGAGACACCTGCAACACTGCTTTACCACTCGTGAAGCTTTCCCCTTGCAGATGGGGACTGGGGGCTTGAACCCGGGTCCTTGTGCACTGTAATTTAATGTGTGCGCTCAACCAGGTGCGCCACCACCCAGCTCTGCAAAATAAAAAATCTTTATTAGTTTATTATTGGATAGAGATTGAGAGGGGAGGTAGTGAGGGAGAGAAACAGAGAGATACCTGAAGCCTTGCTTCACCACTCATGAAGCTTTCCCCCTGTAGGTGGGGAACCAGGGACTTGAACCCGGGTCCTTGTACACTGTGATGTGTGTGCTTAAAGAGGTGTGCCACTACCTGGCCTCACTGGTAGATATTCTTGGAAATGCAACTGCAGGGGCTGAATGGGGGCACATCCAGTCAAACACACGTTACAGTGTGCAAGGACCAGGGTTCAAACCCCTAGCCCCCACCTGCGGGCAAAAAAGCTTCACAAACTTTCTTTCACAAGTGAAACAGTTCTTCACATGTCTTTTCTCTTCTTTCCCTTCTCTTTCCTTCTCAGTTTTTCTCTCTATACCAAAATAATAAAATAATTTTATTATTTTTGGATAGAGACAAAGACAAGCTGAGAGGGAAAGGGTAAATAAGAGTGGGAGAAAAAGTGATACCTGCAACAATGCTTCACCACTTATGAAGCTTCCCCCCTTCTGTTGTTGGGCACTGGAGGTTTGAACCTGGATCCTTAAACACTGTCATGTGTGTACTCAACGAGGTACACTACAACCACCCAGCCCCAGATAAATATAGTAGTTCATGAAGTGGTGGGGGAGAGGATAAAGGAGAGGGAGAAAGGGAAAGATCCAGCTGGTGGGGAAATACCTCAGTTGGTAGAGCTCAGGACTTGCACAACTCCAGGGTCAGAGTTAGATGCCAGGAGTTGCACATACTTGAATGATGCTCTGGTCCCTCTCTCTCTTATGTGATACTCCATCTCATATTAAAAAACAAAAAACAGTGGTCTGGGAGGTGGCGCAGTGGATAAAGCATTGGACTCTCAAGCAGGTCTTGAGTTCAATCCCCAGTAGCACATGTACCAGAGAGATGTCTGGTTCTTTCTTTCTCTTCTCCTATCTTTCTCATTAATAAATAAATAATTTTTTCACTTTAGTGTTTTTTAAAAATTATCTTTATTTATTTATTGGGTAGAGACAACCAGAAATCAAGAGGGGGGGATAGAAAGGAAGAGAGACAGAAAGACACCTGCAGTACTGCTTCACCACTCATGAAACTTCCCCCTTGCAGGTGGGGACTGGGGACTAGAACCTGGGTTCTTGCTCATTGTAACATGTGCGCTCAACCAGGCGCACCACCACCTGGTCCCTAAATAAATAAAATCTTAAAAATTAAACAACAAAAACCTTAACATTGACCAAATGTAGACAATTACTAAAACTGGGATAGATACATGGGGTTGATAATACTAGTCTCACTTGTGTATATTTGATAGTTTCTTAATCAAAAGATTAAGAAAACATTTAGCAGGCTGGGGAGATAGCATAATGGTTATGCAGAGACTCTCAAGCTTGAGGCTCCAGATTTCCAGGTTCAATCCCCTGAACAGAGCTGAACAGAGCTCTAGTAAGGAAACAAAACACCGAGCTAAGAATGAAACAAACCACCACCACAAATTCACCAGGAGAGGTAACTACCCTGCTTCCTTCCCTGATCAGTTATGGGAACTTAACTGACTTTTTTTTTTTTTTTTTAATACAGTGTTTCTTTTAAAGATTATGTAACTGATCCTTAACATTTTTTTTTTTTGTTTTGTTTTTGCCTCCAGGGTTATTGCTGAGGCTTGGTGCCTGCACTATGAATCCACTGCTCCTAGAGGATATTTTTTTCCGTTTTGTTGCCCTTGTTTATCTTGTTATTGTTATTATTATTGCTGTTGTTGTTGGATAGGACAGAGAGAAATGGAGAGAGGAGGGGAGGTAGAGGGGAAGAGAAAGATAGACACCTGCAGACCTGCTTCACCGCTTGTGAAGTGATCACACCCTCCCCCCATATGTGGGGAGGCAGGAGCTCAAACCTGGATCCTTACACCAGTCCTTGTGCTCCACACCATGTGCACTTAACCCGCTGCACTATTGCCCAGCCCCCGACTGATCATTTTTTTTAAAGATTATATATTGACAAGAGGGGAAAAACAAACATTGCTCTGGCATATGCAATGCCAGGGATGGAACTTGGAATCCTGTAGTCACAAGCCAGGCACTCTGCCTGTTGTATTTTTGGATCTTGGAAGCAACTGTCACACCGACCCTGTATTTGTAAAATGAAAATTAAAGAAAAGAACTTGGCATTTGCCTCGCCTTCTCTGTACTGGCTATATTTCAAGGTGATATTTGCCCGAATAGGCAAATATCAAAAGAATTTCAGATGAAGATTGTGGAAACTATGATGCAACAAGGAAGTCATCATTTTTACAACCATTAATGACTGGTGTGGGCAAAATTATTTATTTTTTTTCCCCTCTAGGGTTATTGCTGGGCTCGGTGCCTGCGCCATGAATCCATGGCTCCTGGAGGCCATTTTTTCCCCCTTTTGTTGCCCTTGTTATTGTAGCCTCTTTGTGGTTATTATTATGATCATTGTTGATGTTGTTCGTTGTTGGATAGGACAGAGAGAAATGGAGAGAGGAGGGGAAGACAGAGAGGGGGAGAGAAAGATAGACACCTGCAGACCTGCTTCACCGCCTGTGAAGCGACTCCCCTGCAGGTGGGGAGCCGGGGATCGAACCGGGATTCTTGTGCACTGAACTGGGGGTCGAGCATTTTTCTTTTGCTTTCTCTTTTTTGTCTCTAAGGCTTCACTGGTTCAAGAATAATTTTTTCAGGTAAGAGACAAAGACTAAAAGGGAGAGAGACAAGACCACAGCAGTGAAGCTTCCTACAGTGCAGTGGGGGCGGGGCTTGAACCTGGGTCACGCACATGGCAAAGCAGCACACTGCTCAAGTGGCTATTACTTTGCTTCAGCAAAGTTGTTTTTTCTTTTATTGCCCCTCACTACAGCACTGCTCCGCTCTGGCTTTTGGTGGTAGAGGGTTGGACCTGGGGCTTCAGGGCTTCCCCCACCCCAGCAAAGCTATCTGAAAATTTACCCGTTTTTTAAAAGATTAGCTGATGAGAAAGCAAGAGAGACCCAGAACATCACTCTGGTAGGCATGATGCTGGGGACTCAGGACCTCTGGCTTAAAGCCCAAAACTTTATTAAAGCTCTCTTTCTTTCTTTCCTTTTCTTTCTTTTTATCAGACCTCTGTTCAACTCTGGCTTCTGGAAGTGCTGGGATTGAACCTGAGACCTAGGAGCCTTAGGTAGGAAAGGCTTTTTAATTTTTTTTTTTTTTTTTTCCTCCAGGGTTATTGCTGGGCTCGGTGCCTGCACCATGAATCCACCGCTCCTGGAGGCCATTTTTCCCCCTTTTTGTTGCCCTTGTTGCAGCCTCGTTGCGGTTATTATTACCAATGTTGAAGTTGCTTTGTTGTTGGATAGGACAGAGAGAAATGGAGAGAGGAGGACAGAGAGAGAGGGAGAAAGACAGACACCTGCAGACCTGCTTCACCGCCTGTGAAGCGACTCCCCTGCAGGTGGGGAGCCGGGGGCTCGAACCGGGAGCCTTACGCTGATACCTGCGCTTTGTGCCATGTGCGCTTAACCCACTGCGCCACCGCCCGACCCCCGTCTTTTAAAATTTTATTATCTTTATTAGAGACAGTCAGAAATTGAGAGGGGAGGGGACACAGAGAGGGAGAGAGACAGAGAGACATCTGCAGCCCTGCTTCACCACTCACAAAACTTTCCCCCTGCAGGTAGGGACTGGGGGCTTGAACCCGCATCCCTGTGCACTGTGACATGTGCTCTCAACCAGGTGTACCATGACCCAGCCCTTGGAAAGTCTTTTTGCGTAGCCATTATGTTCTGTCTCCTCCCCAGGCAAAGTTATTAATAAATGAAAGGAGGGCTGGGATTTTGCAGTGGAGGAACTAGGGAGTAACACAAGTTATTAATAAATGAAAGCAGGGCTGGAATTTTGCAGTGGAGGAACTAGGGCGTAACACAAGAATCCACTCATGAGTTTCAGCATCAATAACAATGGGACAATCAGGTCTGGGGGGCTGCCGGTCACACAACCATGAGAATTACATAGTAAATATAGTTTTACGTTTTTATTAACATTTGTCCTTAGGTGAAGACAAGATTTGGACAGAGAGGGCGACACACAGCGTAGGAAGCATGGTAAAGAGGTAGCCAGAGGTGGGTGGTGAATTCACCAGAAGCTGCAAGATGACAAGGCATCTCCACGTCTTCCGAGTCTGACCCAGCTGCCACTTTGCTTTAGACTGGCAGCCTATAGAATGACGAGAAGACATTTCTGTTGTTAGAAGCCACCCAGTTTGGGGTATATGTCCATTATAACTCAAATAATAATAATAATAATAATAATAATAATAATAATAAAGTAGAGATGGGTGTGGGTAGATAGCATACCGGTTATGTGAAGAGACTCTGTACCTGGGGCTCTGAAGTCTCAGGTTCAATCCCCTGCACCACCATAAGCCAGAGCTGAGCAGTGCTCTGGTTACATAAAAATAAAATAAAGTGGGAGTTGGGCGGTAGCGCAACGGATTAAGCGCATGTGGCGCGAAGCACAAGGACTGGCGGAAGGTTCCCGGTTCGAGCCCCCGGCTCCCCACCTGCAGGGGAGTCGCTTCACGGGCGGTGAAGCAGGTTTGCAGGTGTCTGTCTTTCTCTTCCCCTCTCTGTCTTCCCCTCCTCTCTCCATTTCTCTCTGTCCTATTCAACAACCAGTGACATCAATAACAACAATAATAACTACAACAACATTAAAAAGACAACAAGGACAACAAAAGGCAAAATAAATAAAATAAAATAAAGAGATCTTGTGGCTGTGGAGGAGGGGCAGCAGGCGTAGAGCAAGATTTGTCGGTCTGAAGTGCCGAGTCAGTCCCCAGCACCATATGTGCCAGAGTGATGCTCTGGTTTGTTCCCTACTGTTAAATAAATAAATAAATCTTTTAGTGGATGGGGAGGTGGTGCAGTGACTACAAGTGCTGGACTTATAAGCATAAAGTCCTGAGTTTGATCCCTGGCATAACACGTGCCCGAATGACGTTCAGCCCGGCTCTCTTCCTTTCTGTGCTCTCATGAAAATAAAAATGAATAAATGAATAAATAAATAAGGGCCAGGTTGTAGCACACCTGGTCGAGTGCACGTTACAATGTTTAAGGACCCAGGTTTGAGCCCCTGGTCCCCACCTGCAGGAAGTCATTTTTGCAAGTGGTGAGGAGGGGACCGGGGGCTTGAACCTGGGTCCTTGTGCACTGTAATGTGTGCGCTTAACCAGGTGCGCCACCGCCTGGCCCCTCCCTCTCAATTTCAAACTGTCTCTATCCAATCAATAAATAAAGATAAATAAAAATTAAAAAAAAAAAAAAAGGAGAAAATAGTGCCTTATGCCAACCCAGGTTTGAGTCTGGCTCTCATCACACTAATGGAAGCTTTGGTACTGTGGTCTCTTTTCACTCTCTCTCTCTCTGCCTCACTGGAAGGAAGGGGTGGGGTGGGGGAGGAGAGAGAAGAGAAATAATAATTGTTAAAAAAAAAAAATCTTTATTTATTGGATAGAGACAGCCAGAAATTGACAGGGAAGGGGTGATAGAGAGGGAGAGAGACAGTGGTCTGGGAGATGGCACAATGGATAAAGCATTGGATTCTCAAGCATGAGGTCTTAAGTTCAGTTCAGTCCCTGACAGCATACGTACCAGAGTGATATCTGGTTCTTCCTCTCTCTCCTTCTATCTTACTCATTAATAAATAGAACCTAAAACAGCAAGGGCAACAAAAGGGAATAAATTAAAAAAAAAATTTTAAAAAAAAGGACTGCATTACAAAAAAAAAAATAGAACCTTTACAAAAAAAAAAAAAAGAGGGAGAGACAGACAGACATCTGCAAGACAGCTTCACCACTCGCAAACCTTTCCTCTGTAGGTGGTGACTGTGGGCTTGAACTCTGGTCCTTACATATGGTAACACGTGCACTCAGCCAGATGTGCCACCATCTGGCCCCTGGAAATATAAATCCTTAGATAATAAATAGATTAAATAAAAAATTAGAGATTTTATCAGGAGGTGACTGTGTCTTAAAACTGACTTATGGGATGGGGGTATAACATAACGGTTATGCAAAGAGACTTTCATGCCTGAGGCTCTCAAGTCCCAGGTTCAATCCCCTACACCGCCATAAACCAGAGCTAAGCAGTGCTCTGGTAAAAAACAAAACAAAACAAAAAAAAAAACCAACCCTGACTTATGCAGATGGATGTACTACTATGTGACTAAAAGTCATTGTATTGTATATTTGAAAGGGATGAATCATATAATATGTAAAAGAAAGCTGCTTAAAGACAATTTTAGGTTGTAGCTTCTAGGTAGTCAAGAACCAGTCACTCTAGGAAATTTGCCACTTGACAATGATGATGCTATTTTGATTATCCACTGAGATTCCGGTCATAAAGAAATACCAGGGGGCCAGGCGGTGGCATACTGGGTTAAGTACACATAGTACACATGCACTAATCCTGGTTCAAGCCCTCACTCTCCGCCTGCAGGGGGGTCGCCTCACAAGCAGCGAAGCAGGTCTGCAGATGTCTGTCTTTCTCTCCCCGCCTTCCCCTTCCTTCTCAAGTTTCTCTCTATCCTATCCAAAAAATTTGAAAAAGTGGCCACAGGAGCAGTGGATTGATAGTGCAGGCACAAAGCCCCAGTGATAACCCTGGAGGCAAAAAAAAAAACCAAAAAAACCCAGAACAACTTCAAGTTCAGACAGGGGTCAAGACTGAGAAACTTTTATTTGGACGTTTAAGAGGGTAGGAAGTCACTGTCCTCTTATTTTCCAGAGTGTCTGAGAAGTTGATTCGGAGCCAATTAAATGTCGTCTTTTCTTTCTCACCCTAACATCACCTCAGATTCAGACTTCAGCCTAGCAGTAGTGACTCCTCTCTCTGGGGGAAGAAGGCCCAGTACTTCCTGCCACCCCCCCCACAGCTCCTTGGGCTTTCAGTTCCCAAAGAAGGCTGATGTGGTTAGGTGGGGCTACTCAACAGAGCTCTCTCTGGGCATGCCTCTTTCCGGTAACCTTATGGAAACCACAAACACTTCTCTGAATTCCCCAGTGTGCTATAGTTTTCCTTGACTCCTCTTTGGGGAGATTCCCAAGGCCTGAGTCAGACCCATCCACTCCTTCTTTGCTTGAAGTAGTAATTGAAGGTAAAGCAACTGCCCGGAGATGAAGCAGCCTTGGCCAGGAGCCGGGCAGGGCACCAGGTCCCATCCTTTCCCAGTCTCCTCTTGCTCAGGACTTCAGCCCCATCTTAGCCATCATCTCCTCGTAAACGGTCCACACCATGGCTGACATCAGAGTCCTGCGGAGGGCCCGGGGGACACTGCCCTGGAAGAAGCCTCGCAGTCCGTAGTCCTGTGAGGAAAAAGAAAGAGTTTGAGGGGCAAAGTAACAATACAGTTCTACACTGTGTGAGTGAGGGTCTCTCTCTGTTACCCCATTTTTGAGTCCTAGTTTGTAGACCTTCATAGCGTTGAGAGCTATGAACAGTAGAGACAACTGGTGAATTAAATACATAAGCAAAAGCTGTTAGGCTCTATGTTTCTCGGTTGCTCTACTTATGGAAGTTTATCCATAGTAGTTGAAAAGCTTAGAGTTTCACAATGAATGAGAGGAGCCAGAACACAACCCTAGGTCTTTGGTGTCTCATGTGGCATCAGGTCTCAGTCAGGACTCTGTCGCTCTAGCAGTTAGCTACCTCTTGGTTGAATGTCTTCGTGCGGGGTTGTTGTGTACACTACACAGAAGCCCTGGACCCCAAGTAGTAAACTGAAGTCTGCTGGCCAAGCCCCGGAGGAAGACTCCTTCTGTGGTTCACTGAAAGCTGAGTCGGTGGTCTTATTTAGGAATCAAAGACAAAGTGCCTCTAGCTGCTCATAACTGGGATTAGTTTTTTCATGCCACCTTTCATTTCTGCTGCTCTCACATATACTACTGTCCACTGACTCTGCTACATGGAAAAACTGAGAAAAAAAATAATAAAGTAACCGAAACATATAGGTGATGAACCATCGCTAAGGATATCTGTTTTCTTTACTGGGAGGGGGATTAATGGTCTACAGTCAACAGTAAAATACGATAGTTGGTACATGGGCCTCATCTGTCAGTTTTCTACATAACTCTAACCCCCAACCTAGGTCCTCCTCCGCCATTGTGTCCCAGGACCTGAACCCTCTTTTCTGAACATATCCCCCAAGGCGCTTTATTAGTTCTTAGAGCCTCCAGAGTTACCTTACTTGTCAAGTCTGGGGAATTTAGCAATATGCATGTTTACCAGCTCAGACTGTCCTAATGTAGGTGACCTCCCAGCCCCAACAAAGAAATAAGCCTTAGTTTCCATGCCAGCACAATGGAGTCAATGGAGAATTAAACAAACAAAAAATTGTACATTAAAAAAATATATATGTATATATATATATATATATATATATATATATATATATATATATATTATACTAGGGTCAGGCAGTAACGTGCAAGTTAAGCGCATGTGGTACGAAGCGCAAGGACTGGCATAAGAATCCCGGTTCGAGCCCCTGGCTCCCCACCTGCAGGGGAGTCACTTCATAGGTGGTGAAGCAGGTCTACAGGTGTCTGTCTTTCTCTCCCCCTCTCTGTCTTCCCCTCCTCTTTCCATTTCTGTCTGTCCTATGCAACAATGGTATCAATAACAACAATAATAACTACAACAATAAAACAACAAGGGCAACAAAAGGCAAAATAAATAAATTAAAAAAAAAAAATTTATATTGACCTTTGGGTTTTGCCCCAGAAATTTTGATGAAATCATCACAGCTTGTGACCCTGGATGGGATATTCCAATACTCCCCTCCCCTGCCTCATGTATTTGTAATGTGTAAAGGCTGAAAGTTATAGCTCCAGACAGAGAGAGAGAGAGAGGGCTGGGTGGTGGTGCACCTGGTTAAGCGCATATGTTACAGTGTGCAAGGATTCAGGCTCAAGCCCCCGGTCCCTATCTTCAGGGGGAAAATTTCATGAGTAGTGAAGCAGGGCTGCAGGTGTCTCTCTGTCTCTCTCCCTCTCTGTCTTCCCCTCCCCTCTGAACTGATCTGTCCCTATTCAATAATAAATAAATAAATAGAGAAAGAGAAAGAGCCTGAACCACAGAACCAATATTTACTCAAAATTTACTTTGAAAATGAGAGTCACTGCCTGTCCGATCCACTGGAATTTCACTGGCGAGAGCTGCATATGGGTTTTGATCACATCTGCAGGCTGAGTCACCAACGAGGCCAGAATACCAGCAAATATTCCACAGCTGAAGTTTACAACAGGCGTAAGGGCTGCATCCAGCTGGTCTGAAATAGGACAAAGGCAAGTCAGTCATTTCAATTTACTTTCCCCTCTCTCTCTCTCTCTTTTTTTTTTTTTGCCTCCAGGGTTATTGCTGGGCTTAGTGCCTGCACCATGAATCCACTGCTCCTGGAGGCCACCTCCCCCCGCTTTTGTTGCCCTTGTTGTTGTAGCCTTGTTGTGGCTATTATTATTGTTGATGTCATTCGTTGTTGGATAGGACAGAGAGAAATGGAGAGAGGAGGGGAAGACAGACACCTGTAGACCTGCTTCACCACCTGTGAAGTGACTCCCCTGCAGGTGGGGAGCCAGGGGCTCGAACTGGGATCCTTATACTGGTCCTTGTGCTTTGCGCCACGTGCGTTTAACCCACTGAGCCACCACCCGACACCCCCCCCTTTTTACCAGAGCACTGGCTTATGGTGGTGCAGGAATTGAACCTGGGACATTGAAGCCTCAAGCATGAAAGTCTCTGCATAATCATTATGCTGTCTACCTCTGCCCAAGTTTTTGTTTTTATTTATTAATTGGGTAGAGACAGAGAAACTGAGAGGGAAGGGGACATAGAGAGGGACAAAGAGGGGCCAGGTGGTGGTGCACTTGGTTAAGCGCACACATTACAGTGCACAAGGTCCCAGGTTCAAGCCCCTGGTCCCTGCCTGTAGGGGGAATGCTTCACAAGTGGTGAAGCAGGGCTTCAGGTGTTTCTCTGTCTTCCTCTCCCTCTCCCCCACTCCTCTCAATTTCTATCTCTATTCAATAATAAATAAATACAAATTCAAGAAAAGAGAGGGACTATTGCTGGGGCTGGGTGCGTGCACTATGAATCCACTGCTCCTGGAAGTCACTTTGACATTTTATTGCCCTTGTTATTACTGCTGTTGTTGGACAGGACAGAGAGAAATTGAGAGAGGAGGGAAACAGGCGGAGAGAAAGTTAGACAGCCGCAGACCTGCCCCACTGCTTGTAAAGAGACACCCCTGCAGGTGTCCTATCTCTCCCTGTCTCCCCTTTTCTCTCAAATTTTCTCTATCCTGTCCAATAAAATAGAAAAAATGGCTGCCAGGAGCAGTGGATTCATAGTGGAGAAATTAATACTATGGGTCGAAGAACTATCAAGTTGTTGGAAAAGTTATAATGTATTTTTCTTTTTCTATGCAAAACTGCATCATGACTTTTCCTATAACCCAATATATTTATGTTAAACTTCCTAACAGGCTAAGACGGTCTTTATTCTTAGGTGGGGCTAAGGAGGTAAGCAAAACATGCACCTCACATTTCTTGTTTTATTTATTGATTTTTGGATAGAGGCAGAGAGAAATTGAGAGGGGTGGGGGAGGTAGAGAGGAAGAGAGACAGAGAGACACCTGCAGGCCTGTTTCACTGCTTCTGAAGTGACCCCCCCCCCCCAACAGGTGGGGACCAAGGACTTGAACCTGGGTCTTTGTGTACTGGATTGTGAGTGCTAAACCAGGTGCGCCACTGCCTGGCCCCCAGGTCAGCAATCTCAAGGTCAGACAACTCTCGGAAATACTGTTGAAGAACCTACCGTTTACTCCGCCACCACCAGTGCCACAGACTTTTGCCTTGATGGGCTAAGATCCTGGCAAGGTAGGAACCACATCCATCACACCCACCACTGCACCCCGCCCTGGTACCTGGCGCCACAGTGATGACGCTTAGTTACCACAGCCGCTAAGAACTAACAGCCAGGAATGAGGATGAGGACATCCGTTCATCCCTGGGATGCCGTTTCCCCACCACACCGCCTTCCTTTATCTTACCGTGGAACAAAATATTTTTGGTTTGAGTGTAAAACATCAGGTAGATTCCAGAGAAAGGAGCATCGCGAAGGAGTGTAGCCGTCAGGCCACTGAAAAGGCCCCGGTGGCCCTCGTCTCGGTAGATGCTCCTCACGGCTGTGTAGATGCTCTTGTAGCCATACCTCCCACTCTGCAAAGGAGCACAGAGTCAGTGCCCTGTGTCGGGCACTGACCCAGATCCACAGGGCACCTGGGCCTCTGGCCCACATGCGGCTTGGCCTGCTCCCATCAATGGGTTCACTCTATTTTTTTAAAATTGTCTCTTTTAATTTACTTTTAATTTTTTAAAATATTTATTTTCCCTTTTGTTGCCCTTGTTGTTTAACATTGTTATGGTTATTGATGTCACTGTTGTTGGATAGGACAGAGAGAAATGGAGAGAGGAGGGGAAGACAGAGGGGGAGAGAAAGACAGACACCTGCAGACCTGCTTCACCGCCTGTGAAGCGACTCCCCTGCAGGTGGGGAGCCGGGGGGCTCAAACCGGGATCCTTACGTGGGTCCTTGCGCTTTGTGCCATGTGCGCTTAACCTGCTGTGCCACCGCCCAACTCCCTTAATTTATTTTTTAAATTTTCTTTATCTATTATTAGATAGAGACAGAGAGAAACTGAAAAGGGAGGAGAGGTAGAGAGGAAAAAAGACATAGAGACACCTGCAGCCCTGCTTCACCACTTGGGAAACTTCCCTCCTGCAGGTGGGGACCAGGGGCTTGAAACCGGGTCTTTGTGCACTGTGATGTGCGCCACCTAGCTCCCCCCCATAAATGGGTTCTCTGAGCATATCACCCACATGCTTAATTGTAAGTTGGAAAGTGACATCAGTGGCCACTTGATTCAAGAATCCAGGGTCTGGTAGCTCTCCCCCCACCCCAGGACCTAAATCAGTCTGACTCACCTCGTAACGTGTCTTGACCACAGTGAGGGGAGACATGCAGACCCCTGCGACTGAGCGAGAGCCCACGCCCAGCATGACTGACTCCAGGGCAGTGGGAGGATGGCCGCGTAGGAAGTATTGCTTGGACGAGTAGAGAGTGCCGAAGTAGATTCCAACCCCAGGGACACACCTCACTATAGACTACAGAAAGAGCTGAGGGTTAGTTAGGAAAGACAGGGACACCGCCAACGACTTGTCTTACCTGGGTTTCCCCAGAGGACCCGGGATTTGCATGGTGGGAGCTGACTCAAGGTGTGGAGGGAATGAACACTGTCAATAGCCTTTTTTTCCCCTATCTTTATCTAACCAGTGCCTCGGGCAACTTCATCCCTTGGGAAACTCTAGGATTCTAATCAGACCAGTCTTAGTTATCACAGGCTTTTGTGATTTTTTCCTTAAATATTTTAATTATTAATGAGAAAGAGAACCAGAGCAGTACTCTGGTACCTGCACTGCCAGAGACTGATCTTGGAACCTCATGCTTGGGTGTCCAATGACTTATCCACTGTGCTACTTTCCAAACCACAGGTTTTAGACATCAACACTTAGTTTTCATTAGTGGAGGGCTGCTATGGGCTAGGCACTGATCCCTGACATTTCCAGCAAAGTGATTTCTTCTTTTAATTTAAGTTTTTTAAAAAATTTATTTATTTATTTATTTATTCCCTTTTGTTTTATTGTTGTAGTTATTATTGTTGTTGTTATTGATGTCGTTGTTGTTGGATAGAACAGAGAGAAATCCAGAGAGGAGGGGAAGATAGAGAGGGGGAGAGAAAGACAGACACCTGCAGACCTGCATCAATGCCTGTGAAGCAAGGCCCATGCAGGTGGGGAGCCGGGGGCTCAAACCAGGATTCTTACGCCAGTGCTTGCGCTTTGCGCCACCTGCGCTTAACCCGTTGCACTACTCCCTGCCACTACTCCCTGCAAAGTGATTTCTTTCTTTTTCTTTTTCATTTTTTTGCCTCCACGGTTATCACTGGGGCTCGGTGCCTGCACTATGAATCTACTGCTCCTGGAGGCCAATTTTCCCAATTTTGTTGCCCTTGTTATTGCTGTTGGAGAGGCCAGAGAGAAATGGAGAGAGGAAGGGAAGACAGAGAGGGGGAGAGAAAGACAGACACCTGCAGACCTGCTTCACGGCTGGTGAAGCAACCCCCCTTGCAGGCAGAGAGCTGGGGTTCGAACTGGGATGCTTAAGCCGGTCCTTGCCCTTTGCACCATGCGCGCTTAACCCGCTATGCTACTGCCTGGCCCCCCCAGAGTGGTTTCTTTTGTTCTTTCTTTTGTTAAAAAATTATTTTACTGGATAGAGACAGAGAGAAATACAGAGGGAAGGGGAGATAGAGAGGGAAAGAGGAAGAGAGAGACACCTGCAGCCCTGCTTTACCACTCATGAAACTTTCTCCCCTGCAGGTGGGGTCCCAGAGTGGTTTCTTAAGGCCAGGTAGTGGCTGCAGAGATAGCTTAGTGGGTAAAGTACTGAGCTTTCAAGCTCAAGGTTCCTGGCTCAATCCCCAGTACTGCATGTAGCAGAGTAGTGCTCTGGCTTGTCTCTCTCTTCTCTGCCGTATGTGATACTCAGATGCCAGAGACAGGTCACTTTAAGAACACCAGGAAGACTCCAGGTAAAGAAATTAATGTACAGAGGGGGGCAAGGATGTGTTGATGGGCATGTGGCAGCTGGGCCTGATCTGGAGAGATGTTCCCACTACTGCCAACCCCCTCATGTTCCTTTCCTCTTTCTCTCCTTTTGCCAGCAGGGTGATCACTGCCAGTGGTCATTTTTTTTCTTTTTAAATTATATTTATTTATTTATTGGATATGTATTGGATAGGGACAGCCAGAAATCGAGAGGGAAGGGGGAGAGACAGAGACACCTGCAATATTGTTTTACCACTTGCAAAGCTCTCCCCTGGCAGGTGGGAACTGGAGGCTCAAACCCAGGTGCACTGTAACATGTGCGCTCAACCAGGTGTGCCACCATCCGGCCCCACCATTTTTTTTTTCTCTAGTCTTTCTTTTCTTGTAGAAAAATATATAAATATGAGGTAAAGAGAGAGGGAGAAAAAGAGAAACCTGAGGGACTCGGGCTGTAGCACAGTGGGTTAAGCGCAGGTGGCGCAAAGCACAAGGACCGGCAGAAGGATCCCGGTTTGAGCCCTGGCTCCCCACCTGCAGGGGAGTCGCTTCACAAGCGGTGAAGCAGGTCTGCAGGTGTCTGTCTTTCTCTCCCCCTCCTCTCTCCATATCTCTCTGTCCTACCCAACAATGACAACAATAAAACAACAAGGGGAACAAAAGGGAATAAAATAAATAAATAAATAAATAAATTAAAAAAGAGAGAAACCTGCACACAGCTCCACTGCTCAGAAAACTTCCCTCGACCTCTTACAGGTGGGGACCAGAGGCTTGAACCTGGGTCCTTGCATGTGGCAATATATGCAGGGTAGCACCGGGTGTGTCACCCCCTTGCACACCCTCCACAGGAAGATGAGAGAAATGAGCAGTTATTAAACGAAAGAAGGACAGAGAAGACCCAGGGGGCCGCTTACTGGGGTCATCCCTTTCCAGAGGCCCAGAAGACTCTCCGTGCGAACGACCTTCAGGAGCACAGTCCACATCCCGGCGCGTCTGGATCTGAAGGCAGACAAAATGGGGGCAGGGGAGGAGAAAGATCTCTTAGCTCACGCGCTCAGAAAAGGACTTCTGCAGTAATGTGGGTACAGGTCTGTGTCCACGACTTAGCACGTGCATGTCGATCTTAGCTCATGTGCTCAGATAAGGACTTCTACAGTAATGTGGGTACAGGTCTGTGTCCACGACTTAGCACGTGCAAGTCCATCTTAGCTCACGCGCTCAGATAAGGACTTCTGCAGTAATGTGGGTACAGGTCTGTGTCCACGACTTAGCATGTGCACGTCCATCTGGCCGTCCACAATGCAGTGAGACGGCTGTCTGCTTTATACACGTCCCTCGCAGTGCTGAGCCCCAGGTGGAAGAACAAAAGACACACTCAGAAAACCACTCACTACTTATACCAAGAAGCACAATCATGACACGACAGCCCGGGGCAGTGCGGTTTGAGTTACTGCTTAGCAAAATACCCCATTGTGTGGTCTGGGAGGTGGCACAGCGGATAAAGCATTCAACCATGAGGTCCTGAGTTCAATCCCCGGCAGCACATGTACCAGAGTGATATCTGGTTCTTTCTCTCCTATCTTTCTCATGAATAAATAAATTCTTAAAAAAAAAAAGACCCCATAGAATTAACCAGTAATGTCAAATGTAAAAAGTAAGTCACAGAAAATGTCCACAGAACACACGAAATCTTGGCCTGTGTAGAAACACTCTGAACTGACTGAACTCATCGAGACAGCCCTGGGCCTGTGGAGAGCTGCTGATGGTGTTTCCTCACTGAAATGGGGTGTGGGCAGCAGGCCTTACCCGTGGGAGGTGGGCTGGAGTGTCTGCAGACGCGTTTTGAGGACATCTAGAGGTTGGAAAAGGAGGGTGGAGCAGGTCCCACTGATGGAGCCACACAGGAAAGCCTTGATCACCGGATGTAGCTGCAGGGTGAATGAACACTGTCAGCCTGTCAGCAGCTCTGCACCAGGCCTCACCATCCCCTCACCCAATCACTCAATTCCCTTTTATTTTCTTTCCCTGCCATTAGAGCCTGTGCCATGACTTCATCATTCCTAGCTGCCTTTTAAAAAAATATTTATTTATTTCCTTTTTGTTGTCCTTGTTGTTTTTATTGTTGTTGTAATTATATTGTTGTTGATGTCATCGCTGTTGAATAGGACAAAGAGAAATGGAGAGAGGAGGGGAAGACAGAGAGGGAGGAGAGAAAGATAGACACCTGCAGACCTGCTTCACCGCCTGTGAAGCGACTCTCCTGCAGGTGGGGAGCCAGGGACTTCAACCAGGATCCAGTCCTTGCACTTTGCGCCACGTGCGATTAACCCGCTGTGCTACCGCCTGACTCCCCCCAGCTGCCTTTCTTTCTCTCTTTTCTTCCTTCCTCTTTTGATTAAAAAAATTTGAGAGACACTTGTAGTCCTGTTTAACTGCTTGCAAAGCTTTCCCCCTGCAGGTGGGGATCAGGGTCTCAAACCTGGGTTCTTACACATTACAACATGTGTGCTCAATGAGGTATGTCACTACCCAGCTCCTTCCTTCTGTCCTTCCTCTCTCTTTCTTTCTTTCTTTCTTTCTTTCTCTCTTTCTCTTTCATAGACAGAAAGAAGGGGGAGAAATGCTTGAGAAGGTAGGAAGCAGGGTCCTTTCACATGGTTCTTACACACTCTACCTGGTATGCCACCTGTTAGCCCCCTCAATCAATTCCTTTATAAGGAGCTCTTAGAATCTCCCTGCAGTGGGCCCCTTCAGAGAAGGGAAGGTGAAGGCTGAAATTAACAGTGCTAGAATGTGGTTAAAGACATACAGCAAGAGGTGGGTCTTCTGTCCTTGTTGACAATAATTCCTACTGAACAACATGTCAATTTCCACCTGTGAACTATGCCACTGACCACATTCCTTCATGGTCAAAAGAGCTATTGGTCATCCCCTTCTTCTAGCGTTTGCCCTTCTTCCGTAGCCAGTCAACAGCGTCAGGTTGAGCCTGATGTCAAGTTTCGAGACCTCCTTTGAATCTGGAGAGGTGGCAGTCGTTGACTATGTGGGTCCTAGTCTGTCTGGAGCCGCAGGGGCAGTTCGGGTCGTCTCTGGCTCCCCAGCGATGGAACATAGCGGCGCACCGGCCATGGCCTGTTCGATAGCGATTGAGGAGGGCCCAGTCATAACGTGCTAGGTCAAAGCCGGGTTGACGCTGGCAGGGGTCTGTGATGAGGTGTTTGTTCTTTACCTCAGCTGACTGCCAGCTCTGTTTCCAAGAGTCTGGAACAGAGAAGTTCAGTGTAGGCGTAGGGGACCAGATTGGGTGACGAGACGTCAAGCGTTGGACAGGGTGGGCGAAGATCTCCGCGTATATTGGCAGGTCCGGTCGAGCGTAGACGTGGGAAATGAACTTAGATGATGCCGCATCCCGACGAATATCTGGTGGGGCGATGTTGCTAAGAACTGGCAGCCATGGAACCGGGGTGGAATGGATGGTTCCAGAAATTATCCTCATGGAGGAATATAATTTGGAATCGACCAAGTGGACCTGGGGGCTACGGAACCATACTGGGGCACAGTATTCTGCAGTGGAATAGCATAATGCCAGAGATGATGATCGTAGTGTGGAAGCGCTCGCGCCCCATGAGGAGCTGGCCAGTCTTTCAATGATGTGATTCCTCGCGCCCACCTTTGCTGCAGTTTTTATGAGATGTTCGTGAAATGGCGATCGAGAGTAACGCCAAGATAGACTGGCTGGGCTTCATGCCGGATTCTCGTACCGCCAAGCTGCACATTAAGCTCACGCGAGGCCGAGCATGGTGTAGATGGAAAACAGATGATACCGTTTTTGCAGTGCTAGGGATTAGTCGCCATTTTTTACAGTAATCAGATATCAGAGACATGTCTTTCGTGAGTGTTTCCTCGAGGATGTCGAACTTGGATGCCTGAGTTGCACAGCAGATGTCATCGGCGTAGATGAACTTCCTTGAAGAAGTTTCTGGGAGGTCATTGATGTAAATATTAAATAGCGCAGGAGCCAGAACAGAGCCCTGGGGGAGGCCACTTGAGACAAGTCTCCATCTTATCTTCACCAAAGCAAAGTCAACCAAACTGTTCAACTCTTGTCATGAGCGGTTTTATTTTCTTGTATCAGGAGAAGCAAAACAAAGTGTCAAGTTAACTTTCATATATTAATCTCCCCTCCTCTTACCAGAGCACTGCTCAGCTCTGGCTTATGGTGGTGTGGGGGGCTGAACCTGGGACTATTCAGGCGTTATAGTCTCTTTGCATAAACATTATGCTATCTACCACCCCCACCTCATTAATAGTTTCCAAGAAGGCACTCTGGTGTAATATTTGAAGGCTGAACACACACTTCCTAGCATATTCTGTGCTTACATTCTCAGGTTTTGTTTTCACAATACTAGACATTTTCCAGTATGTCCTTTTTTAAATAATATATTTATTTTCTCTTTTGTTGCCTTTGTTTTTTTTATTGTTGTAGTTATTGATGTCATTGTTGGATAGGACAGAGAGAAATGGAGAGAGGAGGGGAAGACAGAGAGGGGAAGAGAAAGAGAGACACCTGTAGATCTGCTTCACCACCTGTGAAGCGACTCCCCTGCAGGTGGGGAGCTGGGGCTCGAACCCAGATCCTTATGCTGGTCCTTGCGCTTTGTGCCACGTGTGCTTAACTTGCTGCGCTATCGCCTGGTTCCCGCAGTATGTCCTTTTTGTCTCTTTCCTAATAATGTCCTGTTTTCACAATGTACATCCAACCAAGTAGAGCACCAAGGTACAGTTATCATCTCCAAGAAGTGGACCGTTACTCATGGGGGTAGGTAATTGGTAAAATAATTCAGAAGCAAACAAATATGAAGCAAAAACATGAAGAATGCCATTGTTAAGCAGCTATGAGCTCTCCTATATAAATGCCAAGTTTTGGGGGCAGGACAGTAGTGCACTGGTTTAAGCACACACAGTACTAAGTGCAAGGTCCTCACAAGGATCCTGGTTCGAGCCCCCAGCTCCCCACCTGCCGGGGGGTGGGGTTTGATTCACAAGCAGTGAAGCAAGTCTGCGGGTGTCTTTCCTCCCCTCTCTCAGTTTCTCTCTCTGTCTTACCCTATTAAAAAAAAAAAAAAAAGGAAAAAAATGCCTCCAGGAGCAGTGGATTTGTGGTGCTGGCACCGAGCTCCAGCAGTAACCCCGGAGGCAAAAAATAAATAAATAAATAAATAAATACGCCAAGTTTCCCTTGCCTCTTTGCAGCTTTTGTCTACTGTGCCTTTCTGTCAGGATATCTGCAGCCTCTCTCTGCCCCTTGTCTATCTCTCTCATCAGAGCCCTGCTCAGCTCTGGCTTATGGTGGTGCTGGGGATTGAACCTGGGACTCTGAACTTCTACACTCTTGCTGGTGAATTTCCTAAGAAAACCCCCCTTTGTTTCGTCCTCTACTTGGCCTGTTAGGAGTTCTTTCACAGACTCACAAAACTGAAACCAGACACATCCCCACAAAATATCTCACAAAGGAAGTGAAATAGCTTAGCAAACAACAAGCAAACACCTGAAACTTCCTGTCAAACTAGCAAATTTCCAAAATATAAACTTACCCTCCACCCAAGCCTCACCGGGACACAGAGAGATGTTCCACAGAGCAACAGTCCTTCTGGGACTTAGAACAGGTAGTCGGGCGGTAACACAGCAGGTTAAGCGAAGGTGGCGCAAAGCACAAGGACTGGCGTAAGAATCCTGGTTCGAGCCCCGGCTACCTACCTGCAGGTGCATCACTTCAAAAGCGGTGAAGCAGGTCTGCAGGTGTCTTTCTCTTTCCCTCTCTGTCTTCCCCTCCTCTCTCCATTTCTCTCTGTCCTATCCAATAACGATGACATCAAGAACAACTACAACAATAATAACTACAACAAAAAAAAGACAACAAAGGCAACAAAAGGGCAAATAAATACATAAAAATAAGTAAAATGGGAGGGGGCAGGAGGTGAGCAGTGGCATACTCATTTGAACACAACTATCAAATACTTAGAGGAAAATATTGGCAGAACTCTTTTCCGCATAAATTTTAAAGACATTTTCAATGAAACGAATCCAATTACAAAGAAGACTAAGGCAAGTATAAACCTATGGGACTACATCAAATTAAAAAGCTTCTTCACAGCAAAAGAAACCACTACCCAAACCAAGAGACCCCTCACAGAATGGGAGATCTTTACTTGCCATACATCAGATAAGAGTTTAATAACCAACATATATAAAGAGCTTGCCAGACTCAACAATAAGACAACAACCCCATCCAAAAATGGGGAGAGGACATGGACAGAATATTCACCACAGAAGAGATCCAAAAGGCTGAGAAACACATGAAAAAATGCTCCAAGTCTCTGATTGTCAGAGAAATGCAAATAAAGACAACAATGAGATAACACTTCACTCCTGTGAGAATGTCATACATCAGAAAAGGTAACAGCAGAAAATGCTGGAGAGGGTGTGGGGTCAAAGGAAGCCTCCTGCACTGCTGGTGGGAATGTCAATGGGTCCAACCTCCGTGGAGAACAGTCTGGAGAACTCTCAGAAGGCTAGAAATGGACCTACCCTACGATCCTGCAATTCCTCTCCTGGGGATATATCCTAAGGAACCCAACACATCCATCCAAAAAGATCTGTGTACACATATGTTCTTGGCAGCACAATTTGTAATAGCCAAAACCTGGAAGCAACCCAGGTGTCCAACAACAGATGAGTGGCTGAGCAAGTTGTGGTATATATACACAATGGAATACTACTCAGCTGTAAAAAATGGTGACTTCACCGTTTTCAGCCGATCTTGGATGGACCTTGAAAAAATCATGAAATAAGTCAGAAACAGAAAGATGAATATGGGCTGATCTCACTCTCAGGCAGAAGTTGAAAAACAAGATCAGAAAAGAAAACACAAGTAGAACCTGAAATGGAATTGGCATATTGCAGCAAAGTAAAAGACTCTGGGGTGGGTGGGTGGGGAGAATACAGGTCCATGAAGGATGATAAATGACATAGTGGGGGTTGTATTGTTAAATGGGAAACTGGGGAATGCTATGCATGTACAAACTATTGTATTTACTGTTGAATGTAAAACATTAATTCCTCAATAAAGAAATAAATAAAAAAAAAAGTAACAGGGCGTTTGTTGGTGGGGGCATATGGTAATATCCTGGTGAGATAATACAAGAGGATCTCCTGCATGATTATCTCTTGGGGCAGAAAGCTCACTCCAGATGAGAGCAAATGCAAAAACAAGAGACAGAGGCTCTGAGAGAGTTGCCAACAACATGGGAAGCTCCAGGTAGGAGAAATATTCATGGAGATCCATCTCAGAGACATCTTGTTTTTCTCCCAACACAAAGGAACCAGAACAATACATCTGTAAAGTACCTGTGGCACCCAATTAGAAAATTAGGGAGTTGGGTGGTAGTGCAGCGGGCTAAGCACAGGTGGTGCAAAGTGCAAGGACCGGCATAAGGATCCCGGTTTGAGCCCCTGGCTTTCCACCTGCAGGGAAGTCGCTTCACAAGCAGTGAAGCAGGTCTGCAGGTGTCTGTCTTTCTCTCCCCCTCTGTCTTCCCCTTCTCTCTCCAATTCTCTGTTCTATCCAACAACGACATCAATAACAGCAATAATAATAATAACCACGACAATGATTAAAAAAAAGGGGGGGTAACAAAAAGGGGAAAAAAAAAGCCTCAGGAACAGTGGATTCATGGTACAGGCACCGAGTATATATATATGTATATATATATATATATATATCACACAAAAAAGAATGAATTTGTTGGAAGGATAGATTAAGAGTCAGTCAATCAGCTGCTCGGTCTAGGAAGGAACAGCAGGGTGCTCAGGTGTCTTGACTTGCAATGGAACTGAATTCCATGGAACCTCCTTTATTTATTTTTATATGTTTTTTTTTTTTAACATGAGATTTTTTTTCTTTTTTTTAAAAAAACTTTATTTATTTGATATAGACAGCCTGAAATCGAGGGGGGAGGGGGAGACAGATAGGAAAAGAGAGAGAGACATGTGTAGTCCTGCTTCACCACTCACAAAGTTTTCCCCCTGCAGGTGGGGACTAGGAGCTCGAACCCGGGTCCTTATGCTCTATAACACGTGCACTCATCCAGGTGTGCCACCACCCAGCCCTTGGAATCTTCTTTATATTAACATAAGCATGTCACATATTTGGCTCTAGATGACACCTAATTTTCTTCTTTTAAATTATTATTTATTTTCCCATTTGTTGCCCTTGTTTTAGGTTAGGGTTAAACCGGGGGCTCGAAACGGAATCCTTTTGCCTGTCCTTGCCCTTTGAGCCACGTGTGCTTAACCTGCTGCACTACTGCCTGACCCGGTTTTAATATTTAAAAAATTATCTTTATTTACTTATTGGATAGAGCCAGTCAGAAATCAAGAGGGAACCTGGGTTCAAACCCTCGGTCCCTACCTGCAGGGGGGAAGCTTTGCGAGTGGTGAAGCAGGGATGCAGGTGTCTGAGTCTATCATCCCCTTCCCTCTTGATTTCTGGTTGTCTCTATCCAGTAAGGAAAGATAATAAAAATATTTAAAAATTAGAGTAAAATAAATAATAAATACTGGCTCTTAGCACCATGTTTATAAGCTTGTGAGGTTTCAAAAGGTGGTAGAATTGATAAAGTGATTACAACTAAGCAAAATGTACACACTACAAGAAGCCTGTGCCACAGCACAACACTCCCTCCTCGATAAGGAGAGGGGTCCTGCTCTCTGTTCACACTTGTTCCCAGGAGTTTTGTGTTTCTCAGTCTTATCCTTAAGTCCCTCATTCCTACATACACCCAACCCCGCACCAGCACCTCTAAAAACAAGCTTGAAAGTCTCCAATTTCCTCATCTCCACTCTCAGCCACTGATCACTGGTCCGGTCCATAGACTTCGCCATCCAGCTCTAGTCCAGCTAAAGCCGCTCCACTGATGCTGCCTGATGTGCCAAGCACCTGCCACCGCCCCGACTCCTCCACATCCTGGTTCCTCTTACTTGATCTCTCTGTTGCATCTGAGACCGCTGATCCCCTTCTGTTTGTTCTAAGTGTTTTCCCTTTTCAGGCTGTCTCTCAGTCTTCTGGCCTTGGCTTCAGATGTTTCTGTTCCTCTTATCTCCTGAGCCGCAGACACTCTGGGCGAACACACCACAACACACACACACACACACACACACACACGCCTCTCTCGGTTCTGGGTGTTTCCTTTCCTTTCCTTTTTTTTTTTTTTCATTTATTTATTTGTTATTGGATAGAGACAGAGAGAAATTGAGAGAGAAGGGGGAGATAGAGAGGAAGAGAGACAGAGAGACGCCTGCAGACCTGCTTCACCACCTAGTGACTCCCCTGCAGGTGGGGAGCCGGGGGCTCGAACTGGGTCCTTGCCCTTTGCGCCATGTGCGCTTAACCCGCTGTACTACCACCCGACCCCCCTTCATTTCCTTTTCAGGCTGGTTTTCTGCTTCTCTTCAGCCTCATACTGTCCAACCCCAGGCTTCCTCCACTTACCTCCTGCCAATGGCTCACAGGTGCCTCACACTTTACAAAAGGGAAACTTAGTCAACAGGATCCCACAAACCTGTCTCTTCTTCAGCCTGCACTGAGATATTTGGGTGGAAAAATCTGAGGGCCACATAAGACTCCTCACTCAGCCTACAACTTTATGACCAAGTCCTGCTGGTGACCCCACAGTCTCGCCAGAGCTTGTCGCTGTCGGGGAGTGAAGGTGCTCTCAACAGAACACCCCTAGTGGCTCAGAGCTGCTTTCTCAAGACATGCCCCTTAGGTGTTGAGATCACTGTAAGCTGGCCACAGGCACCTCAGGTGGTATCTGCAGACCTGAATTTAGCTCTCTCCATTTAGCACTCTGTCCATCCACCCCAGCCGGGACCTGGGTGCCCTTTGTGACTTGGCCTCCCTGCACTCGCTCAGTCTGCCTCCTTTGTAGCTCTCAAATTCCCCTCCTTCTGTCTCCCCCTAGTTCAGAGCTCTATTGTCTCTGGCCTGGGTACACACCTAGTCACTTCACCTCTACACCCAACCCCCTCAATCCTGTGGCCAGGCTCATCTTTTAAAATCCCAAATCTAATTACTTGCTTCCAGGTGCAAAAACCCTTTCATGAGAAACTGTTTTGCATAAAGTTGTAAATTAAAAAAAAAATGAAACAAAAAACTAGGATGGGAAAAACACAACCAGTGATAGATGTGTTAGCAAGCACAATGGCAGCCTAGGAGGTGGGACAGTGGGTAAAGTGCGGGGCCCTCAAGCATGTGGCCAGAGTGATGCTCTCATTCCTTTCCATCCCCCTCTTTCAGTGTTTTATTTGTTTATTGGTTAGAGACAGGCAGACAGAGAGATTAATAAGGAAGGAGTAGATAGAAAGACAGAGAGAGGGAGTCCTGCGGTAGAGTAGTGGGTTAAGCGCACGTGGCGCAAGGCGCAAGAACCAACGGTAAGGATCCGGGTTCCTGGCTCCCAACCTGCAGGGAAGTCGATTCACAGGCGGTGAAGCAGGTGTCTGTCTTTCTCTCCCCCTCTCTGTCTTCCCCATCTCTCTCCATTTCTCTCTGTCCTATCCAACAATGAACGACATCAACAATAACAATAATGACCACAACAAGGCTACAACAACAAGGGCAACAAAAGAGGAATTTTAAAAAATGGTTTCCAGGATCAGTGGATTCATGGTGCAGGCACCGAACCCCAGCAATGACCCTGGAGGCAAAAAAAATAATAATAACTACAACTAGGGCAACAAAAGGGAATAAATAAATAAATATTTAAAAAGAGAGAGACAGAGACCTGCACTCATGAAGCTTCCCCCTGCAGGTGGGGCTGGGGGTGGGGTGGGGTGTGGGGAACCGGGGTCTTAGCACACTGTAACATGTGTGCTCTACCAGATGCACCGCCCAACCCTCTATCTCTCTTTCTCATTAATAAATACTAAGTCTTAAAGAAAAATATTACGGGTCCAGGCAGTGGCGCACCTGGTTGAGGCACACATCATAGTGTGCAAGGAGCTGGGTTCAAGCTCCTGGTCCCCACCTGCAAGGGGAAAGCTTCATGAGTGGTGAAGGAGGGCTGCAGGTGTCTCTCTCTTTTTCTCCCTTCTCAACTTCTCTGTCTCTATCCAATAATAAATAAACGAATAAAAAAAAACTAAGAAAAGGGCGGGGGTAGATAGCATAATGGTTATGCAAAGAGACTCTCATGCCTGAGGCTTGGAAGTCCCAAGTTCAACCCCCCACACCACCATAAACCAGAGCTGAGCACTGCTCTGGTAAAAATGAAATAAATAGGGGGTTGGGTGGTAGCATAGTGGGTTAAGCACACATGGCGCAAAGTGCAAGGACCAACATAAGGATCCTGGTTCGAGGCCCTGGCTCCTTACCTGCAGGGAGGTCACTTCACAAGTGGTGAAGCAGGTCTGCAGGTGTCTATCTTTTCTCCTCTCTGTCTTCCCCTCCTCTCTCCATTTCTCTCTGTCCTATCTAACAACGACAACAATAACAACAACAATAAAAAACAACAAGGGCAACAAAAGGGGAAAAAAATAGCCTCTAGGAGCAGTACAGGCACCGAGCCCCAGCAATAACCTTGGAGGCAAAAAAATAAATTAATAAATAAGTGGTCCAGGAAATGGTGCAGTGGATAAAGCATGAGACTCTCAAGCATGAGGACCTGAGTTCAGTCCCCGGCGTGATGTCTGGTTCTTTCTCTCTCTCTCCTCTTATCCTTCACACTAATAAATAAATAAATATACAAAAAATAAATAACTAAAATACTAAGAAAGAGGGGACAGGCAGTGGTACCTCCAGTAGTGTGCACACATTATCATTGCAAAGACCTGGGTTCAAGCTCCTGGTCCCCACCTGCAGAGGAGAAGTTTCACAAATAATGAGACAGTACTGTAAGAGTCTGTCTCTCCCTCTATTCCCCCATCTCTCTCAGTTTCTCTCTGTCTCTATCAACACAAGTAAAAAAAAAAAAAAAAAAAAAGGAAGGAAGGAAGGGAAGGGAAGAAGAAAGAAAGAAACAATGATTGACATCAACTGTGCCACTGGCTTCCAGAGCCCTTCAGGGACTGTACTTCGTTTGGCAAAGAGCCAGTCAGCACAGGAGGAGAAACAGACTTCTGAGTGTGTGTCTGCTTCTCAGTACATCAGGCTCAACCTGACGCTGTTGACTGGCTACGGAAGAAGGGCAAACGCTAGAAGAAGAAGAAGAAGTGAAGAGAAGCCCCTGAGGAAGCCAGCTTATCCTAGCTTTTCCCATGAAGCCCCAAAGGAGGTGTCCACAGCCCTGGCAGTACTGCAGGCAGAGACCAATTGTCCCACCTGCTGGAAGTCCGTGAGAGACACTGTCACCATCAACCATGGGCAAGGCCTCTGTCACTTCTGTATCCAGCAAACCTGGAAAGATCTATGGGACCAATTCCCTTACCGTGTCTTCCTATTTCCTTTTATTTTTTCTGTTTTAAATATACATATTTTTTTAATTGGATAGAGACAGGCAGAAAATTGAGAGAGTAGGGGGAGGGAGGGAGGGAGGGAGAGAGGGAGAGAGACAGAGAGACACCTGCAGCCCTGCTTCACCACTTTTGAAGCTTCACCCTCCTGCAGGTGGGGGACTGGGGAATTGGACCTCAGTCCTTGTGCACTGTAACACATGTGCTCAACCAGGGGCACCAGCACCTGGTCTCCCGCCTTCTTTTTTCTTTATTGTCTAGGATTATTGTTGGGGCTTGGTGACTGCATGATGAATCCATCACTCCTAGTGGCCATTTTTTCTCTATTTATTTGATAGGACAGATAGAAACTGGGAGGAATAGGGGAGACAGAGCAGGAGAGACACCTGCAGATCTGCTTCACCACTCCTAAACCTTCCCCCCTGCAAGTGAGGAGTGGGGGCTTGAACCCTGGTCCTCATGCATGGTAATGTGTGTGTTTAATTGGGTGCACCACCCACTCCCTACACCCCGACTTTCAATTCCACTGTCAACAGCAAGCTAGGAAAGATGACCAGCGGCACCCAGCTTCTGCACAGCATGAGGAATGAGGTGCGGGGTGCTTGTGAGAGGCACAGGCAGACAGTGTGCCTCTTCTAGTGCTGTGTCCCGGTGCACTCAGTTTCTCAATCATTCGGGCCGCTAGGTTCAAGTTCTACCTCTCATCACAGGAAAAGGCTCAAAGGTTACATGGGGGTGGGGGTGGGGGTAGGGGGAAGGCAGTAGCTCAGCGGTTAAGTGCACATGGCTCCAAGTGCAAGGACCAGCAAAAGGATCCTGGTTCAAGCCTCTAGCTCCCCACCTGCGGGGGGGGGGGGGGGGTCGATTCACAAGTGGTGAAACAGGTCTGCAGTTGTCTTATCTTTCTCTCCTCCTCTCTGTCTTTCCCTCCTCTCTTGATTTCTGTCTTATCCAACAACAACAACAACAAAAAATGGCCTCTAGGAGCAGTGGATTCATAGTGCAGGCACCAAACTCCACCAATAAACCTGGAGGCAATTAAAAAAAAAAAGAAAGAAAGAAAGGTTACACTGGGTCTCTGAAGAAACAGGTGTAAGATGTTCAGGAGCTTCTAGTTAAGCAAAACAGAAAACTCCTGAGACTAAGAGACAAAGGGGGGAACTAAACTCTGAATTTGATAACTTGAACCAGTTTGTAGAAAGGGAGCAAGAGGCAGCTCTATCCAGGGAAGACAGGGACATTCATCAGAAACTCTGTGCAAACATAACTGCCCTTTGAGACCATATTCCACACTCAAGCCTCTATTCAAGGAGGAGGCAGAGGGCAGTGTAGGGTCTGAGCTGCAAGTGCTGAGGGGCGTGGGAGTATCCAGTACAGGTGTGGAGGCCTGGAGCCCCAGATGTGTGCTCCATCCTGCTGGGGAAGGAGGGAAGCAGTCTTCCTCCTCTGTAACTGACCCTGGAGATAATTACCCAGAAGTTTAGAGAAATGGTGACTGTGGGTTCACCAACAGCTTATCCCAATCTGCTTGTGTCTGAGGATATTTGGTCTATGACATTTATGAAGAAAAGGGGGTGGGGATGCACTTGGTTGAGCACATATGTTACAATGCCCAAGGACCCAGGTTCAAGCCCCCAGTCCCCACCTGCAGGGGGAAAGCTTTGCAAGTGGTGAAGCAGGGCTGCAAGTGTCTCTCTCCCTCCCCTTCCTCTGGATTTCTGGCTGTCTCTATCCAATAGATAAAGATAGTAAAAAAATAATATGGGGAGTCAGCCCTGGCTCCTCACCTGCAGGGGAGTCGCTTCACAAGCAGTGAAGCAGGTCTGCAGGTGTCTATCTTTCTCTCCCCCTCTCTGTCTTCCCCTCCCCTCTTCATTTCTCTGTCCTATCCAACAACAATGACATCAATAACAATAGTAACTACAACAATAAAAACAAGGGCAACAAAAAGAAATAAATAAATGCTTAATAAAATAATAATGCTTAAAAAAAAAAACACAACAAAAACGGGGGAGGAGCACAGTTCTTCAGAAGCCAGAGAGATTTCTGGCTGATCTAGAGGTCCTGGGTTCTGAAGAGATCCACTTTCCTTGAAGGAAAAGCCACGAGGGACTTAAGTCTACCTGGACTATGAGCTGGGTCAGATTGCCTCCTACAATTTGAATGACAGGTCACACATCTATTCTTCCCAGCAGACATTTTCTGAATCACTACAACCTTAGCTCTGTGTCAAGAGATTCTAAACCTCTAAAAATCTTGCACAGCACCAGGGGGAAGATTCATGCATGGTGGAGAAATGTTGTGGGGCCTCTCAGTTCTCTCTTTCTCTCATCTCTATCTGAAATTTAAAAAAGAGGAAAAAAGACGAGGAGTGGACGGAATCGCACAGGCTGGAAGCCCCAGAGCGAATAAACAAAACCGAACCGAACCGAACCACATTCCAGCTTGGTGCCCTCAGGCAGCTGCCACCCAGGTCCTCTAAGCTAGGCCCCGCCTCCAACCTCCAGACGCCTCCCGGGCACCCGTGTCTGCCCCGCCTCCGCCTCCACCAATGGAACTTGGCGGCCCGACCAGCGCAGCCAATCCGGATGAGGGGGCGTGGCTTCCTGCAGCACGTGCACCGGCAGCCTGGGCCGAACCACATCGCCGGCTTGGACCCGCTTTTCGGGTTTACAGCAGTTACCGTGCCAAAGGATTGTTTAAATATACCTCCGGGAGCGCTTCCTCTCCCCTCTTCCCTCCAGGATTCCAAGTCAAAGAGGCACCTCACAGCGCTGGCAGCTTGCTGGGGGCGACGTGGGCACCGCCCAAGGCCCCGGCGGTCCGGCCCCTGTCTGCACACATTGCAGCTGCCTGAGACCGTGGCCTGCTCGTTCCCAGGGCTGGGCTGCAGCTCCTCTGCCCTACCCCCCCATAACCCCTGTGTCCAAGTCCGTCAGGGCGGAGGCCCCAGCAGGTGCCGAGCTGCACGCACCGGGCTCGGAAGGCGCCTCCCGGACCCGGGCAGCCTGCAGACGGCCTCCCTGCCCCAGCCTGGCCTCCCGGACCCGGGCAGCCTGCAGACGGCCTCCCTGCCCCAGCCTGGCCTCCCGGACCCGGGCAGCCTGCAGACGGCCTCCCTGCCCCAGCCTGGCCTCCCGGACCCGGGCAGCCTGCAGACGGCCTCCCTGCCCCAGCCTGGCCTCCCGGACCCGGGCAGCCTGCAGACGGCCTCCCTGCCCCAGCCTGGCCTCCCGGACCCGGGCAGCCTGCAGACGGCCTCCCTGCCCCAGCCTGGCCTCCGGACCCGGGCAGCCTGCAGACGGCCTCCCTGCCCCAGCCTGGCCTCCCGGATCCGGACAGCCTGCAGACGGCCTCCCTGCCCCAGCCTGGCCTCCCGGACCCGGGCAGCCTGCAGACGGCCTCCCTGCCCCAGCCTGGCCTCCGGACCCGCCGTTTACCATGAGCGTCTCCACCTGCTCGCCCACATCCTGAGCCTGGAGCGCCGACAGCGCCTTCTGAAGCATTGGCGAGGAGGCTGCGAGTGCGCGGAGCTCGGGGGCTGCAGCGCGGCCCGGCCCGGCCCCGGAGACCGGGAGAGGGCGGTGGACCCCAGGAGCCTCCTGCGGCCGCTCGGGTCTCGGGCGCCCGCCCACCGCTCCGGGGCCGCACCTGGGCACCGCTCGCCGCTCGTCACTCGCCCGGCGGGCCCCGCGAGCCCATCGTGGCCAGCCGCAGTCTGGGATCCTGGGATGAGGCGGAGAGAGCAGGAGCCGAGGGAAAGCCGGAGGGAAGCGGCAGGAGCCGGGGCTGAGCATCCGGGGTTGACCCCGCGTCACGTGACGGCGAGGGCGCGCTCCTTCGCGCCACCTTCTGGGCACAGCGGGAACTGCCCCTCCTGCCAGAGCTCAGCTTGTGGGTGCAAAGTCGGAGCCCCAGTATTTACTATCCTGACCTTTGCTGCCCAGTGCAGTGCCTGTGGCCATTGCGGCTAATAAACTCTTGAAATGTGGCTAGCCTGACTGAAGAATGGAATTTATTTTCATTAACTTATAGTAAATACGGAAGCAGTGTGAATTAATTTTTCTAACACGCGATTTTCTTTTTTCTTTTTTTTTAAATTTAAGAAAGGATTAATTAACAAAACCATAGGGTAGGAGGGGTACAACTCCACACAATTCCCACCGCCCAATCTCCATATCCCACCCCCTCCCCCGATAGCTTTCCCATTCTCTATCCCTCTGGGAGCATGGACCCAGGGTCATTGAGGGTTGCAGAAGGTAGAAGGTCTGGCTTCTGTAATTGCTTCCTCGCTGAACATGGGCGTTGACTGGTCGGTCCATACTCCCAGCCTGCCTCTCTCTTTCCCTAGTAGGATGGGTCTCTGGGGAAGCTGAGCTCCAGGACACATTGGTGGGGTCTTCAATCCAGGGAAGTCTGGCTGGCATCCTGATGACACCTGGAACCTGGTGACTGAAAAGAGAGTTAACATACAAAGCCAAACAAATTGTTGAGCAATCATGGACCCAAAGCTTGGAAAAGTGGAGAGGAAGTATTAGGGAGGTACTCACTGCAAACTCTAGTATACTTCTGCTTTCTTACTTTGGTGCCATACTCCAAACTCAGTCAATTTCTGCTTTGCGTTTCTACTTCTTTTTTTACATGCTTAACATTCCCCAGATTCCCATTTAGCAATACAACCCCCACTATTTCATTCATCATTTTTCATGGACCTGTATTCTCCCCACCCACCCACCCACCCCAGAGTCTTTTACTTTGGTGTAATACTCCAATTCCATTTCAGGTTCGACTTGTGTTTTCTTTTCTAATCTTGTTTTTCAACTTCGGCCTGAGAGTGAGATCATCCCATATTCATCCTTCTGTTTCTGACTTATTTCACTCAACATGATTTTTTCAAGGTCCATCCAAGATCGGCTGAAAACGGTGAAGTCACCATTTTTTACAGCTGAGTAGTATTCCATTGTGTATATATACCACAACTTGCTCAGCCACTCATCTGTTGTTGGACACCTGGGTTGCTTCCAGGTTTTGGCTATTACAAATTGTGCTGCCAAGAACATATGTGTACACAGATCTTTTTGGATGGATGTGTTGGGTTCCTTAGGATATATCCCCAGGAGGGGAATTGCAGGGTCATAGGGTAGGTCCATTTCTAGCCTTCTGAGAGTTCTCCAGACTGTTCTCCACGGAGGTTGGACCCATTGACATTCCCACCAGCAGTGCAGGAGGGATCCTTTGACCCCACATCCTCTCCAACATTTGCTGCTGTTACCTTTTCTGATGTGTGACATTCTCACAGGAGTGAAGTGATATCTCATTGTTGTCTTGATTTGCATTTCTCTGACAATCAGAGACTTGGAGCATTTTTTCATGTGTTTCTTGGCCTTTTGGATCTCTTCTGTGGTGAATATTCTGTCCAATTCCTCCCCCCATTTTTGGATGGGGTTATTTGTTGTCTTGTTGTTGAGTCTGGTAAGCTCTTTATATATGTTGGTTATTAAACTCTTATCTGATGTATGGCATGTAAAGATCTTCTCCCATTCTGTGAGGGGTCTCTTGATTTGGGTAGTGGTTTCTTTTGCTGTGAAGAAGCTTTTTAATTTGATGTAGTCCCATAGGTTTATACTTGCCTTAGTCTTCCTTGTAATTGGATTCGTTTCATTGAAAATGTCTTTAAAATTTATGCGGAAAAAAGTTCTTCCAATATTTTCCTCTAAGTATCTGATAGTTTCTGGTCTAACATCCAAGTCCTTGATCCACTTGGAATTTACTTTTGTATTTGGTGAAATACAGTGATTCAGCTTCATTCTTCTGCATGTCAACACCATTTGTTGAAGAGACTCTGCTTTCCCCATGTAATAGTCTGGGCCCCTTTGTCAAAGATTAGATGTCCATAGGTGTGGGGCCTTATTTCTGGGCTCTCAATTCTATTCCACTGGTCAGTGTGTCTGTTCATGTTCCAGTACCAAGCAGTTTTGATGACAATGGCCCTATAATATAGTTTGAGATCTGGCAGTGTGATGCCTCCGGTTCTGTTCTTTTTTCTCAAGATTGTTTTGGCAATTCTAGGTCTTTTCTGGTTCCAGATAAACATTTGTAGCATTTGTTCTATTCTCCTAAAAAATGTGCTTGGGATCTTGATGGGGATAGCATTAAATTTGTAGATGGCTCTGGGTAATATATTCATTTTGATGATGTTAATTCTTCCAACCCATGAGCATGGAATATCTTTCCACTTCTTTGTGTCTTTTTCAATTTCTTTGAGTAGTGACTCATAATTTTCAGTATACAAGTCTTTCACTTCTTTGGTTAGGTTTATTCCTAGATATTTTATTGTTTTTGTTGCTATAGAAAAAGGAACTGATTTCTGGATTTCAATTTCTTCTAACTTAGTGTTTGCATAGAGGAATGCCACTGACTTTTGAATGTTAATTTTATAGCCTGACACATTACTGTATTGCCTGATGATTTCCAAAAGCTTCTTGCTAGATTCCTTAGGTTTTTCCATGTATACTATCATGTCATCTGCAAATAAGGAGAGTTTGACTTCTTCTCTTCCAATCTGTATTCCTTTAATTCCTTGCTCCTGCCTGGTTGCTATGGCAAGAACTTCCAACACTATGTTGAATAGTAATGGTGATAGTGGGCAGCCCTGTCTAGTACCTGATCTGAGGGGAAATGCTTCCAGTTTTTCACCATTGAGTATGATGTTGGCTGTAGGTTTGCTATATATAGACTCCACTATCTTCAGGAATTTTCCATCTATTCCTATTTTTTGTAGTGTTTTGATCATAAAGGGATGTTGTATTTTGTCAAAGGCTTTCTCTGCATCTATTGATATGACCATGTGGTTTTTGGTCTTGCTTTTGTTGATGTGGTGGATCACATTGATTGATTTACGTATATTAAACCAACCTTGCATGCCTGGGATAAACCCCACTTGGTCATGATGAAAAATCTTTTTGATATACTGCTGTATCCGGTTGGCTAGAATTTTGTTCAATATTTTCGCGTCTATGTTCATCAGAGATATTGGTCTGTAGTTTTCTTTTTTGGTTGTGTCCCTGTCTGCTTTTGGTATCAGGGTGATGTTGGCTTCTTAGAAGCTGGCAGGGAGTATTCCAGTGTCTTCAATCTTCTGGAAGACTTTTAAAAGTAGAGGTATTAGTTCTTCTTTGAAAGTTTTGTAGAATTCATTTGTAAAACCATCTGATCCAGGACTTTTATTTTTGGGAAGATTTTTGATAACTGTTTCAATTTCATTAGCTGTGATGGGCCTGTTCATGTTATCCACTTCCTCTTTACTTAGTTTTGGAAGTTGGTAGGTATCTAGGAAATCATTCATTTCTTGCAGGTTCTCTAGCTTGGTGGCATATAGTTGTTCATAGAAGCCTCGCATGATATGTTGAATTTCTGCAGTGTCTGTTGTGATTTCTCCTCTTTCATTTACTATCCGATTTATTTGGGTCTTCTCCTTTTTTTGTTTTGTGAGTCTGGCTAAAGGTTTGTCGATTTTGTTTACTCTTTCGAAGAACCAACATTTACTTTCATTGATCTTTTGTATGGTTTTCCTATTCTCAATGTTATTTATTTCTGCCTTAACTTTAGTAATTTCTGTCCTTCTGGTTGCTTTAGGATTCCTTTGTTGTTCTTCTTCTAGGTCTTTAAGATGTGCAATCAGGCTGTTTATTTGTGCCTTTTCTTGTTTCCTAATGTGTGCTTGTATAGCTATGAACTTCCCTCTTAGGACTGCTTTAGCTGTGTCCCAAATATTTTGATAGCTTGTGTCTTCATTTTCATTGAACTCTCGAAACATTTTTATTTCTTCCTTGATTTCCTCTTTGACCCAGAAGTTGTTAAGAAGTGTACTGTTGAGCTTCCACATTTTGGCACTGTTTCTAATCTTTTGTTGATTGTTAAGTGTTAGTTTAATTCCACTGTGGTCTGAGAAGATGCTTGGGATGATTTCAGTGCTCTTGAATAGGCTGATGCTGTCTTTGTGGCCTAACATATGGTCTATCCTTGAGAACGATCCATGTGGATTTGAGTAAAATGTGTATTCCAGTTTCTTGGGATGAATGACTCTGAAAATGTCCAATAGTTCTAGTTTATCTATCTCTTCATTTAGCTCCCTTATGTCTTTATTGATTTTCTGCCTGGATGATCTGTCAAGTTGAGATAGTGGGGTGTTGAAGTCCCCTACTATGATTGTGTTACTGTTAATATATTGCTGTAGCTCTTTCAGTAGAAGTTTGATGTATTTAGATGGCTTCTCATTGGGTGCATAGATATTAATAATTGTTAAGTCCTCTTGATTGACTGATCCTCTGAGCAGTAAGTAGTGTCCATTACTATCTTTTTTAATCTTATCTATTTTAAAGTCTATCATGTCAGATATGAGAATAGCTGTTCCTGCCCTTTTTTGTGGGCCATTGGCTTGAATGATAGTTTTCCATCCTTTCACTTTAAGTCTGTGTTTGTCTTGTTGCGTTAGGTGAGTTTCCTGTAGACAACATATTGTTGGGTTGTGTTTTCTGATCCATCTTCCTACTCTGTGTCTTTTAATAGGTGAATTCAGTCCATTGACATTTATTGATATCAAAGATTGAAGATATTTTAACGCCATTCTTGTAGAGTTTTAGAGTGTTTTGATATATGTTCTATTTGTGGTGGTCTGGTTGTTTATAGGAGACCTTTCAGAAATTCTTTCAAGGCAGGCTTGGTGATGGTTGCTTCCTTCAACTGTTGCTTGTCTGAGAAGGTTTTGATGCTTCCATCTAGTCTGAATGACAATCTAGCAGGATATAGTATTCTTGGCTGAAAGCCTTTCTCATTGAGCACTCGATAGATATCTTGCCATTCTCTTCTGGCCTGTAGTGTTTGTATGGAGAAGTCTGCTGCTAATCTTATGGGTTTTCCTTTGTAGGTGACTCTTTGTTTTTCTCTTGCAGCCTTGAGGATCCTTTCTTTATCCTTATTCCTTTCCAATCTAAGTATGACATGTCTTGGTGTCTTTAGGTCTGGGTTAATTCTGTTTGGGACCCTCTGGGCTTCTTGAATCTTTATGTCTTTGGTGTTGTCTAGACTAGAGAAATTTTCAGCTATTATGGCCTGGAGAATGCTTTCTTCCTCCCCTTCTCTTTCTTCCTCTGGTAAGCCAATAATGCGTATATTGTTTCTTTTGAAGTCATCCCATAGGACTCTGTTGTTGTTTTCAGCATCTCTTAATCTCTTTTTGAGATCTCTTACTTCTTTTTTAGTTGTCTCTAATTCATCCTCAATCTTGCTAATTCTGTCTTCAGCCTCATTGATTCTATTCTCTCTGCCCTCTACTGCTTTCTGGAGTTCATCTATTTTGTTGCCCTGCTCTGATACTGTTTTAGCTTGTTCAGTTAGTTGCCTTCTTAGCTCAGCGATTTCAGCTTTCAGCTCTCTAATAACCATGAGATAATTAGAATTTTCTTCCATATTCTCATTTGTTGTTCCTGCATTTCTGATTACAATTTTTTTCAAATTCTTTACTCACTCCTGTTATTATTTCCTTAGCTAATGTTTGGATGTTGAACTCGTTGTTTTGTGCTTCACCCTCTGGAGGACTTTTAGCTGGACTCTTGTCCTGGTTCGAGTCTCCAATATTTTTTCTTGTTGTTTTAACCATTTTATATGTTAACAGTTTTTTCAATCCCTGAGTTGGAGTTCAGTGGTGTAAAAGCCTTTTTTTTTTTCCCCTGTAGGCTATGGGAGCCTACAATGGCTTAATCACTGACTCCTGACCAAGAGATAAAGCAGGGTGTGGCAGAGATACTCCAGTGGTTATGCAAAGAGACTTTCACAGCCCCTCAGCTATGCCACCGAGAGGCATAGGTCTTCTCCTGAGTTTCCTGGTCAGATCTCTGTACCCTGGTGTCCTTCCCTGTTGCTGCTCCAGACTCTGAGGGCAGTAGCAATGGAGACTCAGAGTTGTACTTGGTGAGTCTCTGGGGAGCCTCCTCCTCCCTTCAGCTGTCCCCTTGTTGTGGAGCAGACTGGAGGTGGTGTCTCCACTGACAAACTGTTGAACTAAGCAGCCACTTAATCTCTCCTTAGGCCCCTCTCTCCTCTCTGTCTCCAGCCACGCGTGTTTGTACTCACGGGTGATTTACTGGGTTCCTGTGGTCATTCTAGTCCTGTCCTGTTTTGGTCCGGGTGGTCTCCTCTGGTATTCCTAGTTGATCCGGGAGAGGAGAGGAGAGGACGCGATTTTCTTATTTATTTATTTTATTTTATTATTTTATTTTCCAGGGCACTGGTCAACTCTGGTGGTGTGGAGGATTGAACCTGCGTGACAGTCTCTGCATAACTTTTATGCTATCTACACCCGCCCCACGATTTTCTCTCGACAGACTCACATTCCTCTTCACGCAGGGCCAGAGGTGGGACTCAGGGTCTCTTTGCTGGGCATCAGCATGCAGCCTCTTTCTCTTTATATTTTTGTACACCAGGGCCTGGCACTATTTCGCTTCTCCTAGCAGGCCCCCCCCCATACCTCTTGATTTCAGATAGAGACAGAGAGGTGATTGGTAATTGATGGAAAAAGTTGAGTCGGAGAAAAGCTTAAAGAAAAGAACTGTGGTGGGGGGGGGGGCAGGGGGAGGAGAACTTTATGTTACAGAGCAAAAATCAAATCTCCATCCACTGCAAGGAAGCAAAAGATGTTTATTTAAAAATTGCAATCTGGGCCGAGTGGTGACTGATGTTAGTCTACCAAGCTCGACCCTGAACAAGGCTCAAACCACACAAGTTATAGGATTCTAGAGTACATCTTGGGTGGGGAATATGCAAAATTAGAATTCTATCACACACTCAATAGCATTTTACAGAAAACGCATGATCTAATCATTTCAGACATTGTAATACCTACCCTAAGCAGCCTATAAGAATTGTCTAATTTCAAGCCTTCATGCAAAATAGGGTCACCACACTTTCTCGTTGTCAGCTAAGACCACCGGGCTATCAGCTCCCTCGACCTTGAGCAAGTGGTTGGGTTTCAAGGACTTGGTTAGGCTAGCTATTCTCTTTAAGACAAACAACAGGTGGCTTATATCTTGGTGTGTGGGTTTTGTCTAGCCCACTTTTTACAGGAATTTTCTACTGCAGGCAGAAAAGCAACTATACTTACAACTTATGTTTAGGATTTTACTTAAAGCAATTCTACTTAAAGCAATTCTAAAGTTACTGATTTTGACATTTTTTCAGTAGTCTTTAGCCAAGAATCAAATCTTTGATTCATCTTTTTTTTTGATGATTTTTTCAGGTGTAGCCACTACCAACTGGGCCTGGGTCTCCACTAGTCTTTGGGCTGTTTCTTGAGCTTTCTGATCTGCCAGCCGGTTGTCCCGTGAGACCTCCGAGCCGTCTTTCTGGTGTCCTGCAATATAGGCTGGAGATCTGTAAGAACTTGGTAACAGTTGTGGGATAAATCAGAGATGAAAGCATCACAGATCATGACAGCAGCAGTATGCTGAAAGCAATTTTAAAGGGAGACATTTTGTTTACAAATGGGAAGCAGTACACTCTCAGAAGGGCCAGGGCCAGGAGCGATACCTATCTCCTGTCAGTTTCAAGGGTTAATTTAGTTAAAGTCTCTTTTAGGGTCTAATTTATCTCTCTACCTGCCCAGAGCTATGGGGCCCATTAGCACAATGAAACTTTTAATTTGTTCTCATTTCTCTGGCCACTGACTGAGGCACTGTAGCAGTGAATGTCAGCTCATTACCAGAACCAATGGTGAGGGGGAACTCTCTGCCTGGTCACTATTTTATCTAAAATTTTTTTGTTCACCATCTATGCCCCCTTAGACTTTATTGAGTAAACCTCTACCCAACCTGAAAATGTGTCTATAAATATCAGCAAGTACTTATACCCAAAAGTCTCTGGTTTTACTTTTATAAAATCTATTTAGTCTTCAGTCTTAATCTCTCGCCCATCTTATCTTTTTTTTATATTGTATCTAGGGTCTTTTGGAAGCAGGGAGTCTAGTAGAATCAATGTCAAGGCTGGCCCTGCTTGTTGTGTAGCTGTACAAAGTGGCTTTATCTACCCTCTAGTTTTTTTTTTTGATGTCTGGAACAATGGGTCACGGCTGCTTTTTGCAGGGTCTATGTGGCCTCTAGTAGGTTTTTTGTGCTGGATCATCTTCTCAGTGGGAGTCAGGAATCTTCTCTCTCTACGTGTTCTATGCACACGCCATGTAGCAAAGGCATGTCTCTTTGCAGCTTTTTTTTTTTGGGGGGGGGGTCTTCAGGATCTATCTCCAACATCAGGGTGGCAGAGTTCATACGTGGTAAATCAGCATGTTACCCACGCTAGCTATGTTACCAGTCCCACATAGCGAGTTTCCAAGACTTACAGTTTTAAGGTAAAGCACCTCTTTATCTGTTGGTGCCACAGCTGAAACCCGCGAGTAGAGTCTTTCCCACCCACCACCGTATTTGTAGGAATGATCTAGGAAAGGGTCTTTACCCACAAGGAGGTGAATTACCCACAAGAAGGCTTTGGAGCAGTCCATATTTCATGACACAACTTGGAGGGGAATAATTCAAAAACGGAAAGGAAAAATAGCTGGAGAAGACACTGCCTGTGATTTTAGTTCAAACCAAGGTGGCAAATTTTTCCTCATTTGCTGCAGTTGGTAGAAGGTAATCTTGCTTCTTTTTTTTCTCCTTTTAAAAAAATATTTAATTAATTTATTCATTCCCTTTTGTTGCCCTTGTTGTTTTATTGTTGTAGCTATTATTGTTGTTGTTATTGATATCATTGTTGTTGGATAGGACAGAGAGAAATGGAGAGAGGAGGTGAAGACAGAGAGGGGAGAGAAAGACACCTACAGATCTGCTTCATCGTTTGTGAAGTGACTCTCGAACCAGGATCCTTAAGCTGGTCCTTGCGCTTTGTGCCACCTGTGCTTAACCCGCTGCGCTACCACCGGACACCTGGCAATCTTGTGTCTATGCCCTAGCCCTCCCCTTACCCACTGGGGGCCACAAAGAGCCCCTCTGGCCCCTCTTTCCCTGGATTGGGTATTATTAAAGTTCCATGGTGCTTTTCCCCATAACAATAACAACAGACACCCTTTAAGTGAGAAGAAATGCACATATAGTTGTTGTTACTAATGTCATTGTTGTTGGATAGGACAGAGAGAAATGCAAAGAGGAGGGGAAGACAGAGAAGGAGAGAGAAAGACACCTGCAGACCTACTTCACTGCCTATGAAGGGATTCCCCTGCAGGTGGGGAGCCGGGGTCTTGAACCGGGTTCTTTCCTCCGGTTCTTGCGTTTTGCGCCACATGCGCTTAACCCACTGCTCTACTGCCTGACTCCCCAGAAAGACCTTTCTTGTCTGCCTGTACCCAGAGCTGCATCGAAAAATTTGGAAGTCCCCTCTACTTTACCTTGGAAACCAGGAAGGGGTCTATTTTATTTATTTAATTATCTTTTTTAATGTATTGGATAGAGACAGCCAGAAATCGATAGAGAAGGGGGACACAGGGAGAGAGGGCAAGGGTAGATAGCATAATGGTTATGCAAAGAGACTCTTAGGCCTGAGGTTCCAAGGTCCCAGGTTCAATCCCCTGTACCACCAGAAGCCAGAGCTGATTCATACTCTAGTTAAAAAAAAAAAAAAAAAGAGGGAGAGACGACTTGCAAAGCTTTCCCCCTACAGATGGGGGACCGGGGGTTCAAACCCAGGTTCTTGTGAGTAGTAAACTGTGTTCAGCCAGTTGCACCACCACCCAGCCCCCTCTATTTTTTAATATATTTATTTATTTTCCCTTTTGTTGCCGTTGTTGTTTAACACTGTTGTAGTTACTGTTATTGTTATTGATGTCGTTGTCGGATAGGACAGAGAGAAAATGGAGAGAGGAGGGGAAGACAGAGAGGGGGAGAGAAAGATAAACACCTGCAGACCTGCTTCACCGCCTGTGAAGCGACTCCCCTGCAGGTGGGGAGCCGGGGGCTTGAACCGGGATCCTTATGCTGGTCCTTGTGCTTCGCGCCACATGCCGACTTCCTATTTTGTTTTTTTTTAAGATAGAGACAATGAGATAGAACCTGAACTTGTGCAAATGCTTTACTTGCCAACAAGAAGTAGATCGTAATGTTCTGCAATTATTGATTCACTGATGATTGTTGATTGTTTCCATAATGGGTTGTCCTGACTGCAGTAACAGACCGCCTTAACCACTGCATATTTGGCTTCTGTAATATTTTGACTTTCTGCACTTACCCCTAGAAATGGCTGTGCTACACTGAACTCGAGACTGTACTCTGCGCTTTTAGCTGTTGAGTGTAGTCACCAGCCAGCTTAATAAAGACTCTCAAATTTAACTGAACAGGTCTAGGGTGGTCTCTGACACTTACCCCACAATAATACAGTTTGCCAGAGAGGCTAATGAGTGTCTGTGACGGTCTCCAGCCTGTAACAAATATGGGCTACGTGTCCTTGGAAAATCCCCTCCCACCCCAGGCACATAGTCTGAAAGAGTAGCCTTAAGGGTCACCAAGCACAGGCACCGTCCCCTACACTGTGGGCAGCCACAGTCGGTGCCTGAGGTCAGGGATGGGCACAAAAAGCTGGAGAAAAAAAAACCAAAAACGCTGAGGGTTTTACCAGAAGCATCAGCAAAGCGGACAGTCCCATCACTGCTTTGGACTTCGGGAGTGAGAAATACCTTCCTTCCTTCTGTGCCAGCGACCTTTGCCTCCCGCCTCACCACAGAGCCCGAGGGTGACTGGGCTGCAAGAGAGCAGTGACCTGGGGAGGACTGGCTGGCTTCCAAGAGGCGGGGAGGTGACTCCGCTTAATACGTATACAACTGGAGCGATTAATATAGTAATAGATTATATATGTACATGCTCATCATTGAAAGTGACCAAATACACACTTTAAAAAGAGGGAGTTAAATTTGGGCCGGTTGGCTTTTTTTTTTTTTTTTTTTTTAGTTTTTTTAAATATTTATTTATTTTCCCTTTTGTTGCCCTTGTTTTCATTGTTATAGTGATTATTGTTGTTGTTGGATAGGACAGAGAGAAATGGAGAGAGGAGGGGAAGACAGAGAGGGGGAGAGAAAGACAGACACCTGCAGACCTGCTTCACCGCCTGTGAAGCGACTCCCCTGCAGGTGGGGAGCTGGGGGCTCGAACTGGGATCTTACTCTCGTCCTTGTGCTTTGTGCTATGTGCGCTTAACCCACTGAGCAATAGCCCGACTCCCTTTTTAATTTTTTAATGCTTTATTTATTTATTATTGTATAGAGACAGAAAGAAATTGAGAGGGGAAGATAGAAAGGGAGAGAGACAAAGAGACACCGGCAGCTCTGTTTCACCACTGGTGAAGCTTTCCTCCTGCAGGTGGGGACCAGGAGCTTGAACCTGGATCCTTGCTCACTGTAATGTGCGCACTTAACCAGGTGCGCCACCGCCTGCCTCCCCCTTAAAATATTTTACTTTATTTTAATGAGACATACAGTGAGAAAGACACAGAAAGACTAGAGCACTGCACAGCTCTGGCTTATGGTGGTGCTGGGGATTGAACCTGGTTCTTTTTTTTTTATTAAAAAATTTTTTTTTGTATTTTGTTTACTTTATTTTTGAGAGAGATGCAGAGAGGGAAAGACACAAAGGCAAATACCAGAGCACTGCACGACTCTGGCTTTATTGTGGTGTAGGGTATTGAACCTGGGACTTTGGAATCTCAGGCATGCATAATTATTATGTTATCTACCCTCGCCCAAACCTGGTTTTTCTAACCCAACTAAGAAATCTGTTTCCTTTGAGAAAATTAGCTTTAATGCTCCTGGCTATCCTTGATTTGTTCTCAGAGTCTCAGACATGAAAGTCTTTTTGCATAACCATTTTGCATTCTCCCCAGCCCACTGTTTTTGAGAGAGGGAAACTAGAGCATTGCTTAGCTCTGGTTTATGGGGGGCGGGGAGGATTGAACTTGGGACTTTGTAGACTGTTTGCCTAACCATTATGCTATCTCCCTTGCTCCAGGCCCTTTTTTTTTTTTTTTTTTTTTTTTAAACCTTCACTCTCTACCTCCCATCCTGGGAACAAATCAAGATAGCCAGGAGTATTAAAGCTAATTTTCTCAAAGGAAACAGATTTCTGTAGTTGGGTTAGAAGAACCAGCTCAGTTTCTGAGAATCATTTTCAAATAGCAGAACTATCAGTACTTAGAAGCTTACTAAATATTAGCAGTGGGAGTCAGGTGGTAGCGCAGTGGGTTAAGCACAGGTGGTGCAAAGTGCAAGGACTGGTGTAAGGATCCTGGTTCGAGCCCCTGGCTTTCCACCTGCAGGGGAGTCACTTCATCTTTCTCTCCCCGTCTCTGTCTTCCCCTCTCTCCATTTCTCTGTCCTATCCAACAAAAACAACAATAACTACAATAATAATAGAAGGGCAACAAAAGGAAATAAATATTTTTTTAAAAAAAGTAAAAAAAAAATATTAGCAGTTGTGGGACCTGAGAAAATGGTTAGCTCACATTTGACAAGCTTCTATTCTCTCACAGGTCATGAGGGTATTGAACACACTTAAATAGTTGACCTTATAGGACTCATTCTCAATCCTCTTGCTTGAGTTTATGCTTCTGGGAATCTTTTGACTCTTGAGATTATTAGATACCTTAGTATGGAACTACAAGTACTCCTCACAGCAAACATGAGTAGTATGTTTCTAGAGGCTTGTATAAATGAACATTCAGCTGCTTGGCTTATCAAGCTTACTGACCCAGCAGGCTTCTGCTCCCATTAGAAAAATGATTGGCCTTGATTCTCCTGGCTTTACACTGCTTATAAAAGACAAAAGTAGGGGGTCGGGCTGTAGCGCAGCGGGTTAAGCGCAGGTGGCGCAAAGCACAAGGACCGGCACAAGGACCGGCATAAGGATCCCGGCTCGAACCCCGGCTCCCCACCTGCAGGGGAGTCGCTTCACAGGCGGTGAAGCAGGTCTGCAGGTGTCTATCTTTCTTTCCTCCTCTCTGTCTTCCCCTCTTCTCTCCATTTCTCTCTGTCCTATCCAACAACGACAACAACAATAATAACTACAACAATAAAACAACAAGGGCAACAAAAGGGAATAAATAAAAAAAATAAATATTAAAAAAAAAGACAAAAGTAATAGAAAAAAAAAGTCTTCCTTGTTTAACTGGTAGTTGATTATAGAATTTAGGTAATGCCACTTTTGATTTGGAATGTTTTATATTCGGAATTTAATAAAAGATAACACATATAAACAAAATGCTATGCATTGATGTTCCCACGTGTTCTTGAGAGCCCAAAGAAGCAAGTGGCCTTGAGTAAACTATGTGGACTTTGGGCCCGGGCAGCTGTTCCTGCATTTGACCTGCATCAGACAGACACAGCTTACCTCTGAGCACCAGGTCATCTTGAGGCAGTTCTGGCCCACAGCCATGAGGCTCATCTGCTGCAGGAGCAGGAGACACAGGGCTTGCTGGGGTCACCGAAGGAGGCCCCCACCTGCAGGGGGAGGAGAGGAGAACATCACCTGCAAAGATGTCTCCTGGAACTTCACAATCAAACATACAACATTCACCTTCACAATGTTACTCTACTATACCAGGGCTTCAAGGAAAGTTATTTTACGGTGAGCAGGCAGCGGTCACTATCATGCTCGAATAATGTTATTATTATATTATTGGGTAGACAGAAAGAAACTGAGGAGGGGAAGACAGAGGGAGAGAGACAGAGAGACACCTGTAGACCTACTTCACCACTCACAAAGCTATCTCTGCATGTGGGGCTTGGGGGCTTGAACTTGGGGTTGTTGTGCACTGTTATGTGAGCACCCAACCATGTACATCACCGGCTGGCCTCCAGAGTTTACCTTTAAGGATAACAAAGAAGGGCAATGTGGTACACAATCATCAGTTTATCAGATGAGAACAAAAAGCAAGGTCCACAAATTATCATTTCCCTTGCGCGCCCTTGCAAGCACCCCAGATCACTTTATAATTATCATTATGTTTTTAACCAGAGCACTCATAGGCTCTGGTTGACGGTGGTGCAGGGGATTGAATCTGGCACACTGGCACCTCAGGCATCAGCATCTTTTTGCATAACCATTACGCTATCTACCACTGCCCTAATTTTTGTTGGCTTTTCTTTTCCTATTTTTTATTTGATAGGACAGAGAAAAATTGAAAGAGAACAGGAGACAGAGAGAGAAAAAGACAGAGACAGCTGCAGACCTGCTTTACCATTCATGAAGCTTCCCCCTGTAAGTGGGCAGTGGGGTCTGGAACCTGGGTCTTTGTGCATAGCACTGTGTGAGGACTAAGTGGATGCACTGGCACCAGCCCCTATGATTATTTTTTCTTTGAAAATCAAAGACAAACTTGAAATATTCCATTTATTTCTGAGTCTCAAACCATAAGACCACTAATAAACTGACATTTTAGTACCTGAGCTTTTTTTTTTTTTCTTCCATATAAATGACTTGAGATAAAGCATTCCCTTTTTTAGTAGATGCACTTATATACTCATGAATGAGCTAGAAGCAGAATATCACTCAGCTACACATGACACCTAGGATCAATATTCCTGCCACTGGGGTCAGGTGGTGGTGCACTGGGTTAAGAGAGCATGTAGTACTTTTTAGTAGATGCACTTATATACTCATGAATGAGCTAGAAGGAGAATATTGCTCTGGTATACATGACACCTAGGATCAAGATTCCTATCAGCGGGGTCAGGTGATGGCACACTGGGTTAAGAGCCCATAGCACTGAAGCACAAGGACCCACCAAGGATCCTGGTTAGAGGACCCAGCTTCCCACCTGCAGGGGGTCACTTCATAAGCAGTGCAGCAGGTCTGCAGGTCTGCGGTGGTGTCTGTCTGTCTCCCTCTCTATCTCCCCCTCCTCTCAGTTTCTCTGTATCCTATGCAATAAAAAAGTACCCTGCCAGAAAGTTCTATGCAGTGCTGCAAGCCACCTTCAACTGCTTCCATAGTTTTTAAACATCACCATAGGTTTATGTTTTGTTTTTTTTTTTTCCTCTCCAGGGTTATTGCTGGGCTCGGTGCCTGCACCATGAATCCACCGCTCCTGGAGGCCATTTTTTTCCTCCTTTTTGTTGCCCTTGTTGTTGTAGCCTCATTGTGGTTATTATTATTGCCATTGTTGATGTTGTTTGTTGTTGGATAGGGCAGAGAGAAATGGAGAGAGGAGGGGAAGACAGAGAGGGGGAGAGAAAGACAGACACCTGCAGACCTGCTTCACCGCCTGTGAAGCGACTCCCCTGCAGGTGGGGAGCCGGGGGCTCGAACCGGGATCCTTACGCCGGTCCTGGCGCTTTGCGCCACATGCGCTTAACCCACTGCACCACCGCCTGACCCCCCATGATTTTTTTTTTTTCTTAGAACTATCATCTATTCTCCAGTCAGATCACATTTGGAAACTGAAAACTAGGACGAGTAGATGATAATTTCAATGTGACTAATAAATTTATCAAATTAAAATCCTAGGGGTTGTATTTTAAATACTTTTGAACATGTTGCCTAGATGCTATCACTTCTGTCTACATACAAATACTGAATCACATGAAACTACAAGGGAATATGACAATGGACAATGGTAGATGAACTGAAAAAAGTGAACTGAGAAATCCTGAAGTTTTATTCAATGAATGACTAAACCTACTAACAACTTGTAACAACTCATTAGGCTATATACAATAAATTGATTCCCATTAACAACCTCTTCTGGTTTTTCACCACAGAGAAACATGATGTTCTTGAATACTGACACCAGAAATTTTCACTGATGTGCTATTAAAAAAAAAGAATTAGGGGAGTCAGGCGGTAGCACAGCTGGTTAAGCACATGTGGCACGAAGTGCAAGGACCAGCATAAGGATCCCGGTTAAAGACCCCACAAGGGAGTCATTTCACAGGTGGTGAAGCAGGTCTGCTGGTGTCTATCTTTCTCTCCCTCTGTGTCTTCCCCTCTCTCCATTTCTCTCTGTCCTATCCAACAATGACTACATCAATCACAACAACAATAATGACTACAACAACTATGAAAAAAAAAAGGGAAAAAAGAAGATTTAACAATTATCTTAGAGGGCAAATACTAAAGTAGTTGTATAGCTAACGTGTCAAATAGCAAAGCCCTATCTTTCTAAACACCTGCCATTTGGGATTTCATTTAAATGAAAATGTAAATAGGAAAAAAGTAATCCTTCAAATGAAATATACTTTTCCTCTAGTATTGGGGAATGTGATCTCACTGCTCTTTTCTTTTTCCTTCGTTTCTTTCTCCAGAGCACTGCTCAGCTCTGGCTTTTGGTAATGCCAGGGATCGAACCCTGGACCTTGGAGCCTCAGACCTGAAAGTACTTTTGCGTATCTAATATGCGATCTCCTAGCTCCTCTGTCATCTTTCCATTTAGATAGATTGAGAGAGAGTGTGTGCGTGTGTTACTACAGCACTAGCGCTTCCTCAAGTATCATAGTTAAGCAGTGCTCAGGAAAATATTAAAATAAGTAAGTGAAACTGGGCCATGTGTATGACAAAGCATGCACCATATTCAGTGAACTATTTTTTCTGCCCCAAAGTATGATTATTAATAAATCAAAGTAAATATCAAAATATATAAGTCTCTAATCTAAAATATATTTATTGCCATTGATAGCATTATGAAAATTATTGGGCATTTGTGATTTTATAATTGAAATGGAATAATCTATAAATATAGACAAAATATATTTTTGTTTTATGTGAACACTAAAGAGATCTTTCAAATGATTTTTTTAGTACTATTTTTTTTTATTGGGGAATTAATGTTTTACATTCAACAGTAAGTACAATAGTTTGTACATGCAAAACATTCCCCAGATTCCCATATAACAATATAACCCCCACTAGGTCCTCTGAATCCTTCTTGGACCTGTATTCTCCCCACCCACGCACACCCACCCCAGAGTCTTTTACTTTGGTGAGATATGCCAATTCCATTTCAGGTTCTACTTCTGTTTTCTATTGAAACAATATGACATTATAATGAACGAGAGTTTCTTCAAGAACAGCCAGAGCCCAGGACAAGATGGCTTTGCTAATGAATTATACAAGATGTTCAAAGAAGTAACACCCATCCTACTAAACTCTTCCAAAAATTACAGCAAGAAGGACATTTCCAAACACATTTTACAAGGTCAATGTCATTCTGTTCCCCAAAGCTCATCAAGTGGAAGGACAGTAACTCTTCACCAGCCCTACTTGAAAGCCAGCCTTGAAGGAAAAGACCGCTCAGCCTTCTTGGGATGTCTTGAATTAAGAATATTAGAAGAAAGAACTAACTATGCAATCTTCCCAAGAGCTAACTCCTCTGCACTCCAGACAAAGTAAAATGGGAGCTAGGTGGGGGCACACCTGGTTAAGCACATGCCTTCCACGTGCAAGGACTCAGGATCAAGCCCTTGCTTCCCAGGGCTTGCAGAGAGGAATTTTCAGGAGGGAAGCAACTTCAGGAGTTGTGAGGCAAGTACTGCAGGTGTCTCTCTGGCTCTCCATACCCCCCCCCCCATCCCTCTTAATTTCTTTCTGTCCTATCAAATAAAGGGGAAAATAATAATGCCTCCAGGAACAGTTGACTCACCATACAAGCACTGAGCCCCATCAATAACTCTGATAACAGAAAAAGTCAAGTAGGAAGACTCACCACTTGATATTAACTGACATCTATGTAACAGATATCCAATTGGACTCAAGAATCACTGCCGAGCTCCTGGAAATATAGGCTTCTAGGCTGGGGGAAGACTGTAAGAAAAGACATCCTGTGGTGGGGTGGGGGTGGAGGTGGAAATGGGGATGAGGGGGTGCCACTTGAGCTTGTACTTCCAGAAGGAGCATTTCACGAAAGGTGAGAAATTAAGAGAGTTAGTTAGTGAAAGGAACAGAATGCACAGAGTAAGCTTTGAGGCCCACAAGGCCATTGATGATGTCTAGAGAAGGATGTGGGCATCTCAGAAGCAGAGCAAAGAAGACAAGGGAGAGCATTTAAGTCAGAGACTATGAAGGAAACTTCAGCAGGCAGAGCGCCTGACGTACAAGCAGGAGGGGTTGAGTTGGATTCCCAGCGTCACACAAGCCAGAGTGATGTTCTGGCTCTCTTTCTCTTCTATCTCTCACTAATAAGTTGGAAGTATATTTTAATATTTTATTGATGTGATAAATTATAAATTTTTTTTACCCAATTTTTTTATATTTATTTTCTCTTTTGTTGTCCTTTATTGTTGTATTAGTTATTATTGATGTTGTCGTTGTTAGATAGGACAGAGAGAAATGGAGAGAGGATGGGACGACAGAGAGGGGGAGAGAAAGACAGACACCTGCAGACCTGCTTCATCGTCTGTGAAGCGACTCCCCTACAGGTGGGGAGCCGGGGGCTCGAACCAGGGTCCTTACGCCTGCGCTTCATGCCACGTGCGCTTAACCCGCTGTGCTATCACCCGACTCCCATAAAGAGTTGTTTAAGATGATGATTATAACAGAAGATAGAAAGCAAGAGACAGTGGTCCGGGAGGTGGCTCAGTGGACTCTCAAGCAGGAGGTCCTGAATTCAATCCTGGGCAGCACATGTACAAGAGTGATGTCTGGCTTTTTCTCTCTCCTCCTATGTTTCTCATTAGTAAATAAATAAAATCTTAAAAAAAAAAAAAAGGAAGAGAGAGAGAGGACCAGAGCACCACTTAGGTACATGGGATGCTGTGGATCTAACTTGGGCCTTCATGCTTCCAAGGTCAGCACCCTATTCACTGCTGCGCCTGCCAGGTCTGAGATAATGTTTTAAAATGACAGAAGGTAGACTAAGTGGTAGACCTGAATCAAATGAGAAGGAAAGATGAAGCTAATAAAAAGGCTGGAATTTTATCCAAAAGATCATGAAGAACCACTATTCACTTTTTTTTTTTTCAAAAGAAGCTGTGTTTTGGCAGTATTAAGGCAATTCTTCTAGCGTTTGCCCTTCTTCCGTAGCCAGTTAACAGCGTCAGGTTGAGCCTGATGTAAAGTTTCGAGACCTCCTTTGAATCTGGAGAGGTGGCAGTCGTTGACTACGTGGGTCATAGTCTGTCTGGAGCCGCAGGGGCAGTTCGGGTCGTCTCCGGGTTGACGCTTGCAGGGATTAAGGCAATGAAATAGAGTAGCAGTTATTCTGGGCCTTTCAGTTTAAATTCTAGCCCTGTTACTTGCAAAATGGGTCAATCTGAACATGTTATTTAGCCACATATTTACTTAACCTCTTTGAGCATCAATGCTTCAACTGCAAACCTAGAATAAAACAGTAGCATAAACCAGATGTCATGGAAAGAGCTAAGAGACCAGTTAAAGTACTTAGCAAGTACTCAAAAGAAATAGTTACTGTTGTACCCATGTGTCAACAACTGTACTTTATTTTACTGTATGCATTACTTCCTGCCCAAATAAAGTGAAGAAAACAAAGTAGTTATTGATCATTATCATGTGGAAACTGGATTAAGAGGGACCAAACGTGTAGGCTGGGAGGGAGCTCAGTGGATAGAGTATTGGATTCTCAAGCACGAGGTCCTGAGTTCAATGCCAGAATGATTTTTCTCATAAATTAGTAAGTCTTTTAATAAATATATGTTCTATTTATTAGAGAGAGCGAGTGAGCACGCACGCACTAGCTAGCGACATCTTGAAAGTAGCTGCCTTGCATTTAAGGTAAATTCATCCAAATCAAAGGGTTATGAACCCCAATCCTAGCAAGACACAAAATGTTTGTCACTGGAATCTTTTTTTTTTTTTAGGCCACCACTGAAAGGAAAACAAATCTGGGAAACACCAGAGGAAGTTAGGGAAAAGGAAGGATACTTGGAAGTAGTAATAGGGATAGGTGTGACTTAAAAAGGAAGAGGGCTGGGAGACACCATAATGATTAAGCAAAGGACTCTTAAACCTGAGGCTCCCAGGTTCAATCCCCAGCACCAAGATAAACCAGAGCTGAGCAATGCTCTGGTCTTTCTGTATATCTCTCTCCCCCTCTTATTAAAATAAAATATATTTTTTTAAAAAAAAAGGAAGTGAAGGGGGAATATACATAGTCAACCCATATCTGTGACCTTGGGAGAATTAATGAAATTTCCACAGGGGGTGGGGGGGGGGTGCGAAGACCTCTGGTGGTAAGAAGGGTGTGGAATTATACCACTATTATCTCATAATTTTGGAAGTCACCAATAAAAAGCAAATCTAACAATAAGGTAAATCCATGCATTTCCCCCTGGTGAGTCCACTCTCCTGTGTGCGCACAGTCCACAGCACTCCTGCTCCAGCGGGTTGTGCTCCCACTCTGGCTGTGCCCTGAGGGCCTGTGCTTCAGCAGCCTGCCTGGTGTTTGCTCTTCTCATCTGTGTTGTGCCCCCAGTTCTGGCTGTGCCCTGAGGGCCTGTGCTTCAGCAGCCTGCCTGGTGTTTGCTCTTCTCTCTGCACTCTCCTCAGGGAGCTCTTCCACTCCCAGGGCACCAGTTTTCACTCACCTGCTTTACTCAGAACTTCCAGACCTCTATTTCTGCCTGGGACCTCTCACCTCAGCTGCAAGCTGTGTGCACCTTGAGCTGCACTCATTTCCCAGGAGGACCCCGCTTTCCCAAGGATCTGCCTAACCCTTGAAAGAGACCAATTATAAGAGCAAACAGAAAGCCTTTCCTTTAGATCTCTCTCACCAGTCTCCTCCTCCATGCCGGGAAAACAAAAGTGAAAGGGGGATGGGGGGGGGGCTCCTGCTGGTGGAGGTGCAGGGGGTGGGGTGGAGGACAGGGGAGAGGTGGGCTGCAAAGACTCCACACACCTTCCTCCAGAGGCCGACTCTGCGGCCCAATTTGAAAGGACATGAGTTTGAGCCCCTGGTCCCCACCTACAGGGGAAAGCTTCAAAAGTGAACCAACTTCAAAAGTGCTGAACTGGCTACTGGTGGTTTTTGATCTAAGCCAAAATGAAAGTTAAAATGAAGATGTATGCATTATTTATAATTATTCATGGCCTTTCAGTTTTGGACACACTATTCTTTTTTAAAAATTTTTTTAGAAAATTTATATTCACAGTGCAATGCAGCTTTTTCAAAGAATTAAGAACCCTGGGAGGTGGCTGCATTTCTTTTTTTCTACTTTCTTTTGATTTCACATTGGTTTACAAGATCATACAATTTGAGGCATATGGTTGACACCTGTGCCATGTGCACGTAAGTACACCTGGGGAAACTTCCCCTGCTGGAGGGCAGGACCTGTACATGGAGGTGTCTGAACCCTGTGGAAAATGATGAACAAGATAGAACTCAAGGGGCAGTCTCATCAAGTGACTCTTATTCCGCGGATGCAAGGCTGGCTGAGCATAGACGAGTCTGTGAAGTTTTCAGTAGGTCATGACACGGGACACACAATGGTGTGGGGCATGGTTATATTTGGGTAGACTGGACACATTCATGGAGTAACACTCCTGAAGCCATGTGCTGACAGTCCTCAGGAATGTGCACTGGCAATAACCTCCAACAGGAAGTCTCAAGGCTCAGTGGGGAGGGGGACAGATGGTCCTGACTGCGGGTAGAGAGACACTCGTCCCACAGAGCACCACTCCCAGATGGAGCTGTAATGCCACGTGTCTTCAGTCACACAGGCCCATAGATGTGAGCCTGTGAGCAGTCTACACATGCAGGGCCAGAACAGAATTCTCTCCCCTTCCACCAGTCTGCATGCTCAGGCCAGCACACACACAAGAGTGAGCCTGTGAGCAGCCTACACATGCAGGGCTAGAACAGAATTCTCTCCCCTTCCACCAGTCTGCATGCTCAGGCCAGCACACACATAGGTCTCCATAGTCAGGCCTTTTGACACAAACATGCAGGACAGCAGTGGCTCATTTTTGGGATGGTGGTCCAGCCTCACACTGTTCTAGGGCAGCCTGAGACCAGCACCTGCACCCAGCTTTCAGGTGGGATGGTGGGGACCTGCAGCTAGATCTGCCCCAATAGGACTCCAGTCCACTGCGGCTCCAGTGCTGGGCCGGGACTGATCTGGAGCAGTCCAGAGGCGGCCAGCTTGAGGGGGTGAGTGCTGAACCCCACGCAATGGGGCTTGTCTGTGTGCTCCAGAGACACAAACACCCAGATTCTGCAGCAGGACAGTGCTGGGAAACCCCTTCCCCTGCCTGCAGACCTGGGAAGTGAAAGTTATTCCTCTTTAGAACTTTCTCCAATAAGAAACTTGTGTCCAGAACTACCCCCACCACACACACACACACACACTTCAGTAACAGGGCTCAAGTCTGGCTGCTGGGACAAGTCTCCCCTCCAGAGTCTTCCAGTAAGGAGCTGACAGCATTTTGCAGAACTGGCCCAAGCCCAACTACTCTGCCCAAGGGGAAGTGGTCCTGAAGACCTCACAGGGAGACCATAAAGCCTTAGGGGTCTTCCTGGGTCTGGGAAGAAACAATGGGAGTCCCTGACATTTGAGTCCTTGGGGAGCCTTCACACCCCAGCATCAATCTAGGGTGCTCCAAGGGAGGTGCTCAAGTAACTGAGAACTGACTCCTACCCAGAGCTGGCTAAATTCTCATCACAGTCTTGTTCATTTCCATTTGAGAATTCCACGCCCAGCAGGCAGGTTGCACCTGGGCTGCTGATTGGCGTGAAAATGCCATGTGGGCACGGGGAGGGCTATTAACTCAGCAGATAAGAGAAGCAGGTCAAACCAGCACAGCTGAGTCTAGCTGGGGCTTCAGCTAAAGGGACTGGCTTTGAACTGGGGTGTCAGTGTGACAACACGTGTGCCACTCCCACCACCACACACAGGTGCTGTGAGGAGGCAGGGCCCCTCCCCTGATGAGAGCAAAAACAGCATGGGGGCCAATGCCTAGTAGCCAGGGCTCCCAGGGCATGGAAGCAGCAGCAGGCCCATTTCTGGGGTGCAGGGACCAGGCTACAAAATTTAGGGCTGCAGTAAGTGTCCTAGCCTGCTTGGGGGGTATTTTCAACTTTGTAGCCTCCTGGGGGGCATTTTAGACTTTGTAGCCTCCTGGGGGGCATTTTAGACTTTGTAGCCTCCTGGGGGGCATTTTAGACTTTATAGCCTCCTGGGGGGGCATCCTGTGCCTCCACGTCCACCCAGGTGTTTCCCACATGGCACCCTGTAGGAGCCCCGAGCTCATGCTTTTCCTTCCAACTCCAAAACCTTCAACATGGCCTCAGCCTAAAGCTATCAAAATGGCTCCCACAATCCTGGGCCTCTTAAGGTCTGGACAAGAGCCTAGTCCCTCCCCACTCTGCTAGCAGAACTCTGCTGCCAGGGACTCACGCTCAGCATTAATTCCAGGGCCCTCCTGTTTACCAGGCCACCTATACTCTAGTGTGTGTGGCAGTGTGGGTGGGGGTGGGGTTAAAGGTGGAGTTTGTACGTGCATAACATTTACCAGTTTTCCACATGACAATACAACCCCCACTAGGTCCTCTGTCATCCTTTTTGGACCTGTACTCTCCCTCCAACCCACCCCAGAGTCTAACTTCGGTGCAGTACGCCAACTCCGGTTCAGGTTCTACTTGTGTTTTCTCTTCCAAAATACTTTTTATCATCAAGCAACTTTTATTTTTCAAAGTAGGCTATTAGTAATTTCTATTCACAAATGGTCAAGTACATCTAACTGCAACACGAAACTTGTACTTGTGTCCTAAGTGTCAGGGCTCCAGAGAACAGTGGTCTCTTCCTTAAATGTCTTACATGACAACTGGGGAATTGGTTATATTGAATACTCACTTCCAGTGTCATGTGAGCATCGGTTCAGGCAAATTACTGTGAACTGCTGAGAAACAGAAGAGTGCTATAGAGGTCAGAGATCTGTCTAAGTACCGCGTGATACCCGATCGTGCCACTGGAGCTCCGAGGTCAGAGATCTAAAGACACACAAAGTGGAAACCAACAAGGGGATCTTACAGAATATGTAAATTAGGTGGGGTAGATAGCATAATGGCTGTGCAAAGAGACTCTCATGCCTGAGGCTCCAAAGTCCCAGGTTCAATTTCCAGCACCACCATAAATCAGAGCTTAGCAGTGCTCTGGTTAAAAAAAAAAAAAAAAAGTAAATTAAATATATGCAATGTAGGAGATTAAGACCACAAAACCTAAAGTAGCAAAAAACTAAAATATTTTTATTTTTATTTATTTATTTTGTCTCCAGGGTTATTGCTAGATCTCTGTGCTGCTGTACAAACCCACTGCTCATGGAGGCCATTTTTTCCCCTTTTGTTGCCCTTGTTGTTTATTGGTGTTATAATTATTGTTGTTATTGCTATCATTGTTGCTGGATAGGACAGAGAGAAATCCAGAGAGATGGGGAAAACAGAGAGGGGGAGAGAAAGATAGACACCTGCAGACCTGCTTCACCACCTGTGAAGCGACTCCTCTGCAGGTAGGGTACTGGGGACTCGAACTGGGATCCTTATGCCTGTCCTTGTGCTTTGCACTGTGTGCGCTTAACCCACTGTGTTACCGCCCGACCCATATTTTTATTTTTTAAAAATGCATTTAGTGTAAAATAGATAATAATGTTTTTGTGCCCAAATTATTGGGGAAAAGGACCAAGTATTGGGGTCCCAGCTTCAAGCCCCAGCACCACCATAAGAACCAAGCAGTGCTCTGGTTTAAAACAAAACAAAACCAAACCAAGCCGACTGTAAATCTCAGGAGAGTAGCCAAGATTTTAAAAAAGAATGATGAAATTAGGCAGCTTTGTTGACCCTAGTCCTTTTTCCACCAGTTATGCCCCTGCATCATTGCAAACTTGTACTTCCTTCATCCCCAAGACAGGACAACCAAGTTATGCACATACTTCGAATTTGGTCAGTCTTAAAATTTTAATAGTAGGGGTGGGGAGAGAACATAATAATTACAAAAAGACTTTAGTACCTGAGACTCCAATGTTGCAGGTTCAAACATCAGCACCACCAAGTGCCAGAGCTAAGCAGTGCTCTGGCCAAGTAAATAAATCGTGTGTGCCAAAGTGATACGAAGCGCATGTGTTCTCACCCTCCACGTCTCTCTCTCTCTCTCATTAATAAATCAATCTAAAAAAACAAACAAAAAAAAAAGGAAAAGAAAAACCTGTAATGGTGAGCTTGTGCTCCCATTTAAATGCACTAGCTCAACCAGATAAGCTTAAGTAAGTTAATTCAGTAGCTTAGCCCCTCATCTACAAGGGTACCTACCTGCCTTCCTGGAATTAATACAGTTGCACACATGATATGATACACATCACACATGCGATGCAATCGCACTGTGAAGGCGCACAGCAGATGCTGTGCAGACAGCAGGAACTATTCTCTTACCATCACTTTTTGTCAGGATAGTTCACAGAGAACAAATCCTCAGGCTGAGGAGACAGCATAATGGTGATACAATACTTTCAGGCCTGAGGCTTTGAGGTCCCAGGTTCAATCCCCAGCAAAACCATAAGCCAGCAGTGCTTTGGTCTTTCTCTCTGTATCTCTCGCACTTATTTAAATAAAATAAAGATGAAAAAAATTAAAAACCTAATAATCATTAAGTAAAACAAAACAAAAAAACCTAATCCTCTCTATCCTTTCTTCTTCAATTTGGAATGTACCATATGGACCTAGATGTTTCTCTGTAGGTTATTTCCATTCTACCTTCTGAATCCCTTCATTAAATTGACTAGTAACACAACTTCTTTTTTTTTTTTTTTTTTTTTTTTTACCATAGGGTAGGAGGGGTACAACTCCACACAATTCCCACCGCCCAATCTCCATATCCCACCCCCTCCCCCGATAGCTTTCCCATTCTCTATCCCTCTGAGAGCATGGACCCAGGGTCATTGAGGGTTGCAGAAGGTAGAAGGTCTGGCTTCTGTAATTGCTTCCTCGCTGAACATGGGCGTTGACTGGTCGGTCCATACTCCCAGTCTGCCTCTCTCTTTCCCTAGTAGGATGGGTCTCTGGGGAAGCTGAGCTCCAGGACACATTGGTGGGGTCTTCAATCCAGGGAAGTCTGGCCGGCATCCTGATGACACCTGGAACCTGGTGACTGAAAAGAGAGTTAACATACAAAGCCAAACAAATTGTTGAGCAATCATGGACCCAAAGCTTGGAAAAGTGGAGAGGAAGTATTAGGGAGGTACTCACTGCTAACTCTAGTATACTTCTGCTTTCTTACTTTGGTGCCATACTCTAAACTCAGTCAATTTCTGCTTTGCGTTTCTACTTCTTTTTTTTTTTTTTTTTTTACATGCATAACATTCCCCAGATTCCCATTTAGCAATACAACCCCCACTATTTCATTCATCATTTTTCATGGACCTGTATTCTCCCCACCCACCCACCCACCCCAGAGTCTTTTACTTTGGTGTAATACTCCAATTCCATTTCAGGTTCGACTTGTGTTTTCTTTTCTAATCTTGTTTTTCAACTTCGGCCTGAGAGTGAGATCATCCCATATTCATCCTTCTGTTTCTGACTTATTTCACTCAACATGATTTTTTCAAGGTCCATCCAAGATCGGCTGAAAACGGTGAAGTCACCATTTTTTACAGCTGAGTAGTATTCCATTGTGTATATATACCACAACTTGCTCAGCCACTCATCTATTGTTGGACACCTGGGTTGCTTCCAGGTTTTGGCTATTACAAATTGTGCTGCCAAGAACATATGTGTACACAGATCTTTTTGGATGGATGTGTTGGGTTCCTTAGGATATATCCCCAGGAGGGGAATTGAAGGGTCATAGGGTAGGTCCATTTCTAGCCTTCTGAGAGTTCTCCAGACTGTTCTCCACAGAGGTTGGACCCATTGACATTCCCACCAGCAGTGCAGGAGGCTTCCTTTGACCCCACATCCTCTCCAACATTTGCTGCTGTTACCTTTTCTGATGTGTGACATTCTCACAGGAGTGAAGTGGTATCTCATTGTTGTCTTGATTTGCATTTCTCTGACAATCAGAGACTTGGAGCATTTTTTCATGTGTTTCTTGGCCTTTTGGATCTCTTCTGTGGTGAATATTCTGTCCAATTCCTCCCCCCATTTTTGGATGGGGTTATTTGTTGTCTTGTTGTTGAGTCTGGTAAGCTCTTTATATATGTTGGTTATTAAACTCTTATCTGATGTATGGCATGTAAAGATCTTCTCCCATTCTGTGAGGGGTCTCTTGATTTGGGTAGTGGTTTCTTTTGCTGTGAAGAAGCTTTTTAATTTGATGTAGTCCCATAGGTTTATACTTGCCTTAGTCTTCCTTGTAATTGGATTCGTTTCATTGAAAATGTCTTTAAAATTTATGCGGAAAAAAGTTCTTCCAATATTTTCCTCTAAGTATCTGATAGTTTCTGGTCTAACATCCAAGTCCTTGATCCACTTGGAATTTACTTTTGTATTTGGTGAAATACAGTGATTCAGCTTCCTTCTTCTGCATGTTTCAACCCATTGTTTCCAACACCATTTGTTGAAGAGACTCTGCTTTCCCCATGTAATAGTCTGGGCCCCTTTGTCAAAGATTAGGTGTCCATAGGTATGGGACCTCATTTCTGGGCTCTCAATTCTATTCCACTGGTCAGTGTGTCTGTTCATGTTCCAGTACCAAGCAGTTTTGATGACAATGGCCCTATAATATAGTTTGAGATCTGGCAGTGTGATGCCTCCGGTTCTGTTCTTTTTTCTCAAGATTGTTTTGGAAATTCTAGGTCTTTTCTGGTTCCAGATAAACATTTGTAGCATTTGTTCTATTCTCCTAAAAAATGTGCTTGGGATCTTGATGGGGATAGCATTAAATTTGTAGATGGCTCTGGGTAGTATATTCATTTTGATGATGTTAATTCTTCCAACCCATGAGCATGGAATATCTTTCCACTTCTTTGTGTCTTTTTCTTTTTTTTTTTTTTTTTTTTTTTTTTATTAATTAACAAAACCATAGGGTAGGAGGGGTACAACTCCACACAATTCCCACCGCCCAATCTCCATATCCCACCCCCTCCCCCGATAGCTTTCCCATTCTCTATCCCTCTGGGAGCATGGACCCAGGGTCATTGAGGGTTGCAGAAGGTAGAAGGTCTGGCTTCTGTAATTGCTTCCTCGCTGAACATGGGCGTTGACTGGTCGGTCCACACTCCCAGTCTGCCTCTCTCTTTCCCTAGTAGGATGGGTCTCTGGGGAAGCTGAGCTCCAGGACACATTGGTGGTGTCTTCAATCCAGGGAAGTCTGGCTGGCATCCTGATGACACCTGGAACCTGGTGACTGAAAAGAGAGTTAACATACAAAGCCAAACAAATTGTTGAGCAATCATGGACCCAAAGCTTGGAAAAGTGGAGAGGAAGTATTAGGGAGGTACTCACTGCAAACTCTAGTATACTTCTGCTTTCTTACTTTGGTGCCATACTCCAAACTCAGTCAATTTCTGCTTTGCGTTTCTACTTCTTCTTCCTTTTTTTGTTTTTTTTACATGCATAACATTCCCCAGATTCCCATTTAGCAATACAACCCCCACTATTTCATTCGTCATTTTTCATGGACCTGTATTCTCCCCACCCACCCACCCACCCCAGAGTCTTTTACTTTGGTGTAATACTCCAATTCCATTTTAGGTTCGACTTGTGTTTTCTTTTCTAATCTTGTTTTTCAACTACGGCCTGAGAGTGAGATCATCCCATATTCATCCTTCTGTTTCTGACTTATTTCACTCAACATGATTTTTTCAAGGTCCATCCAAGATCGGCTGAAAACGGTGAAGTCACCATTTTTTACAGCTGAGTAGTATTCCATTGTGTATATATCCCACAACTTGCTCAGCCACTCATCTGTTGTTGGACACCTGGGTTGCTTCCAGGTTTTGGCTATTACAAATTGTGCTGCCAAGAACATATGTGTACACAGATCTTTTTGGATGGATGTGTTGGGTTCCTTAGGATATATCCCCAGGAGGGGAATTGCAGGGTCATAGGGTAGGTCCATTTCTAGCCTTCTGAGAGTTCTCCAGACTGTTCTCCACAGAGGTTGGACCCATTGACATTCCCACCAGCAGTGCAGGAGGGTTCCTTTGACCCCACACCCTCTCCAGCATTTGTTACTGTTACCTTTTCTGATGTGTGACATTCTCACAGGAGTGAAGTGATATCTCATTGTTGTCTTGATTTGCATTTCTCTGACAATCAGAGACTTGGAGCATTTTTTCATGTGTTTCTTGGCCTTTTGGATCTCTTCTGTGGTGAATATTCTGTCCAATTCCTCCCCCCATTTTTGGATGGGGTTATTTGTTGTCTTGTTGTTGAGTCTGGTAAGCTCTTTATATATGTTGGTTATTAAACTCTTATCTGATGTATGGCATGTAAAGATCTTCTCCCATTCTGTGAGGGGTCTCTTGATTTGGGTAGTGGTTTCTTTTGCTGTGAAGAAGCTTTTTAATTTGATGTAGTCCCATAGGTTTATACTTGCCTTAGTCTTCCTTGTAATTGGATTCGTTTCATTGAAAATGTCTTTAAAATTTATGCGGAAAAAAGTTCTTCCAATATTTTCCTCTAAGTATCTGATAGTTTCTGGTCTAACATCCAAGTCCTTGATCCACTTGGAATTTACTTTTGTATTTGGTGAAATACAGTGATTCAGCTTCCTTCTTCTGCATGTTTCAACCCATTGTTTCCAACACCATTTGTTGAAGAGACTCTGCTTTCCCCATGTAATAGTCTGGGCCCCTTTGTCAAAGATTAGATGTCCATAGGTGTGGGGCCTCATTTCTGGGCTCTCAATTCTATTCCACTGGTCAGTGTGTCTGTTCATGTTCCAGTACCAAACAGTTTTGATGACAATGGCCCTATAATATAGTTTGAGATCTGGCAGTGTGATGCCTCCGGTTCTGTTCTTTTTTCTCAAGATTGTTTTGGCAATTCTAGGTCTTTTCTGGTTCCAGATAAACATTTGTAGCATTTGTTCTATTCTCCTAAAAAATGTGCTTGGGATCTTGATGGGGATAGCATTAAATTTGTAGATGGCTCTGGGTAATATATTCATTTTGATGATGTTAATTCTTCCAACCCATGAGCATGGAATATCTTTCCACTTCTTTGTGTCTTTTTCAATTTCTTTGAGTAGTGACTCATAATTTTCAGTATACAAGTCTTTCACTTCTTTGGTTAGGTTTATTCCTAGATATTTTATTGTTTTTGTTGCTATAGAAAAAGGAACTGATTTCTGGATTTCAATTTCTTCTAACTTAGTGTTTGCATAGAGGAATGCCACTGACTTTTGAATGTTAATTTTATAGCCTGACACATTACTGTATTGCCTGATGATTTCCAAAAGCTTCTTGCTAGATTCCTTAGGTTTTTCCATGTATACTATCATGTCATCTGCAAATAAGGAGAGTTTGACTTCTTCTCTTCCAATCTGTATTCCTTTAATTCCTTGCTCCTGCCTGATTGCTATGGCAAGAACTTCCAACACTATGTTGAATAGTAATGGTGATAGTGGGCAGCCCTGTCTAGTACCTGATCTTAGGGGAAATGCTTCCAGTTTTTCACCATTGAGTATGATGTTGGCTGTAGGTTTGCTATATATAGACTCCACTATCTTCAGGAATTTTCCATCTATTCCTATTTTTTGTAGTGTTTTGATCATAAAGGGATGTTGTATTTTGTCAAAGGCTTTCTCTGCATCTATTGATATGACCATGTGGTTTTTGGTCTTGCTTTTGTTGATGTGGTGGATCACATTGATTGATTTACGTATATTAAACCAACCTTGCATGCCTGGGATAAACCCCACTTGGTCATGATGAACAATCTTTTTGATATACTGCTGTATCCGGTTGGCTAGAATTTTGTTCAATATTTTCGCATCTATGTTCATCAGAGATATTGGTCTGTAGTTTTCTTTTTTGGTTGTGTCCCTGTCTGCTTTTGGTATCAGGGTGATGTTGGCTTCATAGAAGCTGGCAGGGAGTATTCCAGTGTCTTCAATCTTCTGGAAGACTTTTAAAGGTAGAGGTATTAGTTCTTCTTTGAAAGTTTTGTAGAATTCATTTGTAAAACCATCTGGTCCAGGACTTTTATTTTTGGGATGATTTTTGATAACTGTTTCAATTTCATTAGCTGTGATGGGCCTGTTCATGTTATCCACTTCCTCTTTACTTAGTTTTGGAAGTTGGTAAGTATCTAGGAAATCATTCATTTCTTCCAGGTTCTCTAACTTGGTGGCATATAGTTGTTCATAGAAGCCTCGCATGATATGTTGAATTTCTGCAGTGTCTGTTGTGATATCTCCTCTTTCATTTACTATCTGATTTATTTGGGTCTTCTCCCTTTTTTGTTTTGTGAGTCTGGCTAAAGGTTTGTCGATTTTGTTTACTCTTTCGAAGAACCAACATTTACTTTCATTGATCTTTTGTATGGTTTTCCTATTCTCAATGTTATTTATTTCTGCCCTAACTTTAGTAATTTCTGTCCTTCTGGTTGCTTTAGGATTCCTTTGTTGTTCTTCTTCTAGGTCTTTAAGATGTGCAATCAGGCTGTTTATTTGTGCTTTTTCTTGTTTCCTAATGTGTGCTTGTATAGCTATGAACTTCCCTCTTAGGACTGCTTTAGCTGTGTCCCAAATATTTTGATAGCTTGTGTCTTCATTTTCATTGAACTCTCGAAACATTTTGATTTCTTCCTTGATTTCCTCTTTGACCCAGAAGTTGTTAAGAAGTGTACTGTTTAGCTTCCACATTTTGGCACTGTTACTAATCTTTTGTTGATTGTTAAGTGTTAGTTTAATTCCACTGTGGTCTGAGAAGATGCTTGGGATGATTTCAGTGCTCTTGAATAGGCTGATGCTGTCTTTGTGTCCTAACATATGGTCTATACTTGAGAATGATCCATGTGGATTTGAGTAAAATGTGTATTCCAGTTTCTTGGGGTGAATAATTCTGAAAATGTCCAATAGTTCTAGTTTATCTATCTCTTCATTTAGCTCCCTTATGTCTTTACTGATTTTCTTCCTGGATGATCTGTCAAGTTGAGATAGTGGGGTGTTGAAGTCCCCTACTATGATTGTGTTACTGTTAATATATTGCTGTAGCTCTTTCAGTAGAAGTTTGATGTATTTAGATGGCTTCTCATTGGGTGCATAGATATTAATAATTGTTAAGTCCTCTTGATTGACTGATCCTCTGAGCAGTAAGTAGTGTCCATTCCTATCTTTTTTAATCTTATGTATTTTAAAGTCTATCATGTCAGATATGAGAATAGCTGTTCCTGCCCTTTTTTGTGGGCCATTGGCTTGTATGATAGTTTTCCATCCTTTCACTTTAAGTCTGTGTTTGTCTTGTTGCGTTAGGTGAGTTTCCTGTAGACAACATATTGTTGGGTTGTGTTTTCTGATCCATCTTCCTACTCTGTGTCTTTTAATAGGTGAATTCAGGCCATTCACATTTATTGATATCAAAGATTGAAGATATTTTAACGCCATTCTTGTAGAGTTTTAGAGTGTTTTGATATATGTTCTATTTGTGGTGGTCTGGTTGTTTATAGGAAACCTTTCAGAACTTCTTTCAAGGCAGGCTTGGTGATGGTTGCTTGTCTGAGAAGGTTTTGATGCTTCCATCTAGTCTGAATGACAATCTAGCAGGATATAGTATTCTTGGCTGAAAGCCTTTCTCATTGAGCACTAGATAGATATCTTGCCATTCACTTCTGGCCTGTAGTGTTTGTATGGTGAAGTCTGCTGCTAATCTTATGGGTTTTCCTTTGTAGGTGACTCTTTGTTTTTCTCTTGCAGCCTTGAGGATCCTTTCTTTATCCTTATTCCTTTCCAATCTAAGTATGACATGTCTTGGTGTCTTTAGGTCTGGGTTAATTCTGTTTGGGACCCTCTGGGCTTCTTGAATCTTTATGTCTTTGGTGTTGTCTAGACTAGAGAAATTTTCAGCTATTATGGCCTGGAGAATGCTTTCTTCCTCCCCTTCTCTTTCTTCCTCTGGTAAGCCAATAATGCGTATATTGTTTCTTTTGAAGTCATCCCATAGGACTCTGTTGTTGTTTTCAGCATCTCTTAATCTCTTTTTGAGGTCTCTTACTTCTTCTTTAGTTGTCTCTAATTCATCCTCAATCTTGCTAATTCTGTCTTCAGCCTCATTGATTCTATTCTCTCTGCCCTCTACTGCTTTCTGGAGTTCATCTATTTTGTTGCCCTGCTCTGATACTGTTTTAGCTTGTTCAGCTAGTTGCCTTCTTAGCTCAGCAATTTCAGCTTTCATCTCTCTAATAACCATGAGATTATTAGAATTTTCTTCCATATTCTTATTTGTTGTTCCTGCAGTTCTAATTACAATTTTTTCAAATTCTTTACTCACTCCTGTTATTATTTCCTTAGCTAATGTTTGGATGTTGAACTCATTGTTTTGTGCTTCGCCCTCTGGAGGACTTTTAGCTGGACTCTTGTCCTGGTTCGAGTCTCCATTATTTTTTCTTGTTGTTTTAACCATTTTATATAAGTTAACAGTTTTTTCAATCCCTGAGTTGGAGTTCAGTGGTGTAAACGCCTTTTTTTTTTTTCCCCTGTAGCCTATGGTAGCCTGAGGGCTTTTAAACTATCAATAGGCTTCTTGGCTTAATCAATGACTCCTGACCAAGAGATAAAGCAGGGTGTGGCAGAGATAATCCAGTGGTTATGCAAAGAGACTTTCACAGCCCTTCAGCTATGCCACCGAGGTATAGGTCTTCTCCTGAGTTTCCCGGTTAGATCTCTGTGCCCTCCCTGTTGCTGCTCCAGATTCTGAGGGTAGTAGCAATGGAGACTTAGAGTTGTACTTGGTGAGTCTCTGGGGAGTCCTTTCCTCCCTTCAGCTGTCCCCTTGTTGGTGGAGCAGACTGGAGGTGGTGTCTCCACTGACAAACTGTCGAACTGTTAGCAGTCACTTAATCTCTCCTTAGGCCCCTCTCTCCTCTCTGTCACCAGCCACGCGTGTTTGTACTCACGGGTGATTTACTGGGTTTCTGTGGTCATTCTAGTCCTGTCTTGTTTCAGTCCGGGTGGTCTCCTTTGGTATTCCTAGTTGATCCGGGAGAGGAGAGGAGAGGAGAGAAAGCGATCTGCTGCTCGTAGCTCCGCCTCCGGAAGTCGAAATTGTAACACAACTTCTTACTTCACTTATGATTCATCTTGATTTTGCTATCTCTTTCTCCAAGTGGAGATTTTTTTCCACCTTATCTCTCAGCTGTTTTGTTTGGAGAAATATGGTAAGATACAGATTTATAAAAATAAGAGTGCATTATTTGCAAATGTTTTCTAAATTTATTAAATATGAATTATAGCCATGGGTATAAAGCTTGTGTAATGAATTTCCATTTGCTTTGAAGAACTTTGTCTAGACAATCAAAATCTGTGACAATCATAATCTTTTTTTACTCTTTTTTTCTTTGTTGAGGGGATTAATTATTTAAAGTGGACAATAAAATACCTAGTTTGTACCTATGCAACATTTCTCAGTTTTCCACTTGACACTGACTGCCACCTACGTCCTCCTCTGCCATCTTGTTCCCCTCAGACCCATTTGTCTCTGAGGCCTCCCCACTAGGCTAGGTAACTTAGCACCTCAGCCCTCCAAGTCTGGTGCTCTGCTCAGTGAACCCTGTCTCCTGCCTCTTTCTAGCTCCTGGAAAGGTAGCATCCAAGAACAGATGCTGTCAACAGACTGGAAACACCATCCCCCAAATGAACAATGATAGGAGAGAGAGAGAGATTGAGAAAGAACCAGATATTACTCTGGTACATGTACTGCTGGGAATTGAACTCGGGACCTCATGCTTGAGAGTCCAAAGCCTTATCCACTGCTCTACCTCCCGGACTGTTGTTTTATCCAGGCTGGCTTCACGGGTGGGTAACAGAGACTTGGGGACACACGGCTGGGCTGAGAAGCTGTATATCTTTATTCACGAACGGGCGAATCACCACACCATGTGCTTTTCTCCATCATCCTCTCTCCACTGCTGCTGCTGGGACTCTGCCCGTCCTTAGCATAGGGGGCAGGGAGAAAGTGGGGCACGAAAGTAGCAAGGGGCAAACCAATTCTTCTCAGAGGTCGGGGGGAAGGGAACATACCAACACTGGACCACATAAATAATCATTTATATATATATATATATATGGACTAAGGCCTGGATCATGGTGTTCCTGGTTAAATGCTCACATTACAGTGTATAAGGACTTGAGTTCAGCTCCTATTCCCACCTGCAGGGGGAAAGCTCACAGGTGGTGAAGCCGGGCTTCAGATGCCTTTCTTCCTCCTATCTCCTTCTCTAAAATCCCCTAGACATATCAAATGAATAAATAATAATAAATATTTTAAAAAGCGGACCGCCAAAACCTGCTCTGCTGGGTAGTGCCCTCCTTTTCTGTGAGCGTGGCTCAGGTTTGAAGCTGCCTCCCCCCCACATTGAAGGAAGCTTTTTGTGCCGTGGTCTCTCTCACACTCTCTCTGCCCCTCCGACTCTTGGAAAGTCAATCAACCAATTAATAACACCACAGGTTGATAGACTTAATGAAATGGCAAGCTGCAACTGAAAATATGATTTTAGTTTTCAGGACAATCTAATAGAACTGGGTTTGTTATGCCAAGTGACTTAAGAGGACAGTTTAGCTCAAAAGTGGAATATCGAGAATGGAAACACATAACGTTAAACAATAGGGCCAATCTGTCTCAGAGATCTTCTGAGAACTCTGACAGTTATCATGAAGGGAAAGAGTGACAGAGTGGTGGGTACAGTGTGAAACTAATTTGTAACCCAACTTTAATTATTAATCACTAGTACAAAGAAAGAACTTAAAAAACAAGTTTTCAATGGGGGCACAGTAAAATATATTCATAGTTACCAGAAACCCAGTTTTTAAAAGTGCATTTCAACAACACGTTTTTAATTTTGTTATATATGTTTATTTTATTATTATTAGTTATGAGAGATGATTTGTTGGTATGCTTCTAATTCTACTTCTAAAAACCTCTTCTGTTTCATTTGCTTTAATCCCCCCTGCTTAACACTGCATTCTATTTACATAACCACTGTATTCTATTTACATAAGTAAGCACCACCCTCCCTCCAGGGCATTGGTGGCTCAGTGGTAGAATTCTCACCTGCTCTGCCCCCTCTCCTTGTCACACCCTGATTTTCACCAGTCACTTTTCTCTCCACCCTCTCTACGTCACATCTTGTTCACACCCTACTTGGAAAGTATATATAAGGACAGGATTGTTCATTTTAGTTTAGTTTTTAGTTTAGCTTAGCTTGGCTTAGATTGTGCTGCATCCTGCATGAATAAAGAGATACTGCCTACAGCTCAACCATGAGTCCCGGGTCGTCTGTCTCCCGTCAGTGAAGCTCAGCCCGACAATGGTTAGGTCTTCTCTTCAAAGGAACACGAATAGAATAATTGTTCAGTATGGGAAAAATTATAAATTGTTATCATAGCCACCTGTGCTCACTAGTTCTGTATTTTTTAGGCCAGATAATAGTTCTTTGTAGTGCTTGCTCATCTTCCAATAGAGACCCTCAGACTCTCTCCCTTTCCTTATTTAGACAACGGGGAGATTGTGAGCTCAGAAGCTCAGCCCAGGGGTAGAGGAGACAGTTCTTCACCAGGCATAAAAGAAGGGGGGGGGGTGCACTGCTGCCTGACTGCCACTGTTGGCCGCAAACCCTTTTTCAAAAGAATAAATAAATGCCTTCCTTCAACTCCTTTTTGCCTTCACAAGGAATTTTAATTGAATGCCATTCACAACATTAGTAAAGCACTGTGGGACCTAGTTCAAACGCCCCTCCCACACCCCAGTGTAAGGATTCTGTATCTAGGGAGGTTCACAAGCAGAGCTGCGATGTCTGGCCTCACCCTCATCTTATTCTCTCCTTCTAAAATGAAACAACTGGGATAATAATGAATGGGTTGCAGCCTGTGTTAAAAAAGGAGTTAAGGTTTTGCTTGCAGAGTTACAGGATAATATAAGACACTCTCTCCATCCCCGTCTCAAGCTTCATTTAATGGCAATTGCAACATGTCTTTGATCAGGCAAGGCAGTATATGCACAGGTTTCAGGACTTGGGGTGTTAACAATTGGGGGGAGATTATGCTGCCTATTGAGGCACTATGTGCAGAGGTGTGAGTGTGTGTGTGTGTGTGTGTGTGTGTTTCTCTCATCTGAGTGTGACCGGAGCAGGTGGAAACAATGTCGACTTAGAGAGCAGGCAGACTCCACTACTGAACACTTCAGATTGAAAAGCTATGGAAATGTCCATAGCTGGAGTCCCCACTGGACTGCGGGCAAGTGCATGCACTCCTCTGACCCTGAGCGTCAGGAGCTGTAACTCAAGAGCCCTAGCCAGGTGGGGAGTGAGAACCCTTGAGGGGAGATGGGAGCTGGGTGCAGGGCTGGCAGTCAGTGAGCATCTTCTGCTATGACCTGAGAGTGGGCCTCAGGGGGGAGGAAGTCTGACTCACAATAGCTTGAGGGGCTGGGGGGGGGGGGCTTGAAAGGAAGGGTACCCCACTGCTCCACCTCAGTTCCCTGCCTGAGGTGTCTGAGAACAGTCTGTCCCCCGTCTATATAGCGGCAGAGAGGGGATCCCCTGCCCTGTATCCTTCCAACACTGGGGGCCCAACCCATGACTTTCCCTCCAGGAAACAACACTCTCAGTTTAGCAGAGGGTGGCTCCCAGGCCAGAGAAGCAGGCCCCCAAAGTGTGTCCCCTGGGGCTGAACCTGGGGCCCAGCTATGTGGAGAAGAGGCCCTGCCTGGGTCCTGGGTGGCTTGTTTCTTAGCCCCTCACACTTTCCTCCCAGGGCTGGGACACGGGGAGCCAGACCTCTGCCTTCCCCGCAGGTCCCTTTACGTGGACAATGTGCACTTAACTGGTTCTGCCACCGCCCGTGGGCTCTTGCTAACACCCTCCACTTCGCCCTGGAGGTGAGGCCTGAGATCTCCCTGAGGTGGCAAGGACTTCTGCCAGCCCAGAGGACTCATGCCAGGTGGACCATGCCTGCTTGCTTGGGGGCCAAAGTGCGGACGTCTGTGTGCTAGAATGGGAATCACACCCGCTGGAGGTGGCGCACCTGGTTGAGTGCACATGTTACAATGTGTAAGGACCCAAGTTCAAGCCCCCGGTCCCCACCTACAGGGGAAAAGTTTTGCGGGTCGTGAAACAGGGCTGAAGGTGTCTCTCTGTCTCTCTCCCTACCCCCCTTCCCTCTTGATTTCTGGCTCTCTCTATGCAATGAATTAAAAAAAAACAAAACCGAGAGAGACTTTATGCTTGGTCTTGGTAGTGTTGCGGGAGAAGTTACCGCCCAGGAGTGGGAGGGGTTACAGGAGTGACTGGAATGTTGGTGGGAGGACCACTCAGAAATGGGAAGGGTTGCAGGTGTGGCTTGGGAGTGTAGGCGGGGTTTTCGGTTTATAGCCCAGAAACCGAGCAAGTTCGGGTGTCCGGCTCTCTGGCCAGGACAACATCAAGCTCACTTTCTCCTGGGACCACCATGTGACCATAAATCTTGTGAATCCTCTTCTCTCTTTCTCTCTCTCATTTCCTAACATGTTTTGTTTTCAATAAATGTTCAATTTACCTGAATAATCATGCTCTCTTATCAATTCATTGCTAAGACATGGTGAACCCTCAGAATGGGGACAGAGGCTGTTCCCCTCCTTATCCCCTTAACAGTAGTTTTGAGCTTCGAGAACCAAGCATGTCCAGGGGTCTCTATCTCCCCTCCCCTCCCCTCCCAATCAAGCCAGAGCACAGCTCAGCTCTGGCCTTTACTTTTGCAGGAGAATGAACCTTAGACTTTGGAGCCTCAGGCATGAGAGTCTCTTTGCATAACCATTGTGCTATCTACCTGCCCCTCTGACCTGAAAACTTGCTCTTCTGCTCATGAAGAGTCCCACAACCCAGGCGGTGGGAACGGTATGGAATTATACCTCTGTCATCCCATAGTTTTGTAAATACATATTAAATCACCAATTAAAAATATACATAAAAGCCACCCCTCCCCCATTCTGGCGGAAGAGGCGAGCTGGGGGCGGGGGGGGGGTGTCGCATTTGAGGCAGGCACTCCTAGGCTAAGGGACCTTTCTGGGGTGGATTCAAAAGGATTTGGGCTTTGCATAGTAAGGAAGCCTTCCTGGAGGAGGGGTTCTAACAGAGAATTGTGAGGACTTGAGAAGGAAAGAGATAGAGAGAGGTATGGGGGGCGGGGTGGGGAGTGGAATGAACCCCAGTAAGCCTCCCTTGCCGAGAGGGATGCGGGGGGGCTAATATGATCTCTGCCTTGTCTCTGCCCCCTCCATTCCTGGGTCGGTGTGAGCCAGGAGATGCCCCAGGAGGCGGCGGGCTTGTTCCCACCACCCATGCCCCGAAGTGGTGCACCCTTTCCTGGGTGCCCACGGGAAAGCCCCCACCTGCCAGTCCCAAGGAGCGGTGGTCGGGGGGGGGGTGGCGCTCATTGCCCAGTGATGCTGCTGGCGGCTACAGGGAGGCGGCGGGCAAGCGGGGTCCCGCAGGCGCACCGCGCTCTCCAGGCGGGGACCCTCGGACCGCGTCAGGCTCTGCACTCCCGGGCGCATCCCCAGCCGGGGAGGGCCTGCGGCCAGCAGGCAGGGGCCAGCCCTCTACCCCTTACACCCACCCCAGAATCTTGCAGCCCAGGGAGCCCCCTTCCGTTTAGCGACCTCTGCGCCTCCACTCCCGTCCCTACTCTGAGCAGAGAGTGTGCCTCAGCGATCTGGAAGGAGACGTGTGGAGGCTGGGGGGGACCAGAGACTGGGGTTGTGGGTGACATGGGCACTGGGCACAGGGGACTGGGGGACCTGGGGCTGAGGCTGGGGGAGGGACATGGGGGCTGGGTACCACAGCCTTCACGAGGTTGGCGGTAGACCAGCAGTGTGCTTGGTAGGGGATGGGAGGGCTGCAGCTTAGAACCCCCCTGCCGCCCCTCTTGGTGACATGTTCCCAGTTGTTCAAAAGAGCTTGGTTTCCAGCACAGCCGAGGGGTGGGCCAGTTGAGGGAGAAGTTACAGGTGTGGCTGGAGCAAGGCCACCCAGACATGGGAGTGGGTACAGCTGTGGCCTAGAAGGTGTAGGCGGGATTTTGAGTCTAGAATCAAGAGTCTGAGCTGTTGGGCCTCTCTTCCCAGTGACTGCAACCATCTCCCTCCCTTCCTTCCTTCCTTCCTTCCTTCCTTCCTTCCTTCCTTCCTTCCTTTCTTTTTCTCTACCTCTTTCTTTCTCGAACATGTTTTTGTGTCCAATAAAGTTTAATTTACCTGAATAGTCATGCTTTCCCATCAATTCTTTGTGGAGGTTGGCGTGACAAACTTTGGGAATGGAGGAAGCAAGTGTCAGCCTTCCTGTCCCCCCATGTTACCCTATAACAGGGCCACTGGCTCTCAGGTGGTCCCTGTGGAAACGCAGCATTGGAAAGGGGGGTGTGGGAGGAATGCACGGGCCTCCGGGCTGAAGTGGGAGACCCAACTGGTCACCTTACAGGCTCAGGCTCCTGCAGCAGCAAAAGGCAAAGACCTCATCTCTCTCTCCATCTCTCTCTCTCTCGTGTGTATGTGTGTATGTGTGTGTGAGTGAGTGTATGTGTGTGTGAGTGAGTGTATGTGTGTGTGTGTGTGTGTGTAGGGGGTGAGAAGGGGTTGCCAGTGGATAGAACCAGGTGCTCAGGAGGGAAGGCACTAGGGGACAGAAACTGAAGGCATTTCCCCTGGTTTGTCCACCTTTTAGCAGCTCAGGCCCCTCTCCCCACCCTGCCCCCAAGCTGCTGGGAAAGGGGTGGGGGACCTTTGCTGATTCTCTACAGCACTTCTGAGCTCTCTGGGCAGGTGCATAAGTTCTCCAGCCCCACCATTCAGGCCCTTCTCCTGCCAGAGAAAAGAGTCATCAACATTTGTCTTTCCCTGCCCTGCCAGGGTTTTTGGGGGCACAGCCAGGGCATGAGAGGCAGCTCCTGCCACCAGATGAACAGAGAGACACCAGTCCTCAAGGTCAGCTAGAGGCTTTGGAGGAAAAGAGGAGGAAAAGCTGTTGTTTTCGCCGGGCTGGCTTCAAGGGCGGGTAACAGACGGCCAGGGACTCATGGTTGAGCTGTAGGCAGTATCTCTTTATTCATGCAGGATGCAGCACAATCTAAGCCGAGCTAAGTTAAACTCAAGGTACTGTAAAACTCACAATGCTGTCTTTATATATACTTGCCAAGTAGGGTGGAAATAGGATGTGACATAGAGAGGGTGGAGAGAAAAGTGATTGGCGAAAATCAGAGTGTGACAAGGAGGGGGCGGAGCAGGCGAGAATCCTATCACTGAACCACCAATGCCCTGGAGGGAGGGTGGTACTTGTTAACAGTGGTTATGTAAATAGAATGAAGTGGTTATGTAAATAGAATAGTGTTAAGCAGGGGGGATTTAAACCAAATGAAACAAAAGGGGTCTCATGCATACCAATAATTCCCCCTTTCTTTTTAACTAATGGCCATTGTGGGGTGAACAGAAACGTATATCGTACAGGCATTTTCAAAAGAACTGGCATAAGACATGGAAAACAAAATAGGCGAGCAGCAATAACCAGTGTGATACCAAGGGGAACGTTTCTTGCCTCAAAGGGCAAGGCCTAGCAGGCGAAAGAGCATTTCTTGCCTCTGGGAACGCTTCATGCCTCTGGGGGCATCTCTTGCCTCAAAGGGCGTTTCCTGCCTCTGTGGGCATCTCTTGCCTCTTGGGGTGCTTCATGCCTCTGTGGGCATAACCTAATAAGGAGGGGGAGTTTTCTGCCTCTGGGGAAGAGCCTGCAGGTGAGGGGACATGGTCTATAAAGTCTCAAGGCAATTGGCTGAAGTTAGTCTTTGAGAAACACAGCAGCGTGTACCAGTAAGTCTGATGGAGGTGTCAGTCCAAAGTAGCTGACCACAGAAGAAAATGCCAGAGGATGAAACGCTGCAAGTCTGTCTCGATGGGGAATGTCGGCCACCAGAATTCTGCTTTTCTGTAGAGAGTGAGCTTTGGAGTCTGTGAATCTGTTTCTTCAGGTCGTGCCAGGTCACCTCATTGGTTTCCGGGGGTGTGTTGTAGTCATTCCATCTTGTGGGTGATGTCAGAGAACAGGATCCAAATGGATTTCCAGGAATTCCATTTGAGTAGATGCTTTTTCATGTGAAGACTTTGACAGCTGAAATTCACTTACTTGTCAAACAAAACGTGTAGCAGATTAGAAGTTTACTATAATTGATAACTCCATTATAATTGGAAGTCCTTTCTAGTATGATTTTAAGGTTGTTTAAACAGTTTAAACTCAATAAAATGTGGAAAGGTAAACAGAATAACCACGGTTAAAAGCCTCAGGCATGAGAATAATTAACATAATCTTTGCACTATCTGTCCCACCCATAACTCATACAGTTTTCAGGATTAAACGTTTCAGATTCATGTTAAGACGTAAAAGAGAAATCATAGGAGGGAAAAAACAATTTTTTGGATTGTTTCTGGATGTCTCTAGAAATCATGGCTGCGTCCAACATTTTTTTTTTGAGTTAATGTCAAACAAAAATTCAGTCATTCAAATCATTCTCTTATGAAACGCAACTTGAACCAGATTATCAAGATCTCACCATGTAGGATTAAGAGCCCCGGAGGGCGTCCTAGTCCAAAAAGCTCCTCGAAATTCCATTTGGGGTGCTTCTGACTGTTCCTGCTGGATTGCTTCAGGCACCCATTTTTAAAAGTGTCTTCCCATCGAAGAAAGAATCCAATCAGGAGAGTAGAACTAACCATGTGTCTCCATTCTTGGGGACTGCCAGGGTACTGGAGAACACTCCTTAAATTAGAGTAGTCCTTCTCAGCGGGAAACATGCGAGAAGAAGTCCAGAAAGTCCCAGTGGAAATCCCCATGCATATCCCAAGGTCTATGATCATGATCATAAAGAACCAAATTGTGGCCCGGAGCAAAATGTAGTCCTTTTCCTCCGGAAACATGGGAGAGGGAATCCAGAAAGTCCAAGGAGAAATCTCCGTGCATCTCCCAAGCTCTATGATCCCGGTCATAAGAAACCAAAGTTCCCGGTCAGGGAACCGAAGTGTGGCCCAGAGTAAAATGTTCCAGAGACAGAGAAACTGTCTCATAATGAAACAGTAGAGGCTTTGGCAAACCTCTTCATAAGTAGAAGAGAAGACCATAGTGCATAGGTAGGCAAAGTCTTCACTTATCTGGGAGTTGCGCAGGTCCAGTCCCACGTTGTAGAGCCATATGTTGTTTTTGATGGGTTATGTTGTTTTCGCCAGGCTGGCTTCACGGGCGGGTAACAGACGACCAGGGACTCATGGTTGAGCTGTAGGCAGTATCTCTTTATTCATGCAGGACGCAGCACAATCTAAGACGAGCTAAGCTAAACTCAAGGTACTGTAAAACTCACAATGCTGTCTTTATATATACTTGCCAAGTAGGGTGGAAACAGGATGTGACATAGAGAGGGTGGAGAGAAAAGTGACTGGCGAAAATCAGAGTGTGACAAGGAGGGGGTGGAGCAGGCGAGAATCCTATCACTGAACCACCAATGCCCTGGAGGGAGGGTGGTGCTTGTTAACAGTGGTTATGTAAATAGAATAGTGTTAAGCAGGGGGGATTTAAACCAAATGAAACAGAAGGGGTCTCATGCATACCAACAAAAAGCTATGTGTTTGTGGGGTAAAAGCCTGTATTTTCTCAGGGTCTGCCAAGCTGAGTTTGGGGATAGGTACAGTTGGGGGTGAACGGAAGCCCTAGTGGGGTTCCCCGTAGACCTCAGGGAGGAGAAGGAGAAGTGCCAGCCTGGGTCTAAGCCACACTCTGGACACAAGGGATAAAGATGCAACACCCCAGGGCAGGCTCTGGGCTTCATGTCCCCCCCAAATTGTCCATCAACAAATGGCTGTGGTGGCGGCTGGGAGAAGGGCCTCCTGCCTCTCCTCCTCTTTGCCCCTAGAAGTGCTCCTGTGGGTCTGTGTCTGGAGCCAAGCCCTGGACCATGAGTCTCTGTGTCCATGGGGAGCCACTTGATGCCCCTTTCTCTACTTTCTGAGGATTCAGCCCTCTGGAGGCCCATTACCATCCTGTTCTGTGTATGGTTCGGGCCAGTAGGGGGCTGACTTGTTGTTAAGGTTTTGGGGGCTCCAGCAGGCCGGGCTAGCTTCGCGGCGGCAGACAGAGACGACCAGAGACACATGGCTGGGCAGAGAAGCTTTATTCACGAGCGGGCAAACATGTGCTTCCCCATGTTTCTTCCTCCGCTGGTGCTGCTGGGACTCTGGGCGTCCTTAGCATACGGGGCGGGGAGTAAAAGGGGCGCGAAACCAGCAAGGGCCAAACCATTTCTCTCAGAGGTAGGGGGAAGGGGACCAAGCCAACACGAAGAATACCAACATATTCCCCCTTTTCTTTTTAACTAAATGACCACAGTATCAGGGGTGTGGGGTGAACAGAAACCTATATCGTACAGGCATTTTCAAAAAAAGAAACTGGCACAAACATGGAGAAACATGTAAGCGAGTAACAAGAGCCAGTGTGCTGCCAAGGGAGGGCCTGAGGGGGGCATTTTTTGCCTCTGGGCAAAACTTTATCAGCTTAAAAAAACATTTCCTGCCTCTGGGGGGCGTACTTGCCTCGACGGGCATTTTCTAGCATGGGGGAGGGTGAGGCCTAGAGTCCCAAAGGCATGGCTGCAGTCAGTCTTTGAGAAACCCAGCAGCATAAGGGAAGCTGCTAGTTTTGTGCAGAGTGTCCGAGGTGTACCAGTGAGTCTGACAGAAGCGAGTCCAAAGCAGATGTCCACCGAAGAATTGCCAGGGGGTGAATTGTTGTATGTCTGTCCCGATGGGGAATGTCAGCCATCGGAATTCCACTTTTCTGTAGAGAACTTGACAGCTGCAATTTACTTACTATGAAACAAAACTTGTAGCAGGTTAGAAGTTTACCACAATTGATAACTCTATTACAATTGTTAGCATAACCATAGCGCAATCTAATGTTTTTAACTGAGAAGGAATTTGAGAGTTTTACATATCAACAGCATCTTTTTAACCTTTTGTTACACCCATTCAAGATGGAGACACACCCTAGGTGTGTGCAGGTTTTGTTTAGACCAACTTGGTTAAAATATATTGATATTTAAACTAATTTTTACCTCAGACTTTAAATGTAAGTTAATTTTATCTTTATGAGAATTACGTTGAAAACCTTTTTCCTTTAACTCTGTCTGGTAAGAATATAGCCTTAAAGTTATATTTTTAACCTTAAAGTTAATGTTACCAAACTTTAAACACACACGTAAACATGGTCTTTAATACACAAGGAGAGAAACCTTTGTTGCGAAGACATGTCATTTTAAACACAAATTTAGATCTGTACTGTCTTAGTTGTTGGGGGGGGTCACCATCCGGAGGTGGCTTCCCGCGCAGCTCCATTCCCGCGCAGCTCCACTTCTAGGAATTGTAGGTTGCAATCTCTGGATGAATCTCTGCGTGTTCTAGCTTGTCTGCCTTCAGACCCAAGCTGGAGATCTCGGCCAGGGTGCCCAGTTTCAGCAGGGAGTTCATGGTCTCCGGGTGGTCCAGGATCTGTCCAGACTTAATAGCAGGAGGGCGGGCCGGCCAGCCGTGCAGAAGGCGCGGGCCGAGGTGCCCTGGGGTGGCGACCATGATAGGCTGCCGTGGCCCTGCCCCATGGCCCTGCCATGTCTGCTGCCCTGCTCACAGTGGCCAAGCAGCATGGAGGGAGCCGGCGCCCAATGCCCTGCGCCACACAGCAGAAAGCTGGCTCCTGCGGGCTGGCGTTGGGCTCCTGCGGGCTGGCATTGGGCAGAAACCACAGAGTGGTCCAGAGATAAATGTTCCAGAAACAGCGAAACAGTCTCGTGAAGAAAGGGCAGACGCCTTTGGAGATCTCTTCACAAGCAGAAGAGAAGGCCATAGTGCATAGGTAGCCAAATTGTCTTCACTTATCTGAGAGATGTGCAGGTCAGCCCCACGTTGGGCGCCATTTGTTGTTTAAATTCGGGGGCTCCAGCAGGCCAGGCTAGCATCGCGGCGCTAGACAGAGACAGACTCGGACACACGGCTGGGCTGAGAAGCTGCAGTTTAATCTTTATTCACGATCGGGCAAATCACCACACCATGTGCTTCCCCCATCATTCTCCCTCAGTGGCTGCCTGTCCTTAGCATAGGGGGCGGGGAGAAAGAGGGGCGTGAAACTAGCAAGGATCAAACCATTGATCCAGGGGGAAGGGGGCCAAACCAACACGAAGAATACCAACACTGACTGACTACAGATTCACTTGGGTTCCCATCCTTTTTCCTGTCACTTGCCTTCTCTGCCACAATCCTGCTATGGGAATCATCTTCAGTCTGTATGGAATAAACAGACTTCCCCTCCCCCAAATAACACAAAGCAGTGGCTTCAGGGGCGGGCTGAGGGGAGGGAGGTGGGGTGAAGGCCACATGGTGGGAATGTGGCCTCACAGGCCATGGAGGGCCCCTGGAGAGGGAGGTCTCCCTGGCAGAAGGCTGGCATCCATCCAGTGGAGGATAGCTTGTGCCATCTGCCAACGGGCAGAATCAAGGTGTGTGGAGAGCAGAGTATGTGCCCAGCTCATTGCTGGGGGCGAGGGGTTGGGGATACTTTCCTGGGAGCCACACAGTCTGGGGCAGACGCCTGGGGTGACAGTGGGTTCCTGTCCAGGATTGTGGAGGCAGAGGGCTGATACCCCAGATGTCACTTCCAAACTGCTTTGGAAGGAGATCCAAGGAGTCCTGTGTCCCTCTTCCAGGGACTCTCAGTCCAGTTCTGGTCCAGCTGTCTGGCAACACAGATGGAGGCTGGAAGCTTTTCACTGGCAACTTGTTGGTACAGAGCCTTGGATCACGTCAGTGGCACATGATGACAGGAACCCCACAGTGACACACAGAGGGAGTGACACACTGCTGGAGAGATTCTCCAGGACACCTGCCCGAGAGCTGGGGTGAAACATGTCAGAGAGACATGTGGAGGCTGGGGCTCAGAGAGATCGGGGCGTCCCTGGAACTCTGACTTTTGCTCAGTGACGATCAGAAAAACCTTCTGGAGTTGAAATGCAGATGCACAGAGCTGTGTGTATGTGTGTGTCTTGAGCAAGAAACTAGGGTTGATGGACATTTTCTGGAAAGGTCCAGATAGTACGTATCATACTTTTCTGGCCATATTTCCAACTCCTGAATTCCACCCTCATTGCAGAATTAAATGCCACTCTGTGTGCTGCCATGAGCCAGTCGTACAATTGTACAAGTGAGTAGCTTCGACAACAGTAATTTCTTGTCTCAGTTCTGACATCTGCAAGTCCAATAGCAAGGTGTTGGCAGCTTGGCCTTCTGAGAGCTATGAGGGAAGACTCTATAGGATTCCTTCCTTGCAGGTGACTTAGGGGGGCCCCTAACCCCGCACCCCCACATCTCTTGACATTCTTTGCATGCCCATGTCAAAATCCTAGCTCCCCTGCCCACTTTTTTTTTTTTTTTTTTTTTAACCGGAACACCACTCAGCTTCAGCTTTTTGTGTTGCCATAGCTTGAACCCAGAATCTCTCACAAGCAAGTTCTGGGGGCGACTCTCTGCGTTGTACCCAACCTTTCACTTGATTCCTCTGTAACCATCCTGCTGCTCAAGTCGCCACTTGAGGTAATGGGTCAAAAGTCCAAAAAGCTGCAGGACAAACTGTTTAATCATCAGGAACCCAAAGGCAGGAAGAGAGAAGATGAAATGAAGGGTCTTTGTTTAGGAAGAAGCTAGGAAGTCTATTGTAGGTATGTTCCAAGGGGCCCATGACTTTAGTCATTTTTGCCTAAACCTGATAACTAACATTAGCAAGTGGGCTAAAAGTATTGTCTGGGGAAATGGTATCAGACATGAGAATAGGACTATATTCTATGGCCTTTCAGACACCAGTTACAGCAGTGCGCACTGTGCGCTGGTGACTCCTCCCTTCTGCAGGTCCTCCCAAGTGGTGGCTGGGTGATTGGCTCTGGGATCACAGACTTTCAAACCTGCCACCACCACTGACCCCTCCCTCTAGCTGTTCTCCCTCTTCCTCCCTCTCTCTCTCTCTTTCTCTCTCTCTCTCTCTCTGTGTTATTGTCACCAGGGTTATCAGCGGGGCTCACATCAGCACTGTGAATGTACGTCTCCTGGTGTCAGTGTTGATTTCTTCCATTTATTTTTCATTCTATTTTGTTAGGCAGGACAGAGAGAAATCGGAAGAGCGTCGCCTGCCGGCCTGCTTCACCACTCAGAAAGTCTCCTACTGCAGGTGGGACTGGGGCTCAAACCTGTGTCCTTGCACATAGTAGCATGTGCATCTAACCCAGTGTCCTACCACCAGGCCCCTCTGTGTAATCTAAATGGCATTATACCTATGAATATCTCAAGACAGTCTTGACATGTTTCTCTATCAGCTGCATTCTGCATGGAGTTCACAAGGGGGCAGCAAAACAGCACAACCCAGCTTATTTTTAAGCATTTTGTGGGGCCTGGTAGAGTGAGGCTGGCCTTCAGGGCAGGGCAGGGCAGAGCATGGTGGGCATGGCTGCAGTTTGTGCTGGGGTCTGGCATGCAAGGCCTGAGTAACACCACCTGTGGCTGCAGGTGCCGTGGCAGCCCTGCTGCCCTTTCTTCTCCCCTCAGGCTGGGCCTGCAGTGAGCTCACAGGACTCCCCATGTGGTTCTGGCAGAGGCAGTGGGCAGCCTTGCCCAGTGTGTGGCACCGTGTCCCTATAGCAGTGCCTGGCTGCTGTTCACAGACCTACAGCTCCCTCCAAAGAATGCTGGGTCCTCCTGGCAGAGCTGGTCTGGGGTCTCCTGGAGGAGAGTCTGCTGGCTTGGGGGGCAGCACCCGAGGAAGGTGCTGGCAGGAGGTCATATCCCGAGTCAGGAGGTCAGAGATGGGGAGCACACGGAGGCCTTGCTGTCACCCTGTCCCCAGGTCCCACGTTAGCAAGTAAGTGTCAGGTATGAGAGAGGGAAGGGGCTCCCGCAGTCTGGGGTGTCTGGTTGGTTAGGGGGCTGACTGTGCTCATCTTGTTCTCTGACAGCAGGGTTTTAGCTTCATTCTGCATTATAATAAGCTGGTGCAAAAGGAGAGTCAAAGTGTCCTCCGAGCCCCCAGCCCCAGTACAAAGCATGAGATTCTTTGTTCGCTTTCTCTCAGGAAGGGAGCTGGGTGTTTTCTCCGTGTCAAAGACTGGAAGCTCCGTGCAGGCAGCCAGCAAGGCAAGAGGAGCCCGACGCCTCTGAACGCTGAGATGCCTGTGATATCAGGGACTGTGGGGGAAGAGTGGGGTGGGGGTGATGACCAGCAGGACCCAGAGCACGTCCCACCGTCAGTGCTGGCATCAGAGGTCCTGGGGATGGTACCTGGGCCCTTAGCCGTGCACTGCACTGTGCAGGGTTGTTCTCCCTGACCGGTCAATACCAGCTCTCTGGACACTGCTTTCCTGTCCCAGAGACTTCTCTCTGTCTTGTCTTCCTTTCAAGAAAGTCAAGGTCACAGAGGTTAAAAAAATGATGGAGGGGAGTCGGGCTGTAGTGCAGCGGGTTAAAGCACGGGTGGCACAAAGCACAAGGACCGGTGTAAGGATCCCGGTTCGAGCCCTGGCTCCCCACCTGCAGGAGAGTCGCTCCACAAGCAGTGAAGCAGGTCTGCAGGTGTCTTTCTCTCCCGCTCTCTGTCTTCCCCTCCTCTCTCCATTTCTCTCTGTCCTATTCAACAATGATGACAACAATAATAACTACAACAATAAAACAACAAGGGCAACAAAAGGGAATAAATAAATAAAATAAATATTTAAAATATGATGGAGTCAGGATTTGAACTCCTATAGTTCTATGATTCCTATAAGAATCTGGTGACAGCAACTGGGCTGTGGTGCAGCTGGTTGAGTGCACATGTTATAGTGCACAAGGACTTGAGTTCAAGCCCCTGGTCTCTACCTCCAGGGGAAGCTTCATGAACATTGGAGCAGTGTTGCAAGCCTCTCTCTTCCTCTGTTCTCCCCTTCCCTTTTGATTTATGTCTCTATCAAATAAATAATAAATAAATGCCGGGCTAGTGTCGCCGGAGAGGGAAGAGACCAGGAACTTGTGGCTAAGCGGGAACACAATGCAACGCCTTTATTGATCAGAGACAACACTTTGTATATATCTCTTTAACCGGAAGTGGCAAATGGGAAAAGGAAATGGCTAGGAGAGGGGGTGGAGAAAAGAAAAGAGCTCAACGTAGAAAGCTTCCATATCAGCTGCTGTGAAGGTTCTAACCAATGGGATAAACCAGTACCCTTCAGGCAGGGTGGGTCTCAGGCAAAACAATGATTATGTAAACAGACCATAATATCAATGATGGAGCAGGGCATAATGCCCAACAGCTAAATAATAAAAAAGAATCTACATTGTCTCACTGAAGGAGGAAGAGAAGGAGGAGAAGGAGGAGAAGAAGAAGAGGAGGAGGAGGAGGCAACAGTATGGTGACTGTTTAGGGGAGCTCAAGGCGTGTTCTTAACCTAGTTTTGCCAGTGCAAACGTATCCAGGGGCAGCCTCTCCTCTTATCTCCAGCAGGGGGCGCCAAAGCCCTGGCTGACTCGAGCCTGCCCCTGGATACGTTCATCTAGGTGGACAGTGAAACCACTAAGCTGGAGAGACCCCCGAGATCCTTTTCATGCCAGAGGACTTTGCCTATTTGCATGACAGTACGAAAGAAGAAGATTCTGCAATCAGTTCCACTGAGTCATAGCAGTTATTCACACCTGGCCCTTGATCTGGGAATGAATTAGTGACCGTTCCCTCCGGGAAGCTCTCAGTCAAGTGAGAGAACAAATGATCTGGAAACTATTGAGCCAGAGAAAAATGATCTGGAAAATGTTTCTGCTTGATTTTTTTTTTTTTTTTTTTTGTCGCCAGCGTTATCTCTAGGGCTGGGTGTCTGCATGATGAGTCAACCATCCCTGGTGGTTATTATTATTTTTTCTTTTCTTTTTTTTGTATATAGATAGAGGGAAATAGAAAAGGAAATAAAAATAGAAACATTTGCAGTACTGCTCCCTTGCAGTGAAGCTTCTTTCCTGCAGGTGGGGACAAGGGTTTTGAACCCAGGTCCTAGCACATGGCAATATGTACTCTGCCAGGTGAGACATCATCTGGCATCCAAAGGTTTTTTTTTTTTTTTTTTTCCCCCGCCGGGATGATTGCTGGGGCTCTGTGCCTGTACAACTGATTCACTGCTCTTGATGGATGTGTTTGTTTGTTTTGCTAGGACAGAGAGATTGAGAAGGGGAGGGGAGATAGAGCAGGAGAGATACTGCAATAATTGCCTTACCACTTGTGAAGCTACCCAGGTGGGGAACAGGAGGCTTGAACCTGGGTCCTTATGCATTCAAGCACTCCTCTACCCGACCCCAGCACCCAAAGTTTAAAAAACCAAGAGACAACTGTCCTGGCTCATTAGATGCAGAGCTAGAAGAAGAAGATGCAGAGCTAGGATCCAGACTAAGGGCTACCTGACCCCCAAGGCCATGGCTCCTGGCTTTTGTTTGCTAGATTTTGTTGTTGAGGTCTCAAGCCTGCACAATTCCTGGTGGACATCCCCTCCCCCTTCAATTTCAGATAGAGAGAGACAGAGAAGGGGAGATAGCACAGCACTGCTCCACAGTTCACAGAGCCTTCCCTTGCTGCCGGATGTGGTATCCCCACGTAGTGCCGGAGTCCCCAGCCCAGATCCTCTCGTGTGAGAAAAGTGTGTTCTCCAAGTAGAGAGGTAGAGAGACAGACAGACACCTGCAGCCCTGCTTCAGGTGAAGCTTTTCCCCTGCAAGTGGGGACCGGGGGCTCGAACCCAGGTCCTTGCACATTGTAACATGTGCACTCAGCCAGGTACATCACCACCTGGCCCCCTATTTTTTTTTTTTTTCCTAAATCGTCTTGTTCCTTTGTTGATGTGGACCTTGCACTATGAGCTGAGGGTGCAGAGCTGATTCCTGGAGGGAGGCTTTGCAGATGAGCATGAATCTTGAGGAGCTATTTAGGAGGCTGCCGTGTGGCAAAATAATAATAATAATAATAATATCAACAACAACAAAAATGGGGTCAAGGGTGGAGAGGAGAAAGACATCCCAGGATGGAAATGCAGAGAAACAACACAGTAAAAAACAACAAATGGGGGGTCGGGCGGTGGCACAGTGGGTTAAGCGCATGTGGTGCAAAGCGCAGGAACCGGCGTAAGGATCCCAGTTCGAGCCCCCGGCTCCCCACCTGCAGGGGAGTCGCTTCACAGGCAGTGAAGCAGGTCTGCAGGTGTCTGTCTTTCTCTCCCCTTCTCTGTCTTCCCCTCCTCTCTCCACTTCTCTCTGTCCTATCCAACAACGAATTGCGTCAACAAGGGCAATAATAATAACCACAACGAAGCTACAACAAGGGCAACATAAGGGGGAAAAAATGGCCTCCAGGAGCGGTGGATTCGTGGTGCAGGTACCGAGCCCAGCAATAACCCTGGAGGAGGAAAAAAAAAAAAAAAAAAAACAACAAATGGTCTCTTACCTTTAAAAATTATTTATTTTGGAAAAAGATAGAAAAAAATTGAGAGGGAAGGGGAGATAGAAAGGGAAAGAGCGAGAGTGAGAGACCTGCAGCCCTGCTTCACTGCTTATGAAACTTCCCCTGTAGGTGAGGGCCAGGTGCTTGAACCCAGACCCTTGAGCATAAGAACTGTGCTCTATCATGTGTGCTGTCACCTGGCCTCCTGAGCCTCTTAACCTTTTAAAAATCACAGGCCACAGTACTCATGCATGCACAGCTGTGCACAGTCAAATGAAACACACACACCCTGATCCACACCCTCTGCTGCTTTCTGGTTTCTCCCCATGTCCCAGGTGTTTGTGGGAACTCACTAGCTGCGTGAGTGACCTGGAGCCAGGGTCACTATCTCAGGGTGCTGGGTGGGGGGGATGGGTTTGCAACTCCTTTGGGCAAGTTCTGACCCTGCTAACTCCTTGCTCCTGTTCCCTCTCTCTGAGTAACGCCCTGCCTCCCACCGGGCCTCCTTCCACCGCCTCTCGCTCCTCCTCTCAGATCCAGTCCCTGCTCTCTGTGCCATCTGCCACTGCCCCCATCCAGGCTGGGCCTTTTCTCCCTTGCAGAACTGTTGGGACCTCTGCCCTGGTCTCCTGCCCCCTCCTATTATCCGAAGTCCCCGCAACAGCTGTTCCAAGGCCTCTGAAACATAAATCTCGCCGTGTGACACTCCTGCCTCCCTTGATGAAGTCCTACCTTATGACTGTGCCCTCAGTATGTTCCCTGGGCTCCCTGTAGGGTCTCCTCCTCTTGACATCTCCCTGCTCCCTTCATGCACCAGCCCCCCATCCCCTCCACACACACACACACACACACACACACACACACACACACACACACACACACACCTCGTCCCTGCCGGCCACCCTAGGCCCTGCTTCCACCAGCTTCCACAAACTCTCCCTGGTTTATGCCAGCTCCATCCTTCTGGGTTCCAGTTGAGGGACGCCTCCAAGATGCCTTCCAAGATCACTCAGACTGGGTTTGGGGAGCCCTTCTCCATCTTCCACAACCAGCTGTGCACCCCCATCTCTGCATCACAGCTTCCTTTCTCTGCCCGTGACCCAAGTCCCTCTTCTTCATGGGCAGCTTAAGTGGGGGGTTAGGAACAGATGCCAAAGCCAGGGTTTTGGGGAGCGTTGCGCTTTACAAAAGCATCTCCCAAAGTCTGGGGAGACAGGTAATTGAACTGGCTTTTTCCTTTTGGCTTTGCCACCTGGTGACTTTGGCTGGTGACTTTGGAGAAAGGCCACGAGTCTCAGTTTGTAACACGGGAATCCCGCAGCCCCTGGCTTACTTGACTGTGTCAAGTCTGTTCCAGAGCCATGGGCGCTCCTCACCAGCTGTCTGTCTGTCCCCGGTCCCCACCAGCCTCAGGCAGCCCGAGAGCCGCGAGCGCCACCACCTGCCCGGCCACCAGGTGTCGCCTGGCGCGCGCTGAGCCACCGGCTGCGCCCTCGGGGCGCCCCCAACCCCCTCCACACCCCAAGTCTTGGGTTCCCGCGGCTTAGCCCGGCACAGCCCCGACTCCGACGTCCCGCCCGGTGCGGGACACCACGGGAACACCTGCCAGGCATCCATCTGCCGCCCCACCCCCGCCCCATAGACGGGAAGGGGGCTGAGCCTGCAGCCTCGCTGAAGGGGGCGCCCTCCCCGGAGGCGAACTGGGCAGCCCCGGAGGAGGGACGGGGTGCTCGGCCCCCCCTTGGCAGCTCTATCCGAAAGCGGGGTCGGGCCGAGGCGCAAGTCTCAGCTTGGTTGTGTCACCTCTCGACCCCAGGGCATCTTCGGCCCCGCAAGTTCGGTGGCCCCGCAAACTTAGGGGCGCACCTGACTCGGTACTCGGGAGCCGAGAGGGGGCGCCGCGGGCGCGGGCGGGGGCGGTGTCCCGGGCGCGGGGCGCGGGGCGGGCGCTCCGGGAGGCGGCGGGCGGGGCGGGCAGGGGGCGGGGGCGCGGCTCCGAGCCCCGCACTCCCCCGCCGCGCACACTCTCCCGCAGCCCAGCCGCGCAACCCCAAGCCGCCGGCTCAGCCAGCCAGCGCCCGGCGCCCCGCACCTCGCGCCCCGCTCCCGGCCGGGCTTCGCGCAGCACCGCGCCTCGCGGCGTGCTATGTGGATTGTCCCGGCGGGGCCGGCCCGCGGGATCTGCAGCGCCCGGCCCGCGGCCCCCGAGGTTCGCGGGGACTATGACCCGGAAGGCGCGGCGCTGCCTGGGCCACCTCTTCCTCGGCCTGGGCATGGTCTACCTTCGCATCGGGTAAGCGCTGCGCGTCCCGCCCAAGTTGGCGGCCACCGGCTGCCCGTGTCCTGTCCCCTGCCCCCCGGAGCCCGCGGGTGGGGCGCTTAGAGCCCGCGGCAGGTGGGGGTCTGCGGGGCGCGCAGAGCTCGAGCGCTGGGCTTGGGGACCGGCCAACCCGCATCCCTCGTAACCTGGACGCCCCCCAGCTGGAGACAGCCTGCAGGCTCCGGCAGTGCAGAGGGTCAGCCTCTGGGGACCCTGGGGCGTGGGGACAACAGGGAGGGCAGGAGCACGGAGCCGGGCGGCAGGAACGCAGCTTGTCCAGGGGACCCGGTCTGGGGAGGAACTGTCCCCCGAGCGCGGGTACGGGGAACCGAGCCACAGGGACCGGTTCCGAGCGGGAGGGGCCGTGGCTCGCTGGCACCTCTCCACCCGGCTCTTAAGGCCCCCACTGACTCCCGTAGCCCAGTGGGGTACAGCGCCAGACCCCCGACACCCACCCACACCCACACACGTGGGAGAGAGCTGGCAGGATGCGCTCGAGAGACTATGGCCAGCTCCAAGAGAGCCGGGACACCCTACCCCCCAGAACTGGGCGCCCGCTGTACCATGACACTGGGTCGCGGCCATGGCCATGGGGGGCTTGCGCAGTTGCTTCCCTGCAAGGTCCGGGGGTGGAGGTGCTGGCATCACCTTGGGGGGGGTGCTTTGGGGCGCGGAAAATCGGGGCTGGGGCGCAGGAGGTCGTTGGCGGCTGGGATGCAGGCTTCGGGCTGCCCGGCCCCCACCACAGTTCGGGGGGTCCCTGTGCAACCCTTGGGGAGGCGGGGAGTAGTGCTTGTGTGAGAGTACGTGTAGGGTCCTTTGTGTCTTGTCACCACCGCCTCACCCCTGTCTCCAACCCGCCGCCCTGGAGCGCGGGAGCTGGGACCTCAAGTTGGCGGCGGGCGACCGGCAGGTGCGCTCCGGGAGGCGCGGGCAACGAGGCCCGGCGGCTGCCGGCTGGCAGCGAGCGCTAAGTGCTATTGATTCACCCGCGTCTGGCTGCTGGATTTTCTTTCTTTCTTTCTTTCTTTCTTTTTTTTTTTTTTCTTCCATCTCCCCCTCTTTCATCTGTAGCCTGGCCCGCGCCACCCCGCGCATCCCGGAAGCTGGCGGGGCTGATTGGCGCTGGCCGCTTGTGCCTTTATCTCCTTTTTAATTAGAAACTGGGCGGAGGGTCGGAAGGGAAGACAGAAAGGGAAAAACAACAGAAACCCCCTCCCTCCCGCCAGCCCCTCCCTCCCCAGGCCACCGGACCTGTCAGGCGCCAGGGAGGCTTCCAGGACACCTGAGGGCCCCAGCACCGTGGGGGAGCAAGTGTCCCAGAGGGCTGCCCTGTGCGAAGGATCTTGGTTTACATCCTGAGAAAGATTTGCAGGGGGACCTCTATGTCTCTATGTATCCATCTGCAAAATGGGGGGGGGGGAGAATGGAAAGGCTTCCCACTCCCCAGATGTAGCTGGTTTGGAATTGGTGGATGGGCAGCTGTGGAATTCTTGTTTGTTTGTTTCAATTAATTTGATAGGACAGAGAAAATGATAGGGGAAAGGAGGGGTGGGGAGAAGAGACACCTGCAACACCGCTTCACTGCTGGTGAAGCCTCCTGTATGCAGGTGGGGACTGGGGATTGAACCTTGGTCCTTGTACATGGTAATGTGTGCACTCAGCCAGGTGCACCACCACTCAGACCCTTTGACATTCTTGTTTTATTTGGCTAACTCCAATGATTCCAGCACTAGCCCTCTTGTCCAAATGATCAGAGCCAGTTATTATTATTATAACAATAAGGATGACGACCACAACCACAGCAGCACATTTACTGAGCCCCACTGTGTGCCCTGGGCCGTCACAGCACTTTCCATGTGTTGACACAGTCCATTTTCACAGCAGCCCTGGGAGGTGTGAGTCTAGTGCTCTCACTGCAGGGCAAGAGAAACTCCAGGACAGAGAGGGGGAATCACTTGCCCAGGGACACACAGCAGCAGGTGAAGGAAGCTTGCATACCATTCTCTGCCTGACCTCTCAGCTACCAGACTACTGTTCGTAGGATTTTTTTTTTTATGGGATACATTACATTCTTTGCTGGGATAGGCATTTTCTGAGACCAAGGGGTTGTCAGGTAGCTATCTAGCAATGTCCCCCACCCACTAGATGTGACAAGAACACTTCAGCCACGAGTGACTCTCCTGTGACTTGCTTCTTTGCGAGCCTGCTGCTTGCACAGAGTACTCAACGAGCCCTGCTGGATTCTCCTGCAGGATTCTCCTGGTGGCAGGCTGACCCTGTGCAGGGCTCCTGCCCTGCTAACCTCCAGATCCCAATCTCCCTGGCCTCCAGGCTTGGGGGCTCAGAGAGTGAAATGGATGTGCCAATTCCTGTCCTGAGGGCCGGGTCAGTGATAGAATGTTCTAGAAAGGTCACATTGCCTAACGCTGGTGGCCATACCTGCTGTTCTGCCTTGACATGAGGTAGAGTTGCGGAGGAAGATCATTGGTGTGTCCTGGGACACCTGATGGGGAACAGGGACCCACTCTGGGGGACACCTTGGAAGTGGCACAAAACCCATTTATTCATCCACCATTTAGGGAGCAGATAGAGGACACCCCATCCTCAGAGAGCTCCTGGCCTGGGGCAGGTCTGCCTGGAGGTGACCCTTGAGGTCATGTGAATGGTGATGAGAAGTCAGGCATAGGGGCTGGGAAGGGCATGAGAGTTCTGGGAGAGGGACTCAGGACAAAGGGCCTGGGCAGGAAGGGGCTGGGGTGGGGGTGGGGGGCTGCTGGTATAGGTAAGTCTCACTTTAAGAAACCCCAGCTGGGGTGGAGGAAATAGCATAATGGTTATGCAAACAGACTCTCATGCCTGAGGCTCCTAAATCCCAGGTTCGATCCCCCCCCACCATAAACCAGAGCTGAGTAGTGCTCTGGTGTCTCTCTGTGTGTGTCTCTGTCTGCATCTCTCTCTCAAAAAAAAAAAAAAAAGAAAGAAAGAAAAAAAAAGAAACCCCATTTGTGAGACTGGCAAAACAGCTCACCTGGAGAGGCATCTGCTCTGCCTTGTGGGTGACCCAGGTTCATGTCCAGCCCCCACCACGCTGGGGGAAGTTTTGGTGTCTGTCTTTCTATCTGAAAAATAAGGAGGATTGTAGATGGAAGGACTTGGTGGGGAGAAGAAAAGAGAAACCCCAGTTACATTAGGAAGATTTTCTAGAGCAAGTGAGACAGCATAATGGTTCTGTAAAGAGACTCTCATGCCCAAGGCTCTGAAGTTCTAGGTTCAATCCCCCACATCAACATAAACCAGAGCTGAGCAGTGCTCTGATTAAAAAAAAAAAAAAAGTCTTTTCAGGGTGGGCAGCCCAGAGCACTTCACCCTGTGTCAGGAGATTCAGGCTTCTGTTACTAATGAACACAGTGTGACATCAAGGGTCAAGCCCCTATTTGAAGACACCTCTGATGGCCTCTACAGGATTATACAAAAGGAAGCTGCAAAGGAACGGGCGACCTTTGCATAAATAAAGGGTTACCGGCACCATCAGGGGGGCTATCGGAGCCTGTTGGGTTCACCTTGTTGTGAGGAAGTGGTCCCACCCTCTGCCAAAGACACCTCTTCTTGGCCCTTTCCTCTCAGCGCCACCCTGTCCAGTCCACTGTCCACCAGCAAGTTTGCTTAGCTCCCAGGGGACACAAAGCTGCCCCCACCACTGTCCCCAAGACCAGCCATACCTGTCACCTGCCCACTCTCCCTGCTCCAGCTCTGGCCTCCAGGGCTCTCTACCCTTGGTGCTGGAGAGATTTTTTAAAAAATATATTTCTTTTATTTTAAAAATTTAAAATAGAGATAGCTCAGCTCTAGTTTGTGGAAGTGCTGGGGACTGAGCCTGGGACTTCAGAGCCCCAGGCATGAAAGTCTTTTGCAGAACCATTATGCTGTTTCTCCATCCCGGGGATGAGGTTTTCTAGTTCCCTGCTTACAGATTCCCAGTGTTTTCTGATGCACCAAGAGCACTCCAGCCCTGAGCTGGGTCCTCGCCCCAGACCCCAGCTGCCTGCCCTCAGCTCTGCAGCGGCTTCTGCGGCTTCTCTCCCATCCTGGGTGGTGCCATGCTGGTTCCCCTCCCAGAGGCAACTTGCTGTTGCCTCTGCCCAGATGGCTCTTCCCAGAGCTGCCCATCACTTCCCTGACCACACAGGTCCAGGCTCTGCTGTCTCTTCTTCAAGAAAGCCCTCCCTGATCACCCATCTCCCCCTCACAGGTGCCCTCACAGTGACTTCATTCACTTTCTCTCCAGTGTGCACTGCTCTCTGGAGTGTCCTACTGGGCCCTTCTGTGACTCAGGCAGTGTCTCCCTCTATGATTCCCACGAACAAGAGAGAAGGAGTCCCAGTTTCAGTTGCGGGGGACAGGGGCTGGCACACAATGGGTGACAGATGCACTGGGTACCTGGACAGTGCACAGGTGCAGAGGCAGGAGGAGCTCTGGTCTGATGACCAGAAGCGTCCCATACAGAGAGGGACACATGTGCTGGTAGAAGAATGTGCTGGGACTTTGGTTCTCATTTGCTTTTTGAACAGGTTTTTAGGGCAGGGGAGATAGCATAGTGGTTATGCAAACAAACTCTCATGCCTGAGGCTCCGAAGTCCCAGGTTCAATCCCCTGCACCACCATAAGCTGGAGCTGAGCAGTGCTCTGGTGTTTCTGTCTCTCTTCCTCTGCATCTCTCTCAAAAATAAAATAAATAAATAAATAAAAAAACAGGTCCCTAGAAAGTATGTGATGTACCAAAATAGCCTAGAGACTATAGATGACCAGCTGCGGGTTCTGTTTGTTTTTTCCTGTTGTAACCACTCTGGGTTGATCTGTTGAGATGCACACACACATAAGCAGACACACACACACGGACACAGACACACACAGACACACCCCACACACAAAGACAGACAGAGACAGACAAAGAGAGGAAAGACACCACAGCACGGAAGCTTCCTCCAAGGCTGTGAGGATCAGGCTGGAGCCTGGGCCATGCACATGGCAAAGCACGTGCACTATCCAGGTGAGCTGCTCTGCACGCCTCAGGTGTGGTTTCCTCCCCTGGCCTGTACCACTTCCCTTCCCCTCTCAGCCGCTATGTAACACTGTACTTCTTGTTCCCTCCCTGTCTCTGCAGTTTTTACCACAGATCCTGGACAAGGTCAAATTTCATTCTGCACCATTCATTCCTCTCTTACTTGCTTTCTCTCTCTCTCTTTTACCAGAGTACTGCAAAACTTTAGCTTTGTGGCAGTGAGGGAGATTGAACCCAGGACTTTGGAGTCTCAGGCATTAAAGTCTTTTTATGACTAAGGAACAGGCCCTAGTCTTCTGCAGGAATTTAAATTTCATTACAACGGAACCATGAATGCACAGGTTCAACATGAATCCTGGGACACACAGCATCTTGATTTTATCTGAAAAGGAAATCAAGACTAGCTATAGTGGTACCAGCAAGTTGCACAGGCTGGGCCTGGAATGATCAGCGAGTGAACAAGGGTAGGGATTTGATAGCAGATCAGTTGGGGGACCACCGCTGGGAGCATGAGGGGTGGCCTGGATGGACACCCAGGGAGGCTGTGACCCACCCCATCTACCAACCTAACGCTCTGTCTCTTCTGTGTCCCTCGCTCCAGTGGCTTCTCCTCGGTGGTGGCTCTGGGCGCGAGCATCATCTGTAACAAGATCCCAGGTCTGGCTCCCAGACAGCGGGCGATCTGCCAGAGCCGGCCCGACGCCATCATCGTCATAGGAGAAGGCTCGCAAATGGGCCTGGATGAATGTCAGTTTCAGTTCCGGAATGGCCGCTGGAACTGCTCGGCGCTGGGGGAACGCACCGTCTTCGGGAAGGAGCTCAAAGTGGGTATGTCTTCACTGCAGCCTGACCGGGGAGGCCAGACTTATCCTGGGAGGCACCTGGGACCCCTCACCTGTCTGCAGGTGTGCTGACAGGACAGGATGTCAGGGCACCTGTGGAGCAGTTGGGAGCCCCAGCACCCCAACATGTGCGGCAGCCTTGAGAACCAGTGGCCCGAACGCCGACCTGCTTGCAGAGAGCAATGAGGTGACTGCTTGAAGTGAAACTCCAGTTTTGAAATGATCTGTGGTACCTGCCAGTATGTATTCCTGGCTTCTCTTTGGAAAAGTTGCAGGTGTACCAGGAAGTCACGCCCACGACCACCTGGCTATGGTTGGTGGATGCTGAGAGCCTGTTAACTTTTGTAGTTCCCGCCCTTCCCTCCCACCACCCAGCTGAGTTGTGGTTGGCCCTGAAAGCCACATCAGCTTTGGGTCTCTTTGGGCTGCAGTAGTTGACCCACATGAATGCTCCTCTGCTCCTCTCCGACATCAACAAACCCAGGGAATGTCCAAGACTTCCACCTCCAGTCCAGCTCTTTCTCTGTGCCCTTACTTCCTCCCCCTCAAGTCCCCCAGGAGCTCCCCCCATCTCCCAGCCGCACCCTGGGCATCCTATGGGCAAAAATCAGATGGAAATCAGATGGTGAACTAGTCTGCTCAGCACCTCATGGCAGCTCTGCCTGTATCAGAATGGAGATGCTCAGGTCTGCTATCTTCCATCCTCACTGGCACCCTGTCTTTCCTCCTTGTCCACCCAGTCTCATCCTGTGGCCCAGACACCACCCTGGGCCTGCTCTTGGGGGCTGGCACTACCCATTCCTTCTGTCTCAGACTCTTCTCCAAGGGTCTGATAGACACACAAGATCAGGGGCCCTGGTCCTGTGTAAGGTGCCCTCTACCTGGAATCTCGTCTTGTGTCAGACAGTGATTACGGATATCCGAATCTACTTCTGGCCCACTGGGACCAGCTGCCTGTGGGCTAGGGCTCCTCTCTCACTCCCAGAGAATGATGATCTCTTCTGTATCCCCATTCCTGCTCACCTCCCTCCCCACCCCACCCCACCCCCAGGAAACCATCAGTCTGTAATCAGTGCCCACTAATTATCTTTTTATTTCATTTTGTTTGCTCATCAGTCTTACATCCTGGAATTGTATACATGCATGAAATCAACCCATACTTATCTTTCTCCTTCTGAATTCTTTAGCTTTGCACAACTCATTCCAGCTCCTCCCACCTCACCACAAATAGCAAAAAAAAAAAAAAAAAGTGCATCTTTTCAAGAGCTGAGTAGTATTCCATTGGATACCTGTCACCTGTGTCATGCCTTTTTTATCCACGTTGTTGATCAACAGATTTGGCACCTCCGTGTTTTATCTGTTGTAAATTATGAAACCTTCCTTGGGGTGGATGTGACTTCTGGTATTAATTTTTTTTTTTTGAGTCTTCATGCAAAGCTCCCACTGGGGCCTGCTACCTTTTCTCTCTGGCCTCTTCCAAAATGGGGAAACTATCTTGCATTCCCACTAACTAAGCCTAAGCCCAAGAGTCCCTTTCTCTGCACACACTCTCCAAGGCTTGTGACTGTTGCCGCCACTGAAGCAGATCTCCCCATCTCTGGAATGAAGCACAGCGCCCTCTCTCCCGTGTCTAGGGCTCTGCAGACGGGCACTCTGCTGTCTCTCACCACTTTCTGTGGCCACCTTCTTAGTCACCTGAGGACACTGAGCTTCCAACACCAGTGACAGGCAGGGCTGTGGTGACTGGTCTCTGCATGCATGGTCTTTCCAACAGCTTTGTGGCCCAGAGTTCTGCCTGCCCTGCTTCTCCTTCTGCCCAGTCTTGGGGTTCACTTTTCAGCTGGAGAATCGAGGCCCAAAGAGCTACCAGGACTGCCCTAGTCAAATAGAGTCTGGGACTCCAGTTTAGGTCCCAGAAATATCTTGTATTTTTTCCTACCATCTCCAACTTATACCCCACCCCCACTTCGGGGGCCCAGGCCTGGGTCCCCACATTTATTTAGATGTGTGGCTTTGCTGGTCCCTACTGTGATACTGATGAGAAAGCAGAGGAACTTGTCCATGGTCGGCAGAAGTGAGGGACAGGGTCTCAATGCAGCATGAAGTCTGGGGCAGCCAGCCTGGTGGTAGAGCGCTGGGTGCTGGGAGTAGCATCACCTCTGGCCTGGGAGATAACATCAGTCCCCAGCCCCTCCCTTCCCCTCGCCTCCCTGGAGTTTACTTTCTTTCCAGCAGCCACGGTGATGCTGCCAAGTCCAGTCAGATCCCATCACTCCTTTGCTTTCCATCCATGTGGAGGAAGATCCAAACCCTGTCCAGCTCCCAGCCCCTCTCCCCGCTGCAAATGTGTCTCTCCTTTCTCTGTAGCCCACAACAACTGTCTACTGAATGTCCCTCTAACCACCTACCAACGGCTGGCCTAGAAAAGAAAAGACACAGTGACTCTCTGCTTTGGAAGTGAGCTGCTGAGAGTGAGGGACACTGCCCACCTGAAGGCCACTTAGCTAGGAGTGACCCCAGCCTGGGTCTTGGGGCTGGTGTCCGTGGGAGCAGAGGCCATGAGGTCAAGATGAGAAGTCACACTCCCCAAGTCTGGTAACATAAGAGACTATGCAAATGGACACTGGAGCAGGGACAACACCTAACAAGCCTCAAAGTCAGACTTTTGGGGTTCTTCCCTCTTTCTGGAAATGACCCGCCCACAAGAGCTGCCTTTGGCGTTGGGGGACTAGGAGCACACTCTGAGTTTGCCAGCTCTGGCCATCAAGTCCACACTATGCAGTGATAGAATTATCACTTTGCAGAGGTCCGCACTGAAGCTCAGCCCACACTCCTGCTGATAGCTCATTGGCCAGAACACAGTCACATGGTACCACCTAGCTGCAAGAGATGCTGGGAAATGTAGTCTTTTCATGCAGAGCCACAGTGACACCAGCTCAGGATCTGAGAAGGAAGGACAGCTGGGGTCCTAGTGGGCAACTGACCCTCCAAACTGCCTCGAACCTTCACTCTAGGTTCCCAGCTCTACCTGTGCTTCATGAGCCTGTCTCCCTGCTCCAGTGTCCTGGATTTCACTGCGTAGACACTGAGGAAGCCACAGGCAGGTGCCAGACTTGGAACAAAAGGAGTACTGGCTTCTGCCAACTCTGAAGCCACCTCTTGGGCCAGTGAGAAGGCCATTCCAGGTTTCAGTCCTTATTCTCTCTCTGGCCACACCTGCCCCAGGTCCCCAGGGTCACTCTGACTGAGTCTCTTCAAGGGCTCTGACTTTGTGTCCACCCCAGACTAGGCACAGTGGCCAAGGACAGGGGCGCATTTGTTGAGCAGGCCTGGGAGGCCCTCCCAGGGCCACCCCTCAGGGGAGAGGTGCTGCTCTGAGTCCACCAGTCTGCTCAGATAACAAAGCACCTGGGGCCAATGACTCAAGCCACAGGCGTTCGTTTCCTCTCGGGGCTGGAAGTTCAAGGTTGAGGTGCAGGTGGATGAGGTTTCTGTGTCCTGAGTCACGGGTTTCCCGTCTGTTTCTTGTTCAGATCCAGCTATATTCCCTAGAAGAACATTATCTGGTTTGAGCTGGCATTTGATTTTATCAGGAAAAAGCACTGTGCTCCCAAGAGAGGCAGTTCTGGGGCATTTCCTCTTCTCACTAAGAATGAAAATCACCCGCGTGACTCTTCATAGTTGCTGCTGGTACTCAGTCCAGGTTTGGCAAATATCCCCCAAACGGTGTGTGCAAGCTTTTGGGTTTAGGGGTGTCTGAGTTAACTCCAAGCATTTGCTGTCACCAGCAGTACCCCCAAGGTCTCCTTGTGCACTAATTTCTCTGGGGTCGAGCCTGCGGGATGTGTTGTGGGTCCTGATGTCCAGAGTGGCCGCACCCAGTGCCACTTGACTAACAGCAGGGTCCCCAGAGTCCCCCACTCTCTGGGGGAGGGGGGACATCTCTGCACAGTGTCGTTTCTACAAAGTCGTTCTCCCGGTCATCCTGAGTCTTGGTTAGTCTTTCTCTGAGAAGCGATGCAGTAGAAATCTCTTCTTATAGATTTGCTGACTGTGCATGCTGGCTCATTTGCGAGTGAACATGCTTTTCACCTCTTTTTCTGTCTGTGTGTGTCTCCCCAAACAGTCAGGGTTGGGTCACCTCCTGGGGCCCTGATGCAGAGGAGAGAAGTTTGGGTCAGACCTCTCTCTTTATTCTTTTTAAAGGGTCTATTTACTTATTAGATATAATAATAATAATAATAAGAGGAGGAGGAGGAAAGATGAGGAAGATACAGAGGACGAGAAGCAGAGCATCACTCTGACATATAAAGTGCTAGGGATGGAGCCTAGGACCTTCTACTCGCAAGTCCTACGCTTCACCACTGCACTAACTCTTATTTCACTATTTTAGAGAAGGAGAGACACAGAGAGGAGAGAAGGAGAAGCAGAGAGAAAAGGGAGAGACATCTCAGTACCCCTTCACTATCCTGGAGCTTCTCTTGGGACTGTCCATGGTGCTCCCATATGGTGCTGGGGTCTTGAGACTGGTGAGGTGTGTGCTCCGCTCACTGAACTATCTCCCCCAAGTCCCTGTTTATCCCTGATGGAGTTGAATGGGGACATGGAGAGCAGGGTGGAGCAAAGCTGTTCACCCCAGGCCCACTTTCTTGTCACCACCTACAAATCCATCCCCAGCCTTCGCACCCCACCCACCACCACCTGCTGCTGCTCACACTTGGGCTCCAGAGCGTGTGACCGTCTGAGGGCACAGTCACACCCCCTCCTCCTGTACCCTCCAGGCACCCTGCTAGAAGCACTCACCTCCCTGGCATCCCTGGGATCTTGGTGCCACCTGTGTCAGATCCTCAGATGGCATCCTGTCACTCAGAGAGCCATGCGCTGGCAGGCCTTGAGGACCTGCACCCCCACCCTCTCCTCTGGGCACCCCAGCAGCCATCTCACCTTCTTCCTTCAGCTGGTCTCCCCACTCAGACACTCTTCTCTCCTTTCTCAGGTCCCTTGGAGAAGCCGTCAGACCCCACGTGGCGTAGACGGCCCATCCCTCTTCACTCCTCCCCACTCGAATGTTTCCTCTGTGTCTAAACCACCCCAGACCCTGTCTCATTTGTGTTCCATACAGACTAAAGCCGCCACCGTGTTCCCTTCCTGCTTCACCTATGTGCTAACCTGCACCCCAACAAACAGGAATGATGATAACAGCTAGCTGGTAGGTTGTGGGGGCACGAGATGCCTGGCTCCCCAAGAGGCACTGGGACCTGTGCCTGGTACTCAGGAAATGACCCCTGGGTCACGGTCATTTGACTGCCATTGTCGTCATCCGGAAGGACTCTGCAGATGTGGGGACACCCCGGTGACTGGCGCTGTCTCTGTTCCAACTCCTCCTGGAGTGTGTGTGTGTGTGTGGGGGGGGTGCAGGAAGCTGGGGGGGGGGGTCTGAGAGTTGTTGAGCCACCTGCCTGCCACCAGTCACATGCGGGCCTCTGCTCCAATGCCACCTCCTCCAGGAGGCCTTCACAATGCCAAGCTTGTCTACTTTGTTGGCTGGTTTCTATTGCATGGTGGAGGTGCAGTCATGCATCCCTCAGTCCCTCAGTGACCGGGACAGCTGCTGAGAAATGAGTCCTGAGCTGGTTTTGTCCTTGGGTAACGTCATAGGGTGTAATCATGCGGACCCGGCCGATGCCTGCCACACACCCAGGCCTGACGGCACAGCTGCAGGGACCACTGTGGTATGTGTGGGCTGTCTCGCACCCAGACCTTCTTAAGTGATGCTTGACTGTAGGCCCAGCTTGCCTGCCTGCCTTCCCTTATCCTCCTTTCTTCCTCCCTCCCCTCTCTTCCTTCTGCATGCAGTGCTAGGGATTGAGCCCAGCACCTTGTGCCTATGAGATACCACTTTTTTTCCCATATCTTTTAAATATATATTTATTTGTTTATTCCCTTTTGTTGCCCTTGTTTTTTATTGTTATAGTTGTTGTTATTGATGTCATCGTTGTTGGACAGGACAGAGAGAAATGGAGAGAGGAGGGGAAGACAGAGAGGGGAGAGAAAGACAGACACCTGCACACCTGCTTCACCGCCTGTGAAGCGACTCCCCTGCAGGTGGGGAGCCAGGGGCTCCAACTGGGACCCTTATGCCGGTCCTTGCGCTTTGCGCCACGTGCACTTAACCCGCTGCGCTACCGCGCGGCTCCCAAAATACCACTTTTTTTATACTTATTTTTTTTTTTTTTGAGAGAGAGAAGAGAGGCAGAGACTGAGAGGAGAGAAACCATAGCGTGGCTCCATCATCCATGGCGCTCCCCCTGGTGCCATCATGATACTCCCAGGTGGTGCCAGGATTCAAACCCAGGATCTCACATGCGGTTCTAGCAAGGCGTGAGCTCAGCTGGGTGAGCTCTCTCCTCTTCCATGAGGCCACATTTCTTCATTCGCTCCAGACGTCAGCGGATGCCGGGCTTGTTTCCACATCATGGCTGTTGTAACAGGTGTTGCAAAGAACGTGGGTGGGCAGGCAGGTGTCTCTTCCAGATAGTAGGTTTCCTTTCTCCACACAAATGTACGAGAGCCGGAGTGCTGGGTCCGAGGGTGGTTCTAGCCTGACTGAGCAGCCACCGTGCGCTGTCCATCGAGGCTCCACCTGGTTACAGGTGCAGGGGGCCAGTGACTCTCTTCCCCCTGGACACGTGTGACGGGGTTCTCAGGAGTGAAGGTCTCGTGTATGTGTCCACCCAGTTAGTCAGATGTCCGTCCCACAGATGTTTGCTGGAACCTTCCATGTAGTGACGGCTGATGAGCTGCAGATGAGGTTGAGCTGTGGGATCCGGGGACAGTGAGTTGGGACTGGAATGTGTTCTGGGGACCTGGGAGAGGTGGAGGTTAAGGGTTCTGGTGGCATGGAAGGGAGCCCTCTGGGGCATCCTGAAATGGGGGTGGGCAGCAAGGAGAAGCCTGCAGGTGTGTCCTCTCAAGGGGTTGGGGCCCTAGAGTGGTCTTGGCAGCATGGCCTCCAAGTGGGGACCCGTCAGTCCCCCTGGGCTTTGTGTCCCAGACTTAGGGTGTGGTGGAAGACCTCCCCTCTTCTGAGTCAGCAGAGAGACAGGTGGCCTTGCTGACATGACTGAGCAGAGGGGATCCCTCACCCCTGCACCTGGGGATGGCTGCCTTCTTTCCCAGCACTCACAGTCCCCTCCTGCTCACCTCGTCTGCTTGAAGAACTTTCCACGGAGGGACACAGGTGAGCTGGAGGCTGCCGTGCGGGATCTACACACCAGGCAGCTGCCAGCTCTCTCAGCCATTTTGGTAGCTTCTCCTCAACTCGGAGGGACTGTCTGGGTCTTGGGGGGTCCCCCATCTGGGCACAAACTCACCCCTCACTCATGGTTCCATCTTTGTACAGCTCGGACTGTCATGGAAGGGGAGCCGCCTCTGCTGAGCTGAGCATTGCTGGGAGGGCCAGAGCTAAGGACCTTCCCAGGGAGACAGAGAGGAAAGGGGCGGGCCACTCACTTTCTCCTGCCTCTCCTGACAATGCGCCATCTTGCCCAAGCCAAAGACCTATTCTTTTCCTGATTCGCCCAGAACACAGCTAACAAAGGACTTTTTGTCTCCTTGGCTTTTTTTTTTTTTTTCCTGCAAGCCTCAGTTCATCCTGGATTTTAGCTCTTATGACACCATTCTTTTAGATGAGACTTTTTGTTTCAGTGTTCTCTCACTTCGGCTCACATGCTGCAGACAGACAGACAGACAGACACACTCTTGCTTTGATATACTCATTCATTCATTCATTCATTCATTCTTTCATTCTTTTCACACCAGGGCTCTGTGGAGAGTGGGGTCCTCATAGGAGACCCTAATGATTCTGGTCCACACAGGTGTGCAGGGGCCCAAGTGCAGGCCGTGAGTGGAGTCAGGGATGACCGGGTAAGACCCTCAGGAAGGGGTCATGATGGACGCTGTGACTTCCGGGGTCTGGGTGCACTGACAATGTGGCAAATGGGGGCAGAGCCATAGCTCTGCCCCATCCTAAAGCTGGGTATCTTTCTGACAGGGGCAGGGAGTGTATTGTTCTCACTTTACAAATGAGGAAACTGAGGCCTTGAGAGGTCTGTCAAACCACTCAGTTGGAGCACCCGGAGCCACATTCTGAAGCTCAGCTCTATAGCCCACTTGCCCCCAGGCCCTGAGACTGTGGGGCGACACTGCTGTGTGCCAAGCAGGTGGGAGAGAAGAGGCCCTTCCCAGTTGGGCAACAGCCACTGAGGTGTCTGTGTATGTGTGGGTGGTGGGGCTGGCTGCTGACGGCCATGCTGTGGACTGGTGAGATGGCAGAGAGAGACCTGGGAAGGGGCGAGAGAAGGCCGGGGCCGGGGACTGCACGCCCGTACTCCCATTCCCGTTGCTCTGCACCTGTCACCTTCACCAGGCTCAGCTCCAGCCCTGCCCCTGCACCCCAGTTCTTCCATCAGAAGAGGCCCTGTGTCTCTGCAGGGATGCTGGCCTATGTGGCATTTGCAGCCCAGCAGGACTGTGGACCGCCCGTCCCATGGAGGGCGGGTGGACAGGAGCCACCTTTTTCCATCTGTAGATTTTCCAAATCATCATATATTTCAGCGTGTGTCACTGCCGATTGCTCACTCTCTGACCCACGAGCTTTAAATAGCAAAAGAAAAAAAAATACAATGCACTTTGTGGTTTCCAGTAAGATACCGTAAATACACCCAGATAATATTCCGGTGCAAACCATTTACAGCGGCTGCCCGGGGCGGTGGAATGGAATCTTTTGGGCAGGCTTGGACATCAGTTGATTTCCTCTACCTCCTCCCCTGCCTCCCCCCATCATTAGGGAGCTGGAATGTGCCGGGGCGTCAGCTGGCTCCATGGTTTCATCTGGGTGATAACACTCCTTTTTACAAAACACGTCCTTTTTAATTCTGTCTTTCCTTACTTATTTATTGCCACCAGGGTTATCGCTGGAGTACTATGCCCACACAGCTCCACCACCCCAGGAGACCGTTTATTTTTTCTTTTAGAGAGAGAAAGACACACAGAGAGAAGGAGAGACGCTGCTCCACCACTCAGTAGCTTGTTTGCCGCCTGTGGGCACGTCGTGTGGCAAGGAGGGCCGGACCCCGCATCTGTGTGTGCTCGCGCCATTGCGTACAGAACAGAGAGGAGGAACAGATGGGCGACACCTGTACCCAGCTGATGGAAGAAGCATTTCCCTGGAGGAGTGGGTGGGTCGAGGGGGAAGAAGGCGGTGGGGGTTAAAGCAGGACATTTGCCTCTGGGAGCCTGGAGACCTGAGTCTCTCCGTGTCTCTGAGGACCTCAGGCACATCCTGCAGCCTCCAGGAGCTCAGCACTCCAGGACAAACCCACAGCCCTTCTGTTAGGGGTTTGGGTTCCAGGTCTGCAGGGCTCAGCCCGGGGCGGGTAGGGTGGGGTGTAGGACCAGCAGCTGTCCTCTGAGACCTCACCCCCCCCCCCAGCTCACCTGCCGGCTGTTGGCCTGGAGTCCTCTCTACTCCCCAGGAGCCTCGGAGCTGGTTCACCACCACCCTACACACCTGCCTCCTTGCTCTCATGGCTGCCATGAGTGACCATGTTCCAGAACTTTCGCTGCCACTGAGTGACATGATCTAGCGATCTGTCTCACAAGGCAAGACCGTATCTGGATTCAACATCTGTCCCAACTCCTGGTGTGGTGGCTGCACATACTAGGTCCTCACTAAGTACAGTTGAGTGAAGGAGCAGGGTTCTAGGATTGGTCACAGGTTGACAGAGCTTCTTCCCTCTGCTCATGGGAGGAGGGGGAGGAGGTTAGCTGGGCGGGCTGGCTGGGTCGGCCCATGGAGAGGAGAGGACCCGGGAAAGGGCTGGGGTTCTGTATGACCGGCTGTCACCACCTGAAGCCAGCCGCAGGGTCAGACTCTGAGCCAGGCTGGGCAGGCTTGAATCCTTGACAGGTGACATCATCTCTCTGAGGCTCAGTGGTTACACCTGTGAGATGTGTGGCTGTGCTCAGGATTAAGTGAGCTGATCTCCAATCTCCTAAGAGTTGTGTGACCTTGGTAGCAAGAGTGTTTTCTGTAGCAAGAGTCTGAGCAGAAATCACAGAATCACCTTTGCAGGTGTCTCAAAAGGACCAACAGAGGTGACATCCAAGAGATCGCCCCATTTAAGGCAGAGGGCTGGGTCCTTCTGGAAGTCCTTAAGCAGAGCTGGGCTCTCAGGAGTCCCCCGGCATGGCTGAGGACAGGCGTGGCCTCTAGGGTGGCACCCCAGCTCTGCCTGGGAGAGTCCAGCCCCAGTGTTTCCACAGAGTCAACAGGAAGTGACTGTTCCTCACTTGTGGGCAAAGCAGCCACACTTGGTGGAGTTGAACCTCTTTCCCGGAGAGCCTGAGATGGGATGAGTCCAGATGCTCTTTCTGTCACCAAGCCTGTTCCCAGCTCCGCAACAATAGCTGATCCGATTTGAATGGGTTATTTGCTGGGGAATTCTTTGATAACGGCTGAATGGCTTCTCTGGACAGGAATAATGGCACTTTGATAAGCACTGATGATTTAAGCCAGAGGAATCTCTCTGGACTGCAGGAAGGAGCTGGGGAGGGAGGTGGGGAGGGGTGGGTGGGGGGAGGGCAACAAGGGCCTGGAACCCCAGTTCTGGCCAGTTTCTGGATGGGAGGTCTTTGGGAATGGCTTTATCTCTCAGTTTCCTCATTTCTAAGATCAGGCAGAACAGTGTCTGTCCAGCAGGGCTGGTGCAGAATATTGCCCAGAGAGCCAGGGTGGGACTGGCACCTAGTAGGTGCTCAGGAAATCTTGTGGAGACTCTTGTGGGGTTTTCTTCCTAAGGAACAAGCACGTGGGGTGTGGTTTTAATATATAATTGGGTAGAGACAGATAAATTGAGAGGGGGAGGGGAGATAGAGGGGGAGGGAGGGAGGGAGGGAGGGAGAGAGAGAGAGAGATAGAGAGAGAGAGAGAGAGACTTGTGACTCTGCTTCACTACCCTGCAGATGGGGACTGGGGGCTTGAAGCTGTGTCCTTGTGCACTGTAATGTGAGCACTTAACCAGATGTGCCACCGCCTGGCCCAGGGTAGACTTTTTCAAAGCATTTAACACAAAGGCAGGCAGATAATCAGTTCTCAGTGAAAGACACATGGTGTTGGCCACTGTCTGAAGCACTCATTCATTCATTCATTCATTCATTCATTCACTCATTCACTCATTCTTTCATTCAGTATTGATGGAGCATCTGCCAGACACCAGGCCCTGGAGACACTGCAGGGGATGTGACCAAATGTTTGCCTTTAAGAAAAGTATATTCTAGAAGGGCGGTGAGGATGGTAGGTGCAATGTGAGCGACAAAACAATAAAAAATAAATCTGAAATGTCATGGCTCTGGAGAAAACCAAGGTCGGCCATTTCTCCCTGTCCCTCCCCACGGTGCCTACAATGCCATTGATCGTGACTGTTGTAGGGCCCAGCTGCCCCCTCCATGAGCACCTGCCGTGGGCCTGAGCCTTGGGGCACGGTGTGAACATCAGTGCAGGCAGGAGTTAACTGAGCACGTCCTGTGGGTGCTGGGATTGTGTCCATCTCATCAGGGCTTAAAGAACTTCCCTGGCCTGCCATCCCCTCTGTGGCCAGCTGAGACGCTGGACAGCCTCCATGAGGTCAGAGTGGGTGAGGCGGGTGCTGCTTGGTTTAATGTATAGTGAGCCCTCTGCCCCTGGAAACCTTAGACCTTAGCAGCTGACCTGGGCACCTGGACATCCTGAAGCCTGGAATACAGCCCCACACTGTATCTCTGAGTCAGGGGCTGCAGAGATGAGGCCCAGGGCCCACGGAGAGCCTCTCCTCTGGGCCGGGGACCCACCTTGAGCTTATGGGATTGGCGTGTTTAAGGGTTGTATCTGCTGCTCCCCATGCATGTGCATGTGTGGGGATGGAGATCGCTGTCAGTTGTTCTCTGCATTGCCCTGTGCACTCAGGGGCACTCAGAAAGATGTGTGTCCTGGGGCCTGCCAGCTGCCAGGTGACAGAATCTCTGTGTGCAGACTTGCCACTGTCGGGCTTTGCCCACCCTTCCTAGTCCGTACACCCCATTCTTGGTCTGACGCAAGGATACACTTTCTTTTCAGTGTTGGGGCCTGCCAGCAGTGCCCCGTGCTCCTGCGGGCGGGGCGGCGTTGAACTCTGTGGACAGTTCCTGGACTGGGTGGGGCAGCTAGTGACCGAGTGTGCAGCTCAGCCCTGTTGCCCACTGTTTGGTGGCTCCAGGCAAGCAAGGCCCTTCTCCTGGTCTTGGGGGCTCTAGTGTAAACAGAAGGCAGAGAAGACACTCACACCTTAGCCCTGACCCCTCTGAGAAGCAGCAGCTAGCCTTTAATAGAAGCTCAGTGGTGAAGCACAGGACTTGCACAGCAAGAACAGCCCTCCCCGCCCCCTGCCCCCCCAGCTTTCATGCCTGAGTTTGATACCTGACATGGCTAGTGACAGAAGGATGTTTGGCTCTCTCTGTAAAAATAAGTTAGAATGGAAGCTGTAATAAGTCTAGCACGGTGGGGGGAAGCCGGGAGGTAGTGCATCTGGTTAAGCGCATGTGGTACTAAGCACAAGGGTCCGAGTTCGAACCCCTGCTCCCCCACCTTAGGGGGGGATGATGCTTCACAAGCGGCAAAGCAGGTCTGCAGGTGTCTGTCTTTCTCTCTTCCTCTCTATCTCCCCCTCCTCTCTCAATTTCTCTCTGTCCTATCCAATAAAACAGAAAAAAATGGCCGCCAGGAGCAGTGGGTTCATGGTGCTGGCACCGAGTCCCAGTGATAACACTGGGGTCAAATAAAAATAAAAATAAGTTTAGTCCTGGGGCCACTTCTCAGGGCCATTTCTAGGCTTACTACTTTACCTTTGCTCATTTTATCTTGTCTCCCCCCTTTTATCTTGGACCCCCCCCAGGTAGCTGTCATTTCTTTTTTTACAGCAGTGGAAATAGGGTCCAGAGAGGGTCGGTGGTCCACCTGAGGTCACACAGCTAGAGACAGCTGGGCCGGGATCTCCTCACACAGTCATTCCCTTCTCTGTATTGTCTCCACCTCATCATTCTCAGCTTGGATGCCCTGAGTTCTAATCTCGCACTGGCTGGCTGTCTCCTGTAGTGTGTCCCTTTCTTGTTTTCCCAGTGCTCTGTGGCGTGTGCTTTCCTGGTGGCCTTCACTGAAATGAGACTCCACAGTCCCTTCCTTCCTGCCTAGCAGTGACGGTTCTGTCTTCATCGTCCTGAGGCCCCCTTGCCCTCCTGGGAGCCCACCCCTGCACGGGCAGGTCTTAGGCTGTGTCTCTTCAGCACTGTGTGTATAAGCAGCCTGTGGAAGTCAGATTGGAAGCTGAGCCTGACTGCCTGCACACCCTAGCCCGCGCCCCCTGCCCCCTTGCTGTGGCCTCAAGCAGGCATCGTGGACTGGGTTTCCCTCAAGTCCCCAAGTTAAGGTGCCCTGAAAGGCAGACGGCAGAGACTCCCACCCCTGTGTGCAGCACACACCCTCAGTGATGGCACTGTCCCCATGTCACCGAGCGTGAGGCTCAGAGAGGATGAGGAGCCCAGGTCACTGCCAGACAGGGGGAAGCTGGCGTGAGGTCCTCATGCTGACAGGATGCTGTGCGGGGATGTCAGAGCACAGGAGCCCTGGCCCGGGAAGGCAAGCTGAAGGCACCCTGTGACTGTGATTGGGGGTCCAGCGGGGGTGTGCCTGAGGACTGCACCTTGGTATTGGCGCTACCCCCAATAAGAGCTCTCCAGGAGGCAGGAAGCCTGTATGTCGGGGCGCCCTGCCTGACCCCTGCCTTTCTGTTCTCGTCCCTGCAGGGAGCCGGGAGGCTGCGTTCACCTACGCCATCATCGCGGCTGGCGTGGCACACGCCATCACAGCTGCCTGCACTCAGGGCAACCTGAGCGACTGCGGTTGCGACAGGGAGAAGCAGGGGCAGTACCACCGGGATGAGGGCTGGAAGTGGGGCGGCTGCTCGGCCGACATCCGCTACGGCATCGGCTTCGCCAAGGTCTTCGTGGACGCTCGGGAGATCAAGCAGAACGCCCGCACACTCATGAACCTGCACAACAACGAGGCGGGCCGCAAGGTAGGTGGCCGGCCAGGGAGGGGCGTCCGCCGCCAACTGCCTGTGGTCTCGGCCTCCTCCATCGAGGGCAGGGGTGCGAGCGCTGAGCAGGGGGCGAATCTGCTCTGTCCTATGACCTGGCAAGCCGGGTGGAGGGGTAGAGGCGGTTCTTGTCTTAGGATCCCTGAAATCAGCTGCATGGAGTACAAATGGGGGCTGAGGTACGTTCTGTAGGAGGGTCTTCTCTGCATTAGCAGGGGTCTGCTCTCTGCTCCTTGTTACTGGATTTCCTACTTGTTAGTTTGTCTGTTGAGAGGGAGAAACAGCACTGCTCAGACCCAGGTGGCCCGGGGCTGGGAGGAGCTGGGGTCCTAGTGCTCTCATGTCCTAGGCTTTGCTGCTGCACGGCCCCTGGTGGTGGCCGGATTCTGCTCCCAGACTCCAACTCCCCGTGAGCCCTCTGAGTGCCAGGCACCTGGCAGCTCTTTACTACAGAGAAGCAAGAAAGGGAGATGAGTGGTGACAAAGGGACCCGGTGGACGTGTTGCCAGCATGCAAGGTCGGCACTGCTGGTGTTGTGGTGGCTGACTTGGGGGGACGGCTGGCTGAGAGACTTGAGGTCAGCACTCGGCAGACAGCCAGAGGCCCAGGCAGATGTGGGCTCCCAGTCAGGCCTCCCAGGGAGGAAGCCAGGCTGACAGGGTGTCTGTCCTCAGGGCTGAGGTGAGGAGGGAGGGAGCCGGAGCAGGAGGCAACTCTGCAGGCCCACCATGCCTGCAGCTTCTATCTGGCAGTGGGTGGGGGTGGCTGCAGGCCCCCCAGGGGAGCAGGCATATGTTTCAGCAGGGCCTGGTTTCCCTCTGCCCCCTGCCCCCCCCCCCCCCCCCCCCCGCACCCTGTGTGTCAGAGCTCCAGCTGGTGAGTCACCAGGAAGGGCCCTTACCTGGCCTGCCCCACACAGGGCCCAGCCTGCCCTGTCCTGTGTCCTGTGGCTGCAGTTCCTCCAGTGCTTAGCTGTTCACTCCTCCCGGTTTCTGTGGTCAGACCCCTCCTTGGGGCGGAAGTCACAGGTCTTTGAGGCCTTCATGCCTAGTGGGAGAGTGGGAGGGAGACCCCAGTGCCAGCCTCAGTTTCCTTCTGGCTGGGTCACCCTGAGAGTTAAGAAGGAAGAGAAGGCTCAGAGAGGGGCAGGGGCTGTGGCAGGCCACGCAGCTTTGCTGGGCCTGGGGGCCATGACTGCAGTTCAGGGTAGCTCCTGCCCGTGTGACACAGACACCATTATGGGTCTTAAGACCTATCTTGGTGGGCTTCCTTGAGGAGGTGGCCCCTGAAAGACAACTGGGGTTTGGGTAGGCCTTGAAGAAAGGTGAGAGGCAGACCAGGCCTTGTGTGAGATGATAATGACCAAAGACCCAGAGTTGGGGGACTGGGGGCTTGGGGGCCAGTGAAGGGACGTAGACTAGTGGGCCTATGGGTCTCTGTTGAGGTGACAGCAGCTGGAACAGCTTTGGGGCTGGTGGTAGCCGTATTCTCCTTCTCCTCCTCGCTGTCCAGGATACAGCTCAGACTCACCCTCTTCTGAGTTAGCTGCTGCTCACAGCTTCCTCAGTCTCTGCCAGGATGTGGTTTCTCTCCAGAGCTTCTGCCCCTGCCTAGACGATAATCTGGATGAGGTCAGGAGCCTCGTGTGTCATTCACACCACACCCCAGGTCATCTGTCTACCTAGGGGCTCTGTCTACCTGAGCAGTGAATGCTGAATGGGTACTGGGGAGTCACGGAAGGTTCTGGAGCAGGGGAGGAGGAGGAGTCATAGATTCTGACTTCAGGAAGGTCGAGCAAGGCCTTGGATGGAACTAGGAACTGAGTTGGGAAGCATGTGGGCCAGCCCCAGTCTGATGCTTGCAAGGCAGTGTAGAATTTGGGGTTTCCCCATGTGGACATGGTCAGACCTGACCAGCCCTCAGTCTAACCTCTGTGGTGGAGTGAGGTGAGGAAGCAGAGGCCCGGGGAGGGCCTTTGAGCACCCACAACCACCCTGCCCAGCCAGAACACTATGCTCAGGTGGTCCCCAGCTAGCCCTGAGGTGGCCTGTGAGCACCCCAGTTGCTCAAGGGCCCAAGGGCCCAGTGCATCTCCAGGTGGCCAGGACCTAGGGCAGACTCAGTACCTGTCAGCTGACTCTTCCCAGTTTCCCCACCTGTTAAATGGCCTATGGCCCTGGACTGGTGGAGCTCAGGTGCTGGCCAGGATCAGAGCCCAGTAAGGACACCCTTGGGCCAGCTCTGGCATGAGCCTCCAGTACACAAAAACCACTGACAGCCTCAGGTCTCTCCACAGAGGACTGCTGGGGTCCCTGGCACTGGGACCCTGCAGGAGAGAGGGGCCATAGCCACTCCTGCTGGTGTCTTGGAAAGGACCACAGATGTGTTTATCCTGCTCCCTCACTCCCGCCGTGAGGACAAGACTCAACTTGAGCACAGGCTCCGTGCTTGCTGGCAGCTGGTGTGAGAATGGGGCCAGAGGTGGTGGCAGGCGCGGTTTGGGGGAGCTGGTCCTATTCTCTCCTGGGTCACCTGCTCAGCTGGTAGAATGAAGCCTTCAGTTTGGGCCCCAGCTCTGGTGGCTCACAGGATGGAGGAGGCTAGGACTATAGGCCTGGGGTGTGCCTCCCCACCTGTGTCCACTCACTGTCCCTGCAGACGTGTGCTCTGCAAGATGAACCCAGAAAGATGCACCAGAAGACAGAGATGGAGGGTGCCCATGGGCCTTTGTGAGAGGTGATTTCATTTGATTTTCAGATTGCTAAGACTCATTGATTTTGATTTTAATGAGAAAATCCAGAGCATAGGTCAGCTGTGGTGTCAAATCTGGGGTCCTGGGCATGCAAGTCCTGTGCTCTACCACTGAGTTATCTCCCCGTGTAGGAGACAGACTGTCTTGGGCTCTGAAGGATTTCTCTCCAGCCTTTTGGGCTGTGGAGAGATGTCCTAACCATGAGCCCTGCCGTCCAGAGCCCTCTGTCTAATGAGAGAGGCAGATGAAAGGATTTGGGGCTACACACCCCACTCCGCACAAGGAGAAACAGACAGAGGGGCTCCAAGCAGCACAGGGTGGGGGGGATGGAGTTTTTGCCTTTTTCTGATAGCCTCAGTGGAGAGAAGAAGGGGCCTTTTAGCAAGTCTTTGGAGGAAAAGTGAGAGTTCTCTGGGTAGGATGGACTAGGGGAGTGAATATATACCAAAGCACTGATTCCTAGAAAGGTATGGCTAATTGAGCCTGGGACTCTGTGTGTCTGGGGAGAGGGTGTGTGTGCTGAGGCTGCAGAGGGGGCTGGGGCCATACACAGAGCCTTGAGTGTCAGGCTGAGAGAGAACTGATCCCTTTATGCCTGGACTTCCCCGAGTCTTGGGGCAGGTTTCTGGTCTTTTCAGGGAGGAGTGAAGGACTGAGGGAAGGAGGTGAGGCTACAGCTAGTGTCTACATGCAGTAGGGACCTCAGGCTGGTTTGGAGGGACAGTTTACAAGGCAGAATTGGCAGGTGGATCAACCTTGAGGGACAGAGCAGTAGGGACCACCCCTTTACTGGGATCAGAAGTGGGTAGGGGGAGCTCGTTCTCAGACGATGTGGAGGCTCAGAGCCTGGCCAGGGGCCCAGCAAGGGCCTCTGCAGACCTCCATGCTGTCACTGCCTCCCATGACTGAGATGCACCCCAAGCTCTGTACCCCCACTTGCTGCAGTGGCAGAGCCCAAGAGAGGCAGCCTGAGCCCCAGAGATGGACCCATCTGGGCCGGGCTGGGCCTCACTGGAATGCACTGCTCGCTGCAGGGAGGTGAGCTCAGGGCGATGGAATTCCAGCCCAGGGAGAAGTCACCTCCTGTCCCTGCCCAGTCCCTGCCTCGTCTGGGCTGAGTGCTCCTGGGAGCCAGTGCCTGCTCTGCCCCAGCTGTAGGTGGAGCCCAGATAAGGCTTGCTAAGCTACGTTCCTCTTCACTGTCCCAAGGGCCACTTGCATATTTGATCATGTAGAGTGGTCAGCAGCAGCACTTTGAGGGCCATAGAGCCAGGCCACTCCTGGTCACCCTACCCTCTATCCCTGCTCAGATGCAGATGTGAAGGGGGCCCTCACCTTCCCAGTGGGGACTAAGAGGATACTTCTGTCTTGTAAGGATCTTGGTTTGTGCATGCTGTGGCCTTCTGATCTCAGAAGGACCTCAGTTCTACCTAGTTAGAAAAATTATTATATTTTATTTATTGGATCGAGACAGCCAGAAATTGAGAAGAAGGGGGTAGAGAGGGAGAGAGACAGAGAGACACTTGCAGCACTGCTTCACCACTCATGAAACTTTCCCCCTATAGGTGGGGACCAGGGGTTTGAACCTGGGTACTTGCACATTGTAACATGTGTGCTCAAATTAGTACGCCAACACCCGGTCCCCTTTACCTAATTATTTTACTGAGCACCAGGGAATGAACCAAATCTTCACATATGTATGAGACTGCAGGCAATTTTTAAAAATGAATTCTATATACTTAGTGAGAGAAAGGAAATGCAGGAGAGAGAGAGACAGAGACCACAGTACTGTCCCACCATCCATGGAGTTCCTTTTGGTGCTGTCCTTGGTGCTCCCCTATGATGTCAGACTGAGCACAGGACTTCTTACAGAGTAAGGCATGTGCTGTACCCACTGAACTATCCTGGTCCCTTCAGCTTTACTTTCTACGTGAAACCACCCACAGCAATTGCCTTCCTCGCACAACTCTTCTGGTGTTCTGTTTGTCTCTCTCCCCCATGAGGGTAGGGGGTGGCTCGGGCTCATGGCCACATCCCCGTGCCTGGACTAGTGCCTGGCACATAGAAAATGCTCATGAAATATTTGTAGAGTGATTGAACGAATGGTGCTTTTAGCTCTTGCCTCGAGGGATTTCCCAGGAATGAGGTTTCCGGAGGAAACACAGGACTCAATTTGAGATAAGCATCAGATGCATTGTAATATCTAGCCCCAGTAGTGTGTGGACAGTTCTTAAACTAGGAAATCATTGGTGGCCTTTCACCATTCCTAGAGCTTCCCCAGTGCTGCTCATGGGCTCCCATGTGGTGCCAAGGCTCCAACCCAGGGCTTTGGGCATAGCAGTGTCTGGACTCTAGCAGCTGAGTCAGTCACATGTGAACACGCACGCAGACATAAACACAAACACCAGCTCCGAGTCTCCAGGTCTGTATATGACCTTTGTCAGTTGGCTTCCCCCGTCAGCTATAGCACTGGGAGAGGATATTCTCCCAGCAAGAGCTGTGTGATCACTGTTTCTTACTTTTGACATTCTTATAGCTGATATATATGGCCAAGTGATGGCACACCTGGTTGAGCATATATGTCACAATTCTCAAGGACCCTGGTTTGAACCCCCAGTCCCCACCTGCAGGGGGAAAGCTTTGTGAATGGTGAAGCAGGGCTGCAGGTGTCTCTCTATCTCTCTCCTTCTCTATCTCCCCCTCAATTTCTGGCTGTCTCTATCCAGTAAATAAATAAAGATAACAAAATTAATATATATATATATATATAAGATTTATTAATTAATTTTGCACAGAGACATAGAAATTGAGAGGGAAGAGAGAGATAGAGGGGGCTGGGCAGTGGTGCACCTGGTTAAGCGCACATAGTCCTAAGCACAAGGACCCTCACAAAGATTGGGGTTCGAGCCCCTGCTCCCCACCTGCAGGGGAGATGCTTAACAAGTGGTGAAGCGGGATTGCAGGGGTCTCTTTTTCTCTCCTTCTCCCCCTTCTCTCTCAATTACTCTTTGTCCTAATCAATAAATGAAAAAAACGGCCACCAGGAGCAGTGGATTCATAGTGTTAGCACTGAGCCTCAGCAGTATCTCTGGAGGCAGAGCGAGAGCGAGAGAGAGAGAGAGAGAGAGAGAGAGGAATAGAGACACCTGCAGCAATATTTCACCATTTATTAAGCTTCTCCCCTGCAGGTGAGGTTGGGGGGCTTGAACCTGGGTCCTCGTCCGTGGTAACGTAGGCAGTCAACTGGGCACATTTCTGCCAGGTCTCTGATAGTTGTTACCGGCCTTTCCCACCCAGCCAGTGGTGGGGGCCATCTCCCCACATGCTCGTGGCCATTCCTAATTAGATTCAGTTTTCACTGCTCAGTTCTGAGGTTTCTTTACACATTGAAGAGACTCATCTTTTGCCAGTCACTTGGTCTGCTCACTTTTCCCTAACCCCTAACTCATACTTGATCCTTTTCACAGGGTCTTTAGCAAAGCGAACTCTTTCTTTAAAGATTTGTTTATCTTATGAGAGAGAGAGAGAGAGAGAGTAGAGCACAGCTCTGGCATGTGCGGTGCCAGGGGTTGAACCCTGGGCCTCATTCCTGCTAGTCGAGTGTTCTGAGCTGCCTCCTGAGGCCACCAGGACAAATGTATTTGGCACTGACCAATTTCAGTTTCTCTAATTTTCCTGTTACAGTACTGCTTTGGGTGTTGTCTGAGAACTCTTTGCTCAGCCCTAGGCCCTGAAGTCAGTCTCTCTCTCTCTCTCTCCCTCCCTCCCTGCCTCCCTCCCTCCCCCCTCTCTCTGTGTGTGTCTCCCTCTCTGCCTTTCTCCCTCCCTCCCTCCCTGCCTGTCTCCCTCCCTCCCTCCCTCTCTGTGTGTGTGTGTGTCTCCCTTTCTGTCTCTCTCTCTCTCCTTCCCTCCCTGCCTGTCTCCCTCCCTCTCTCTCTCTCTCTCTCTGTGTCTCCCTCTCTGTCTCTCTCTCCCTCCCTCCCTGCCTGTCTCCCTCCCTCTCTCTGTGTGTGTGTGTCTCCCTCTCTGTTTCTCTCTTTGTTACAGCTTTGCAGTTTTACATCCAAGTCTGTAATTTGTTTTTAGTAATCATTTTTTAAAATCAATCTAGGCTGTTTCTCTTATATTTTCCAAATCTATGTTCATTTTACCCATTTTTAAAAAAAGAATATTCACTTATTTACTCTGGCATAAGCAGTGCTGGGAATCCGACTTAGGGCCTCAAACTTACAAGTTCAGTGTTTCCCCCTGTGCCACCTGCCCGACAGCGCCACCCATTTCCAAGTCCAGCGGTGTTCCATACATTCTCCTTAGCCCCCACCCTCCATCCCAGAGTGTTTTCCTCTTCCCAAACTGGAGCTTGGTCCACATCACATCCCTGCCCATGCACCTTGTGGCCCGGGCGACCCCATTGTGCTTTCTGTCACTTTGAATCTGACTGCCCTGGGGACCTGGCAGACGTGGGATTGTACACGTGTCCCCTCCTTAGTGCCCATGTCCTCAAGGCCGAGGTCTGTTCTGAGTGAACCCAGCTGTAAGGCAGGAGTTTGGTGTGGAGGTCCTGTTTGATGGTACATCCCTTTGTACTTGGAGGTTGGCATGTCTGCTCCCCAGGGCTGGCAGGACAGGTGGAGCTGGGTCTGTTTGGTGTGTGGTCTGTGGGTGGGGGGGTGGGTACCCCGCTGGTGAGGCCAGGCTGGGGCATGCGGTCCAGAGGAAGGAGCCTGGACAGGTCTGAGCGGAAGCCACTGAGGAGGGGTCGCAGGCAGCCGGTCCTGGCAGAGGCGGGGGACACCCACGGGCACCAGACATTTCCAGTTTTATCTGATGACACAGCCGGGGCAGGGCCCAGTGATACCACATAGATAGTCGTTCAGGGAGCCAGGGCAGGAAGGGGCTGAGATAGGGGGGGTTGTGGGCCAGAGGTTGGGGCAGGGAGAAGCAGCCTCACCCACAGAGCAAGGAGACATCTGGGGGCCCCATCCTCAGCAGCCCACTTTGCCCCAGGCCCACCCCAGGACAGGCTGGCTGCAGGAGGCAGACAGAGAGCGTGGCCTAGGGCAACCTCAGCCTCAGGGACCCATCACTGTTCCGCAGTCACTGAAGCAGGCTGAACGGGACCCATGAGCCAGAGGAGTGTGTTGAACATGCAAGTTCTAGCTCCTGTCAGCCGACGGCAGAGACCCCTATGGGAGACCTGGTGACTTGATTCTATCAAGAACAGCAGCCCTTGAGATACCAGTACTGGTTCGTTCCCTGGCAAGGTTAGCGTGCTTGGTTGCTATCCCCATTTTATAGGGAGGAGGAAGAGGAACAGAGAGGTTAAGCAACCTGCTCACAGCTGCACAGCTCGCAGGTGCCACCTGGGATCCGAACCTCAGACTGGGGGTTCAGACTCAGCTCTTGCCCATGGACTGTCTTATGAGCACCAGGGGTCCTCTCTTTTGGAGAATCCCCACTTCTCATATCCCATGAGTCTAGGCTGCTACCCTGCCGTTCAGAGGCCTGCTGTTTGGAAAGGGACTGGGAGGGTCCTGGGAGGGTCAGTGGGTCAAGCTCACGGAGACCTCTCGTACTCTGGTCACTGTGACCCTGGGATGGTCCTAGGGCTGTTGTCCCTTGCCTGGGAGACAGGAGTCAGAGGGGAGGTGTCTGTGCTTGGTCCCTCCCTCAGCAGGTGGGGCTGAGGTGTGACGGGGTGGGGTGTTGCCTGGGCAGACCTGGAGCACCTCTGGTTTGAAGAGCTCCAGAGCTGGCACATCCCCCCCCACTGCACCATCATCCCTGGGTGTCCAGAGCGAGCATCCTGGGAAGGGGGGGGGCTGTGCACCTGACCACAAGCTGGGGTAGCAGGGGCTTCTGGGGTGGCAGGGGCTTCTGGGGTGGCAGGAGCTTCTGGGGTGGCAGGAGCTTCTGGGGCGACAGGGGCTTCTGGGGCGGCAGGGGCTTCTGGGGGCTAAGCCCATCCAGCTGGGCTGCTCCCTGGTTGTGCAGCCCAAGGGTGTTTTTTTGGTGTCTCTGTGCCTCGGTTTCTTCTGCTGGAAAGAGGAGCAATAATGCTACACTAGAGAGTCTTCTGAGGGGGAGTGAGAGCCAGAAGTGGTGGTCCTCACAGCTGCCCTGTCTGGACCAGAAACCACAGGGAAGTGCTTGTACCTGAAAGTCCCTACCAGGAAGTCCCATCAAAGCCCAGCTCCTTGGGTGCACACCTCAGATTCCACATCACTGCCTGAGGCTCCTGGTCACTCTGGTGGCTGTCCCTTGGTCTCCAGTGTTATTAAGGGGGTGCAGGGATGTCTGGGGATGCAGGAGTCAGTCCCTCCCCCTAGAGTCTGCAGTAATGGCCTCTGATGTCCCCAGGGAAGGGAAGGGATCCCTAGACTGATTGCTGGCCCTTCAGTGGAGGTTCACTTGAAACCAGCCCCAGGAGGGGAGGAGGCACGGGGCCGGGGGGGGGGGGGCTGAGCAGCCCCTCAGTGAGTTGGAGCCCAGGGGGCTCAGTTACAGCACTGGTGAGACCCAGTCAAAAGGCGCCCACCAGGACAATCACCGCCTTTGTCCTCAGAGGGGGACCTGGACGCCTGGGTGTTATCAAATCTGCTGTGGAGGGGGGTAGGGAGGGAGGGGCAGGGCGGGCCTGTGAGGGGGCAGCTGCCCTGCCTGGTGCAGAGGGGAGCTGGCATCACAGCCACAGCCTCCACTTCGTTCCTGTCCCTAAGCCTGAGCACTGGTGTGCCCTGTAGGAGCCCCCCCATAGGACTCCTTGTTTGTGTACAAATTCTTTGAGTTGTAGTTATAGACTGCTGGGAACTGGGGGATTGCCAGTGTTAAAGCGCAGGGCTTGCATGGACAGGGACCCAGAGCTCCCCGGGTTCAAGCCCAGCATCACATATGCCAGAGCTGAGCAGTGCTCTGGTCTATGTCTCTCTTGTAAAATAAAAAAGGTTAAAAAAACAAAAGCCGCTTACCCCGGTCAGGGCTGCTTTCTCCACACGCTCTGGCCATGTGGCAGACCCATTGCATCTGTCTGTGGCCATGGGCACCCATCGCTGCTGGCTCCATGTCACAGAGTGGCAGCCGAGGCTCTAGCCTGCCATGGCCTGAGCCACATCCTGGGCTCCTGAGAAGGGGGATGGGCCAGCAGGGCTGTGGGCCGATGTGACCAGCACTCAGCTACCCATGTGCTATGCCCATCTTGTCCCAAATGCTCACCCCGTTAACTCATAAGGAAACTGGCACAGAGTGATCGAGTGGCAGACTGAGCTAGAAAGTACTGAGCCAGTACTAGACAGTACTAGAAAGTAATGTCTTCTCTCTTTTCTCTCTAGAGCACTGCTCAGCCCTGGCTTATGCTGATTGGGGGGATTGAACCTGAGACTTTGGAACCTCAGGCAGGAGAGTCTCTCTGCATAACCATATGTTGTCTATACCCGCTCCTCTGTCTGTCTTCTCTGTGGTCCCTTCTTAGCCTTCAGTAGTGTGTGCGTACATGCGTGTGTGTGCGTACATACATGCATGTGTCTGTGTTTGGAAGAATTTATGGTATTTTCAGATAATAGTGATTTTTCACAATGGTTGTCAGAGTACTTGCTAATTCACAGAACTTTTAAACAACATTTTTAGTCGCTTCACACTGGTTCGCAGTGTTGTGAAAACCTACAGGGTACAGTGGCATGCCTGTCTTTGAACTTCAGCATCACTTCGTTAAGCAGCTGTTGGTTTTCAGGACTGCTGTGTGTAAGAAAGCTCACTGGGACAGTTGCAAGCATGACCCAGGCGCAGCCCCCAAGCCCCACCATATTTAAGGGCACTTAGTGCTGTGGAGTCTTTCTCTCTACTGCCCTATCTCTGCCTTTGTCTTTCTTTTTGAGAGAAGAAAAAGGAAATGTCTGCCTGGGATGGTGAATCCCCAGTGATGCCAGACAAACACCCCAACAGCCAAACAACCAAAGAGCCCCCTCTACCTACCCCCTTCACCAAACCCTGTCCTCTCCAGCGACCCATAGTTTTCACAGTCTAAATTATTATTATTTTTTTTTGCAAGCTTTTTAAAGAGCATCACTCTGGCATCTGTGTGCCTGGAATCAGGTCAGGAGCCTCCAGTGTGCAAGTCCAGGGTTCTGTCAACACACACACACATACACACACACACACACACACACACACACACACACACACACACACACACTCACACACTTTTCCTTGGCCCAGCTTCCCTGTCCCTTCTGGGAGGTGTCTGGATGAGGTGGTGGAGACTGGCTGGCTGTGAAGACAGCTGCTCGCTGGGCTGTGAGAATCCTGGCAGGGAGCTTCCAGTCACCCCCCCCCCCCCCAGACTGTGAGGAGCTGTTAAGTGCTCAGCCCAAATGTGGCGATGAGGTGGCCCTGAAAAGGACTGAGATGCAAACCCAGACTTTGCACCCTGTTTGCTGTGAAACTGAGCCTGGGTTTTCCCAAGGGAGCAAAGCCCTGGGGGTTCACCTGTCAGGAAGCTGTGGTACAGGCAGAAGGGGGCAAAGCTCATCAGCGCTCAGCCTGGTGCTCTCTCTCCAGTGCTCCATGCTCAAGCAGTGGGAGTGGCCGGCAGGGACCTTGCTAGCTGTGGGGTCTCCTATTCTCAGCCCCTTACCTGGCTCCTGAGCACCTGGCTGGCTCTGCAACTCCATTTCCCTACATGCCATGTTACATGCCAGAAGGACTTGGGAGAGGACCAGGTCCAGGAGAGCTCTCAGGACTGTCACCTGACACTGCGGAGAGGCCACTAGGGACCTCAGGGTGGAGGTGGGGGAGTGCCACGTGGTCCTGGCTGGCCAGAGATAGCTGGGTGTTGTTGTGGCGGTCTGGTGTCGGGCTGCACCGCGGAGAAGAGAGTGGACGTCCAGAGCAAAGGGGTACACAAATCTTTATTATAGGATGGGGGGGTTGGTTCAGACCACGTGGGGCCAGCCGGCAATGGCCGTCCCCACTACCTGACCACGGGGGGGAGAGAAGGGGGCGAGATCTGAGAGAGGGGGAGCTGAGAGCCCAGAGAGAGTGGGGGGTGAGGGGGCTTTTTATTGGGCGACAACCAGGGGTGACGTGTGGGGCCAGGATTGGTTGAAGGGGGCACTGCTAGGGTTTCGCGGGGGCGTAGTAAAACCTGGGGGCGGAGACTGCATCAGAATAACTCCTCAGCAACAGCTGGGGTCCACCTGGATCTCTTAGTCACTTCTGAACAAACACCCCCAGAGAGGACCTGGCCCTTGCCCCCCCCAAGACCCTGATGGGCCACATTCCGACAAAGTTGTCACAGAGTCCAGTCTCTGGCCCCAACCTACCCCCAGGCCTCACCCAGGGATTAGCACTCAACCCTTGTGGCCCAATTTTTGTATTCAGTCTAAGAGAGCAGGAAGGGGGAGGGGAGGGGAAGAAAGGGGGAGAAACATATCCTCAGACCCCCCGCCTCCCCCAGTGCTGTCCGTGGTGCTCCCACGTGGTGCTGGGGCCCGAACCCGGGCTCTCTGTAAGGCAGGCCCTGCACTGAGTCATCTTCAGGGCCTGGACTCTTCCTCTTTTAACAGCTACACGGCTGACTTCCACTCACTCAGAGCAGAGACTAAGGGTCAGGGAGGTAGTGCAGGGTTAACACATAGGACTTGCATGTGAGAGGTTCCAGCACCAACAACCAGAGCTGAGTGGTGTTCTGTTAAGAGAGAGAGACAGAGAGAGAGAGAGGGGTTGATGTCCCTGCGACCCTCTGATCTCAGCTCCTTTTCCTCGCTCTTGGCTCACTCTGTTCCATCTACTCTGTTCCTCAAACACCGCGAGCATGTCTCAACCTCAGGACCTTGGCACATGCTCTTTATATCTGAAATCTGGGCTCTCTAAGACCTTTGTCCCCTCATTTCTTCGAGGCTTTACTCACCTCAGACCTTCTTCCGGAGGCCTTTCCTGACCCCTGCTTGCAATTGCCCTCCCACCCACCTTGCCACTTCCTGGCCCCTTTGAGGTTTTCTTTCTCTGCAGAGGACTGAAGCCCTCCTGGCCAGAGAATGGCAGTTCACAGGTAATCCCATTATGGCTTCAGCATGTTTGTGTGCGCTGCAGGACGCCTCCTATTGGGGCAGCTCAGGGGCACAGACTATTATTATTATTATTATTTTAACTTTTTTTTGCCTCCAAGGTTATGACTGGGGCTTGGTGCCTGCACTATGAATCCACTGCTCCTGGAGGCCATTTCCCCCTTTTTGTTGCCCTTGTTGTTCATTGTTGTTATTGTTATCGTTGTTGGATAGGACAGAGAGAAATGGAGAGAGGAGGGGAAGACAGAGAGGGGGAGAGAAAGACAGACACCTGCAGACCTGCCTCACCGCCTGTGAAACGACTCCCCTGCAGGTGGGGAGCCGGGGGCTTGAACCGGGGTCCTTCAGCCGGTCCTTGCGCTTTGCGCCACGTGTGCTTAACCCGTTATGCTACCATCCAGTCCTCTGTTTGGTCTTTTAAATTCAGAGCCTGTGCTTTCAGTATTTGTCCCAGTGGGCCGATGATAAATGGAGATTTTTATTTCTTTTTTTCTTTTTCTCTTTCTTTTTCCCTTCTCCTTCTCCTCCTCCTCCTCCTCCTCCTTCTTTTTGCCTCCAGGGTAATCACTAGGGCTCAGTGCCTACATTATAAATCCACTGGTCCGAGAGGCCATTTTTTCCATTTTATTGGATTGGACAGAGAGAAATTGAGAGGGGAGGGAGGAGACAGAGAAGCAGAGAGAAAGATAGACACTTGCAGACTTGCTTCACTGCTTGTGAAGCATCCCCCTGCAGGTGGGGAGCCAGATCCTTGCTCAGCTCCTGTGCTTAGTACTATGTGCGCTTAACTGGGTGCGCCACTGTATAGTCCCTAAGTGGAGAGTTTAAACACCTGCTCAGTCCTTGTCTCTCTCCTGCTACCATTCTAAGGACATATGTATTGAATCTCAAACTTCTCCTAAGAGCCCAGAGCAGTGAGTGCTGGTATCACCCCCCCCCTTTCTTCATGAGGGCACTGAAACACGGAAAGGTTCAGGGGCTCAGCCAAGGCCACACAGCTCACAAGAAAAAGTCATCCAGAGTCTGTTCTGCTTTTGCTGTCATTTCCCGTGTGTATCCATTCACTCACTCACTTATTAAATACCTACAGTGTAGCTTCTCTGTGCTAGGTGCAAGGCTTTAAAAACCAATGGGTGCCTAAAGCAAGGCGTTGGTCTCTCCAACAGTAGTTCAAAGGCTGGCAAGGATTATTGACTAAGGGGAAAGGGAAAGAGTACCCACTCAACATTTGCTGATGCCAGCTGTTTTGGGTACTGGAAACCAGAGTAAGAAAAGCGTGGATTCTCCTGTGGAGGTGTTTGTGTTCTAATAACGAGGAGGAATTATTCACTTTGCGGATTCATTACAACAAAGATCAGATCTTGCAAAGGGAATGTTGGGGACATGGAATCCAAGAATGGGAGAACTATCTGGGGGTTGCTTATAATGGGTGGATAGATGGATGGATGGATGGATGGATGGATGGATGGATGATGGATGAGTGGATGGATGTTTGGATATATGTATGTGTGAGTGGATGGATGGGTAGCTGAATGGATGGATGAGTGGCTATATGAGTGGATGAATGGATGGACAGATGATGGATGAGTGGATGGATGGACAAGTGGATGAATGGATGGATATATGAGTGGATGAATTGATGGGCAAGTGGATGGATGGATGGATGATGGATGAGTGTATGGTGTTTGGATATATGTATGTGTGAGTGGATGGGTGGGTAGATGAATGGATGGATGGATGAGTGGTTATATGAGTGGATGAGTGGATGGACAGATGATGGATGAGTAGATGATGGATAAGTGAATGAATGGATGGATATATGAGTGGATGAACTGATGGACAAGTGGATGGATGGATGGGTGGATGGATGGATGGATATATGAGTGGATGAATTGATGGACAAGAGGATGGATGTATGAATGGATGGATGTATGAATGGGTGGATGGATGGATGGATGAATGAATGAATCAATAAGTGAATGGGTGCATTTATGTATGGCTAGATAGATCATAAAATATTATTGGGAATATGTTTGGAGAGCTGGTTGATTGAATGGATGGATGGATGGACAGAGTTATGATTTGATGAGTAGGAACTAGAAGATGGTATGCTCACTTTGGTGGCTCCTATACTAAAATCAGAAGGGGGTTAAGTGGTTGGATGTGTGGATGGATGGAGACGTGTTTGAAGGACGAATAGGTTACAGATAGATGATGAGTGCAGAGTATTTTGGATGGCGTCTGGATGAGCGGTTATGTGAGGGGACAGCGGGATGGCTGGGTGGTGGGTGGGTAGTTATTTAGAAGGAGGGTTGGCTGAATGAGCGGGTTGAAAAGCTGAGCTCATTGCTGGTAAGTTGGACATTTTCCCGGGAGATCACCAGACCGGCTGAGAGAAAGGGGTGCACATCCAGGCATTCATTCATCTCAGCAAATGTCCACTAAGCAGTTATTTCTGTATTTGGGTTGTTTAGATGCTGGGATTAGAGAGCACTTGGCTTTATGGAGATGATGGGCCAGAGGGACAGCAGAGGTCAGGCAAAAAAAAATGATGGAAACACAATAATAATAATTGAAGAGCTATGGAAGTCCTGCCAGAGTCACAGATGCCAGGATGAAAAAATAAAACAGGGAGTCGGGCTGTAGCGCAGTGGGTTAAGCGCAGGTGGTGCAAAGCACAAGGACCGGCATAAGGATCCCGGTTCGAGCCCCGGCTCCCCACCTGCAGGGAGGGGAGTCCCTTCACAGGCGGTGAAGCAGGTGTGCAGGTGTCTGTCTTTCTCTCCCCCTCTCTGTCTTCCCCTTCTCTCTCCATTTCTCTCTGTCCTATCCAACAATGACAACAACGATAATAACTACAACAATAAAACAGCAAGGGCAACAAAAGGGAATAAATAAAATAAAATAAATATTAAAAAAAAATAAAAAATAAAACAGGGTCAGAGGGCAGAGAAGGTGGAGAGAGCACTTTCCTCGAGAGGAGGTCCTGAGACAGCTCTGGGAAGGTACATTCTGAGTAGCAAGTGAAGAGAGGGCTGTCCCGGGAACAGTATCAGCGAGAAGGCACAGAGGGCACAAGCGCCAGGGGTGAGGGGCCAGGGAGAGGAAGATAGAAGCTTGGTGTGGGGGCCTGGGTGCTGGGATGGGGGACGAGTAGACCACTCCTGAGGGGGGCAGGCGAGGCCTGTGGCTTGGGAGCAGTCTTTTTACAGTAGACAGTAAAATACAGTGATTGGTACATGTGTAACATTTCTCAGTTTTCCACATAACACTCTAGCCCCCCCCCCCCCCCTTAGGTCCTCCTTCACCATCATATTCCAGGACCTGAACACTCCTTCCACCCCAGAGTCCTTGACTTTGGTGCAATACATCAAACCCAGTCCAACTTTTGCATTGTTTTCAGTTTTGCTCTTATTTTTCAACTTCTGCTTACGAGTGGGAATCATCCCATGTTCATCCTTCTCTTTCTGGCTGATCTCACTTACATAATATGATTACTTCAAGCTCCATGCAAGATGAGGTGAAGAAGGTGAAGTCACCATGTTTAGTAGCTGAGTAGTATTCCATTGTGTATACAGACCACAACTTGCTCAGCCACTCGTCTATTGTTGGACACCTGGGTTGCTTCTAGGTTTTGGCTATTACACATTTCACTGCTATAAACATAAGAGTACACAGATATTTTTGGATGAGTATATTGGGTTCCTTAGGATATATCCCCAGGAGAGGAATTGCAGGGTCATAGGGTAGGTCCACTGCTAGCTTTCTGTGAGTTCTCCAGACCACTTTCCACAGGGGTTGGGCCAATTGGCATTCCCACCTGCAGTGCAGGAGGGTTCCTTTGTTCCCACAACCTCCCCAGCATTTGTTGTCTTGGGCCCAGTCTTGGAGGGTCACTTCCCAACTCTGAGCCTGGGCTGCTGTGCCTTTGGCAAGGCTCCCCTTCCTGTGCCCAGCCCTGTGGGAGGCTGCTCAGTGACTGAGCAGCTCCACGTGGCTCTAGAGGATGACTCATTTGCTGCCCACCTCCATATCCAATGCCATTTGCTGCCTGAGCATCAAACTTTTCCAAAGGCAAACGAAGTTTAAAGAGAGTTGATGAGTCCAGACCTTTGGATGTAAAGACCTGTGTCTCAGTGGGGTCTCCCTCTCCCTCTCCCTCTCCCTCTCCCTCTCCCTCTCCCTCTCCCTCTCCCTCTCCCTCTCCCTCTCCCTCTCCCTCTCCCTCTCCCTCTCCCCCCCCCTCTCTCTCTCACACACACACACACACTCTTTTTAATATTTTTATTTATTATTGGATAGATACAGGGAAAAATTGAGAGGAGAGGGGAAGATAGAGAGAAAGAGAGAGAGAAGCCTGCAGACCTGCTTCACCACCCATGAAGCTCTCCACCCCGCAGGTGGGGATCAGGGGCTGAAACCTGGGTCCTTGTACACGGTAATGTGTGCACTTAACCAGGTGTGCCACTGCCTGGTCCCATTCGGCGGCTTCTCTGCAATGAGTTCTGGGCCTTTATGAAACTGTGAGCTTTGTCTCCCAGGAGCTGGGCCATTTCTTTCTGTTTCTTCCTTCCTCCCTCCCTCCCTCTCTCCCTCCCTCCCTCCCTCCCTCCCTCCCTCCCTCCCTTCCTTCCTTCCTTCCTCCCTTCCTTCCTTCCTCTCTCTCTTTCTTTCTTTCTTTCTTTCTTTCTTTCTTTCTTTCTTTCTTTCTTTCATTCGTTCTCTCTTTTATTAGAGACTTAATAATGATTGACAAGATTGTGGTATAAAAGGGGGGTACATACAATTTTCACCACCAGAGTTCCATATCCCCTCCTTCCCCTATTGGAAGTTTCCCTATTTTATCCCTCTGGGAGTCTGGACCAAAGACCTTTATGGGGGTGCAGAAGGTGGGAAGTCTGGCTTCTGTAATTGCTTCTCTGCTAGACATGGTGTTGGCAGGTGAATCCATACCCCCAGCCTGTTTCTATCTTTAGTGGGGCAGGGGTCCGGGGAGATGAGGTTCCAGGACATACCGGTGAAGTCGTCTGCCCAAGGAAATCAGGTTGGCATCATGGTAGCATCTGCAACGTGGTGGCTGAAAAGCATTAAGATATAAAGCAGAGCAATTTGTGCAATAATCAGGAACTTAAAGGTCAGATTATAGTAGATGATATTTGGGGTCTTCGTGTTGGAAGAAACTTGGAAGTCTACCCCTACCGAATTACCCCTCTGCTCTGGCAGGTGGGAGTTTGCTGTCCGGGGCAGGTTGGGGTGTGTGTGCAGTGACCAGGAGGTGGCGTGTGGCCACTCAGGGGGACTGTGTTCAGTGTCACACTCAGTGCAAAGGGGGTGGTGCTGGACTTGATGCCAGTGGCCCCCACTTCCTCCCGGAGCTCCCCCAGGCCTTCAGTCCAGAGAGTTGCAGGCCGGCTCCCTTTCCACCTGCAGGTGAATCACCTGGTAGATACATGCAGGAGCAGCGCCTGATGCCTGAGGGGGTGGAGAGGGAGGCATCTGGAGACAGGGCCCGAGAATCTGCATTTCATCAAGCCCCCCCGAGCAGCTGTGCCTGGCCTGCGGGCTGTGCGTCAACAGAAATTCACTGCATGTCATTTGAAGGTGCATCGGAAAAGGGAGAAAGATGGAGACATTCTGTTTGCCAACATTTGATATTCTGCGGATAAGAATATGCTGAGCTGTTTCCACCCCCTCCCCCATGATAGGGATCTGAAGCTTGTCCTTGCTGACACTCATAGCCCGCCTAAGAGCCCCTGCAGCCAGTAGCTCTGCTTGGAGCAGTACAGATGCTAATCGGGCTTGAATACCTGGAATGACAGGGAGCTCACCCCCTTCTGGGAAGCCCAGTGCCCAACCCCCAGGTTCTGAGAGGTGGGGGCTGTCCCCTTGGACAGCAAGGAGGAGTCACCCTTGCTCCTTGGGCCACTCTGCCAGGGTACTTCCTGCAGAACGTAGGCTTGCACCAAATGGAGGCTTCAGTCAGACCCCCCAGCAACCCCCAAGGCAGAGGAGCAGCTCACACACTGACCCAGGAAGCAATGCTGAGAAGTCTCTCCTGAGCCCCCCACCCTCTCAACCAGGTTCTGAGAGGCGCAGGGATGCTGGCAGGCCTGCCCAGCTCCTGCCATGTCCAGGCCCCCCCACCTTTGGTTCTCCAGGTGCTGAGGATGCATTCATTCACTCCCTCAGTTCATTCACTGAGTTATGCTACTCATTCTTTCATTCATTCACTCACTCATTCTCTTATCACTCACTCATTCATTCACTCACTCACTCATTCATAGTCTTATCACTCATCCTCTCGTTCACTCACTCACTCACTCATTCTCTTATCACTCACTCATTCATTCATTCATTCATTCATTCATCCATTTGCTCACCCACTCATTCATTCATTCCCAAGGCAAAGTGACATCATTCATTCACTCCCTCATTCATTCACTGAGTCATGTCACTTATTCACTCATTCTCTCATTCATTCATTCATCACTCACTCATTCATTCATTCATTCATTCACTCACCCACTTGTTCATCACTCACTTATTTCCTCACCATCCTGCACCCACCCCCACCCTTGGGATCTCCAGCCCTGACAGTGCTTGTCACCCCCAGCCTGAGCCACCCTGACCCTCATTATCCAGCACTGAGCTCCATCTCATCTCTCAGGACCCACAGCTCCCCTCTTTCAGGAAGCCCTCAGGAAAAACAGCTTGCTTTCCCCCAGGCTGCAAAATTATTATTCCAGCCAGTTGTTGTTGTTCTCCTCCTCCTCCTCCTCCTCCTCCTCCTTCTTTTTTTAATCAGAGCACTGCTCACCTCTGGTGGTGTGGGGGGACTGAACCTGGGACTTTGGAGCCTCAGGCATGAGAGTCTCTTTGCATGACTATTATGCTATCTACTCCCACCCCCAGTCAGTTCTATTTCTATGAGAACATGGACTGGTGGCCCATTCTGTCTCTGATGCACTATTTCTTTTTCCTTTTGTAATATTTATTTATGAAGGAAACATCACATGGGTGATGGCTTGGTGAAGGTGGAATGAAGACAGTCAGATGAGAGACAGACAGCCAAGAGCCAGGGCTCCCTGTAGCCCTGGGAGCCAAGACCAACGAGTCCAGCTGCTCCTGAAATAGCTGGTGTCTTCCGAGAGGGACAGGGTTTGGGGGGGTGTTCAGAACACTGAACCAGGGGTTCAAGAGTTGGGCACTCAGCCACTACTTCAGAATCATGGGGCTTTTGAACCCACCATGCCAGGCCCTACCCCAGAGGCCCTGGCCATACTAGTCAAGGGAATGGATGGGCACCTAGTATTTTTCAAAGACACTTAGGTGAGTGTAACAGGTGGCCAGGGCAGGGGTGGGGGAAAATAGCCCCTGCCCACTTAGTCCTTCTGGAATCACCCTGGGGGTCCCCATGGCCCCACTGTGGTCCTGCAGGGAGTCACAGAGATAAGCATGACCAGTGGAGGTCTTTGTCTGCAAAACATGCTGAGGGCAGGGTGGTGGCGCACCTGACTGAGTGATCATATTACCATGCCCATATTACCATGCCCAAAGACCTGGGTTCAAAGACCTGGGTCCCCTTTGATCCCAGGGACTGAGCAAGAGCAGCACAAAGTGTGAGTACGGCTCCCGGGTGGGCACCAGGCACCACAGAAGACAGAGGGGGAGGGGGCAAAGAGCGTGGCCGGGGGGACCTGCATCCCCGTGGAGCTGGCAGGGCAGTTCGGCTCAGTGGGTGCCGTGGAGGCTGGGCAGCTTGTGGCCGACTGGTCTCTGAAGCAGGTTCTGTCTCCCAGTGTCCAGCACAGCAGAAAGCAGAGGCCCAGTCCGCAGGCTGTTTATGTTCTAGAGAGAGACCGAAAATGAGACAGTATGTGCCCGTGTCATGCTGACCTCAGGGAGAGGGTCAAACAGCCAGGGCAGAGGCTAGGGGATATGGCCTTGGGAAGGTGAATCCTGGGTCAAGGTCTTCAGCAAACAGGAAAGAGGCATTGAGCTCAGAGGGGAAAGATTCCAGGCATAGGGAGGTAGCGAAGGCCCTGAGGCGAGCTGAGCTGGTGCTTGAGGAATGGAGAGGAGTGGACACAAGCCCAGGAGGGGAGAGAGCTCAGAGACATGAGGTATGGGGGAGGGGAGACAGACAACAGTCCGATGTGCCTTGTGCCCCCAGACCCTCAGCTCAACACTTGACCAGCCACCAGCAACACTGTTCTAGTCACCACTCTGATATCCCGAATGGACAGGTTTAGACCCAATCACAGACATGCTGTTATTCTGTGTGCATCTCTCATTAAAAGGGTTACTTCTTCCTTTTTTTAAAAAAAGTCTTTTTTTTTTTATTTATAATAAAGATAGAAACAGAGAGAGAAAGAACCAGACATCACTCTGGTACATGTGCTGTCAGGGATTGAACTCAGGACTTCAAGCTTTAGACTCTAAGGCGTTATCCACTGTACCACCCCCTGGACCACACCTTCTTCATTTTTTAAATGTATATTTTATCTGTCATCATTATTTTTTAAATTTTTATTTATTTTCCCTTTTGTTGCCCTTTTTTATTATTGTTGTCATAGTCATTGTTGTTGTCTTCATTGTTGGGTAGGACAGAGAAAAATGGAGAGAGGAGGGGGAGATAAAGAGGGGGAGAGAAAAAGAGACACCTGCAGACCTGCTTCGCCGCCTGTGAAGCGACTCCCTTGCAGGTGGGGAGCCGGGGGCTCGAACTGGGATCCTTACGCTGGCCCTTGCGCTTCACACCACGTGTGCTTAACCTGCTGCGCTACCGCCTGAACCCCCTAAAATTTTTATTTATTGGATAGAGACAGAGAAATCAAGAGTGAAGGGGAAGATAGAGAGGGAGAGAGAGAGAGGGAGAGAGAGAGGGAGAGAGAGAGGGAGAGAGAGAGGGACAGAGAGAGAGGGAGAGAGAGAGGGAGAGAGAGAGGGAGAGAGAGAGGGAGAGAGAGAGGGAGAGAGAGAGAGGGAGAGAGAGAGGGAGAGAGAGAGGAAGAGAGAGAGGGAGAGAGAGAGGGAGAGAGAGAGAGGGAGAGAGAAAGAGAGAGAGAGACAGAGAGAGACAGAGAGAGAGACCTGCACCCCTGCTTCACTACTCATGAAGCTTTCCCCCTGTAGGTGGGGACTGGGGCCCTACACATAGTAACATGTGCACTCAACTAGGTGTGCCACCCAGCCCCCATGTTAGCATTTGAGAGAGAGAGAGAGAGAGAGAGAGAGAGAGAGAGAGAGATCGAGATCTGAGACCAGGGCACTGCTCAACTCTGGTTTATGGTTATGCTGGGGATTGAACCTGGGACCTTAGAGCCTCAAGCATGAAGTCTTTTTAAAAAAATATTTTTATTTATATATTGAATAGAAACAGAGAGAAATCGAGAGGGAGAGAGACACCTGCAGCCCTGCTTCACCACTCATGAAACTTTCCCCATGCAGGTGGGTATCGGGGGCTTGGACCTGGATCCTTGCACACTGTAATGTGTGCACTTAGCCAGGTGAGCCACCACCCAGCCCCCCGCATGACAGTCTTTTTGCAGAACCATTGTTCTGTCTCCCTAGCTCAGGGGTGACTGTGAGTCCCCAGAGCAGAGTGCACTGTTCCCGTAGCGCCTGTCTGACTCTGATGTCTCCTTGTCTGTAGAGTATCTTCTGTAGGAGGGAGCCCCTGATAGCCAGGTGCAGGGGGCAGGGTGTGTGGGGGCACTTTCCTTCAGAGCCATCCTGGGGGTTCATGGGTGCTGACCTAGTGTCCTTGTGACAGTTAGATGCTCGGCCACCTCCCACCCCCGTCTCCCGCAGAGTGTGGCTTCATGACAGTGTGGCCTGTCTCCATCCCCTACTTTCAGGGCAGGGGTAGCACATGCATATGGGTCAGTGGATGGATGGATAGATGGATGGATGGATGGATGGATGGCAATGCCAATTCACTGATGCCTAGAATGTGGGAGGGGGCCGGGGGCAGCCCCTCCAGGGGACCATGCTCCCAGTATATGGTAGCACCAGGTGTTCAGAGATGGGGGAGCCCTGCTGTGGGGTCTCGCCCTCTCTTCACTTCGCTCCAGTCCCCCACGGGAGACAACAAGAACGGAAAAGCTGGCCTGGGAGCCATGGAACCAAGCTTGTGTGAGGCTGGTGTGGCAACCAGGTCGGGGAGAAGGTGGGTCCCTGCCTCCTGCAGCTCCCAGCCTCCCAGCCCCACCTGCCATTGCTGGGGTCCCCTGCCTGCCTCACTGCCAACACTGAGCCACCCCAGGGGCAGGTCCTGTCACCTCCTGGCCACCCTACTCCTCTGAGTAGACAGGGGCCTGCCAGAGCACTGCTACCCTGGGATGTGGTCTCCTCTCTGGAAGGCAGGGGTGTCTGCCCCAGCAGGCAGCAGGGCAGAGCCAGGTCTGTTCTCTGACAGCCCCCACCATCTGGGCACCCCTCACATGGGGCGGGGGCTGCCTGTGTGTGATCTGGGGTTGTGCACATGTGTGTGCAGGGCACTGTGTGAGTGTGTGTGCTAGCGGAAGATTCTTGGGGTGCAGGGGACATGGGGACGTGAGTGTGGAGGGGAATCTGAGCCTGGGGCACATGTGTGTAACTGGGGGTGGATGGGTGCTGGGCCAGGCAGAGTGGGTGTGACCCCTGCAGGTGATGCTCACCTCCAGGGGTGCTGGAGGCAGCAGGAAGCTGGAGAGAGTTAATTTGGGGTGTCCTCTGCCCACCCCATGGTGGAGCAGTCTACAGAGGTGGCAGGGGCTTGGCTAGGGGGCTGCCTCTCGGCCTCCTGTGCCCTGCTGGTCCCCAAGCTCCGCCGGCTCCCCACATCAGTCAGGCGGCGTACTTGCTTGAAGTCAGGCTGTCCAACATGACTTAAGGAATGTGACCAAAGAGAAAACACTCCAGATGTTCAACACCCCCCCCCCCCATCAAAAAAGGCTGTTTTCCCCTGGCTTTCATCTGAGTTGCCCAGAGGAACACAGCTGCAGTTGAATGAAATACCGCCGGCTCTGCTCATGATGGATTGACACTGGAAGGGGCAGGAGGAGGGGGGCACGGGGAGCAGCAGAGGATCAAGGGGAGGAGGAAGAGGTGCAGGAAGCAGAGGAGGAGGAGGGAGAGGAAGAGTCTGTATCTCCTGGGCCCACAAGCCTTGCACTGTAACTTCACACCTCTCTTTGCAGCCATGGAAGCCCCTGAGGATAGGAGCTGGGAAGAGACAGCACCGTGGGGAAGGCAGTGTCATTCCCAGGGGTACCAGGCTGCCAACCCTCAGAGTCCACCACCTTCCCTCTGCCCCTGGCACTCAGAGCCCTGGAGTCTGACTTTGTACACAGCTCCCGTGAGCCTTAGGGCTTCAGTGTCCTCAGTGCCCTGGGGCTGTGACAGGTCCGCCCAGGGCTGTATGTGGATGAGACCATGCTGGGCCGCCGCTGAGTGACGTCTGGCTCGGCGGGTCGGCAGGAGTGTGGCAGCTTGGGGTGAAGGTCGCATGGCACCACAGAGCACTCCAGGACTGCCACCGTGCTTGGTCCTTTCACGTGGCACTGCCATCCCTGAACAGGGAGGCAGGGTGAGGTTATAGAGGTGAGGGGAGATCCTTAGTGTCCCCAAGGCCAGTGACAATGATAGTTTCAGGGGACCTGGCAGAGAGGACAGCAGTGGCCAGTCCTCTCTGATCCTCCCTAGGCTCCTGGGCACCTGGCCACTGGGTTGCCGGATTGGAGGGTCAGGTATCACAGGTGAGCCAGGTCCCTCCCAGGCAGGGGCTTACAAACCGATGGCCTCTGGGGAGGTGTCTCAGTGGTAGAACACCAGATTAGTGCCATGGAGGTCCCGGGTTCTATTCTCAGTAACTGCATGTACCAGAGAGTTGCTTTGGTCTCTCTTGAGGAAAATACTATAAAAATTATTTTATTAGTGATCTAATAATTATTAACAAGATTGTAAGATAACAGAGGGACAATTCCACAAAGTCCCCACCACCCAAGCTCCATATCACATCCCCTCCATTGGAAGCTTCCCTAATCTTTACCATTCTTAAGAGTATAGACCAAATTTCTTTATAGGGTGCAGAAGGTGGGAGTTCTGGCTTCTGTAATTGCTTCTCCACTGGACATGGGTGTGGGCAGGTGGATCCACACCCCCTGTTCCTATCTTTCCCTAATCTGAGGAAGTGGGTTTCCAGGACACATTGGTGAGGTCATCTGCCCAGGAAAGTCAGGTTGGCATCATGGTAGCATCTGCAACTTGGGGGCTGAAAGGTGGTAAGATATAAAGCAAATGTTCAATAAATAAGAACTCAAAAGTAGAAATAGAGCAATGAACTTCATGTGGGAAGAAGCTAAGAAGTCTATTTTAGTCTTTTATTTTAGACGTTATTTTAGTAAAGTCATGGGCCCTGTGTCATGGTCTCTGGACCGCCACCTCAGGAGTGACACCACATAGCACACAGTAGCACTTCCGGCAGGGATGGCTAGACAGGCACCAGGCCTGTCTGAGGTGCAGGTGCCCTGGCCACCTGCTGTTGTTTGGAATGGTGGGGGCAGGGCTGGGGACTCCAGAGTAGGTATGGTGATGCTGGGGCTGGCACTGCCCGGTGGGGTGGCTGCACCTACCTTCCTGTCCTCACACCCCGTCTGTCCTGGCACAGGCCATGAGGGTGGGACAGCCGCTGTCTGAAACACACACTGGGCATGTGGAGGACTGGAGCCAGCTCCCTAGACCAGGAGACCTCAGGTGGATAGTCAGGGACTTTCCAACCCAGTGTCGGAAACCTTCAGCAAGACCAGATCTGCCATGGCAGTGGGGCATTTACTCACAGAACTGGCAAACACTACAAAACAGGGCTTATAGCAGAAGAAAACAACCAGAACTGGGCCAGTTCAGCAACGCACATCAACGGTAGCTTGACAGAGCAAGACGCCTTGAAGGGGAATCTGGTGGCATCTCTCGGTGGCCGCCACCTGATGGTGGACCTGGCAGGTAGACTGCTATCAGGAGGCCAAGGCGACAAGCCCCCAACAGCTCAGGAACCATGGAAACCACCAGGGAGGCACTGCCTGCCCTGGCAATCCAGGAAGGCTTGGTGGATGAGGTGACTTCTTTTCTTTTATTTATTACTATTATTAGTATCATCATCATTTTGCCTCCAGGGCTATTGCTGGGGCTCGGTACTAAAATCCACTACTCCTGGCAACCATTTTTTCCATTTAATTGGACAGGACAGAGAGATATTGAGAGAGGAGGGAAGATAGAGAGGGAGAGAGAAAGATAGACACCTGCCGACCTGGTTTACCACTTGTGAAGCTTCCCCCTTGCAGGTATGACCAGGGGCTCGAACCTGGGTCCTTGTATAGGTCCCTGTGCTTCATACTATGTGCGCTTAACCCAGTTCACCACTGCCCAGCCCTGTGACTAATATTATATATTATATTATATTATATTATATTATATTATGATCACCACTGAGAAAGAAGGAAGAGATAGGAAAAGAGAGAGAGAGAGAGAGGGAGAGAGGGAGAGACACCTGTAGCACTGTTTCACCATTTGTGCAGGTGGGGCAGGGGGCTTGAACCTGGGTCTTTGTGCATTATAACATGTGTGCTCTACCAGGTGCATCACCACTGAGCTCCAGTGACTTGCTTTCTGACATGGCGGGTTATTCAAAAGGCAGAAGTGCAGTCAGTCCTGAGAAGGAACGAGCACAGCACTGAGGCCATCCCTGAGCCATGACTGGGAGGACACGCCTGCGGGCGTCTTTTCTGCCTGACGCAGCCCCCCCCCCGTGTGCCCACGCAGACCTGCACCGCTCCACTCCCCCAGCCTGGCATCGTGCATGCCAGCCTCACGGCCTGCCCGAGCTGCTCACTCCCCAGGCGTCTGCAGGGTTCCAGCCCACGGAACACCATCCTTTCTGCAGCCAGGCCTGCTGGCGAGGCTCCAGCTTCTGCGGACCAAGCCTGTCTCAGGCTCTTTGTTATGTTTCACAAGCGCTAACCTGCCCACTGGCCACATACCTTGCAGTCCAGCTGTTGGGCCAAGCTTCTGTGAAGGCAATTGTGACTGGCCTTCCAGATGGACAGGGGACAGAACTGCTGGAGTTGTGGTCAGTCTGGTGGGGACACCTAGGCTGGGAAATGTTGGAGGTGAATGAGACTGCTGTTCAGTAAATAATGAATGAGTGGACAGTACTGGTAGAACCACACTGGGGAATATTACTCGGTCATGAACAGGACAGCAGTTCTCATACCTGTGACAACATGGAAGAGCCCGGAATACATGGTGGAGGGAAATAGGCATATGAAAACCCACCTGCTGTGTGACTCTGTCTAGGTGACCTTTCTTTGAAAGATAGGAGGAGAGAGAGACATCTTTCTGGTACATGTGCTCCTGGGGATCAAACTCAGGACCTCATGCTTGAGAATCCAATGCTTTATCCACTGAGCCACCTCCCGGACCACTCTAGGTGAACTTTCTAGAACGGGAAAACCTGTAAGACATAAAGTGACTGAGCTGAAGGGAGAAATGGCAGCTTCTGATTGTGGGGTCTCTGTCTAGGGTTATGAGAAGGTTCTAGAATCAGGTGGTGGTGATGGCAGTGCAGGTCCTCTGGTCACTCCTTTTGGGGACACTGTGGAATCTGTCACTCAGGTCTGTGTGGTTTCTCTGGGTGCTTAGGCTTCCTCTTTATACCCCAAAGATGTGTGTGTGTGTGTGTGTGTGTGTGAGAGAGAGAGAGAGAGAGAGAGAGAGAGAGAGAGAGAAAGAGAGAGAGAGAGGCAGAGGCACAGATATGCATCCTACAATGAAAGGGTGTCCCATCCAGGGTGGGGTCTCACTTTGCACCCTAAGCTTCTAGGAAAGGTTCTGGCCACCCTGACCCTAAGTGACAATAAGAAGATTAAAGAATGAACAAGGAGGGCAGGTGGGGGCGCACCTGGTTTAGCACACACATCATAGTGCACAAGGACCCAGGTTCAAGCTCCTGGTTCTCACCCACAGGGGGAAGCTTCATGTAAGCTGAAGCAAGGCTGCAGCTGTCTCTCTCCCTCTTTATCTCCCCCTCTCCATCTCAACTTTTCTGGGTCTCAATCCAATAATAGGTAAATAAAATATTTAAAAAAAAGAATAAGTGAATACAGGTGATGGCTTCATATTAGAAGTATTTGGTGATGTTTTCTGTGACTTGAAAGCAGTTACGGGAAAGGAAAATTTTCGCATAATCAATTAGCTTTTGGTCGATTTGGTTTGGGAACCTGTCCCTTTGCCGAAAGCCACCATTCCCGAGAGCATTGGGTGCCACTCAGTGAGAACTGCACTGTGACCAGAGAGCCACTGAGCCAGGCACTTGCAGTGGCTCAGTCGGGGGTATGAACTGTTTAGCAACAAGACTGCTGGGGGGGGGTATAAAACAGAGAAGGAAGCAGGGGAGCCAAGAGGGAGGGGACAGTGCCTCTGGGGCTGGCAACGGGGCAGAAGGCCCTTGACTTTCTAGAATCCAGGAGAGTTCACAGACATCTGAGCAGGAGCAGAGTGGCTTCTGTCTATCTTGGTGTGCAGAGCTGGGAAGGTGCCACTGCATCGCTCCTGGCTAGCTTTATCCAGACCGAGAAAGATATCATGGCATCGGAGCAGCCCTCAGTGCCATGGCCACTACTATGTGGTGCCACACACATGGTGGGCAGACACCCCTCCTCCCCACTGTGAGCTGTCTCTCTGGCCTGAGCACTGCAGAAAGACTGTTTTCTGCCTGCTGAAAGAAAAAAATATATGAATTCAAATCCTTATATTCAGAGTGGGGGAAAGGAGACCCAGCTTGGCCGTCTTCCAGCCAGCTGTGGGGACAGTCAGATCTCAGCTCCAGAGACAGCAAGGCATCTGCTTCTCTCCTGAGAGTTTTGTTTGTTTGTTTGTTTTTGTGGACTACTTTTTCAGAGCCGTTGAAGGCACCACTGAGTGGCAGGTGCTGGCTTTTCCACATGCCCCTGCCCCTGTGCGTCAGATACCGCATTTGCTGTGACTGATGATGTTGTTGTTGTTATTATTTTAATGTGGTTCCAGTGAATGAACCAAGAGCCTGATGCATCCATGGACACAAAGTGCACTGAGCAGTCTCCCTCATTCTCCTATATATGGACTAGCAGAAGCAGGAGAGGCAAGAGGGAGGGAGAGACACAGAGAGGAGATACGCCACAGCATCACTCTATCTTCCCTCCATGGAGCACCCTTGGTGCTGTCCATGGTGCTCCCATGGGGTTCTGGGGCTCAAACCCAGGGCCTCATGTGGGGTAAGATGTGTGCTCTATCCACTGAACTCTCTCTGGACCTGATCTGAAACTTTTTTAAAAACAATCTTAAAAAATATATTTATTTATTTATTCCCTTTTTGTTGCCCTTGTTGTTTTATTGTTATAGTTATTATTGTTGTTATTGATGTTGTCATTGTTGGATAGGACAGAGAGAAATGGAGAGAGGAGGGGAAGACAGAGAGGGGGAGAGAAAGACAGACACCTACAGACCTGCTTCACCACCTGTGAAGCGACTCCCCTGCAGGTGGGGAGCCGGGGGCTCGAACCGGGATCCTTATGGTGGTCCTTGCGCTTTGCACCATGTGCACTTAACCCACTGCGCTACCACCCGACTCCCGATCTGAAACTTTTCTAAATTAATTATTTTTTTGTTGCTACCAGAGTTATCACTGAGGTGTGGTACCAGCACTATGAATCCACCACTCCAGGTGGCCTTTCCCATTTTATTTTATTTTATTTTATTTTATTTTATTTTATTTTATTTTATTTTATTTCCTTTTATTTGATAGGACAGGGAGAGATTGAGAGAGGAGGGGGAGGTAGAGAGGGAGTGAGAGAGACACTTGCTTGTGCATGGTAACATGTGTGCTCAACTGGGTTGATATGAAATCTTTAAAAATTCAATTCACAGTGTTGAACTCCACTGGCTTCCCTACCCACTCGCAGTGAAATTGGGCCACTGAGCAACGAGCAGGCGGTCAGGCGGTGGGGGGGGGCACTGGGAGGGCCAAGTAAGGCATGTGTCTCTGGGAATCTTCATGGCGTTTCTGTAAACAGCCAGGTGTCCTCAGTGATCTGGCACCTGTGTGTGCAGGGAGCCAGCAGGTGTCTGGACCCCGGTCTTCATGCAACCTAAAGACTTCCCGGCCCCCCGGACCTTAGTCTCAGTCTGCATTCCAGCTCTGAAGTCAGCTGCTGACCTGGCTTCGGGGCTCTGCCTTCCCCCACAGCACACCCACCACCTCTGCTGCTGTCCCTGGTCATGGGGAGAGGGCTGGTTGCCCAGCCAGATGTCTGTCTGGGTGAGCAGTGCTGTCTGGGGGCGGCTGGGATTCTCCCTGGCTTAGTGCAGACACAGTGCCATTACTGGGGCTCTCAAAACGCAGGGCTGGCAGGACCGAGGGCCGGGTATTACCCGATCAGGACATGGCCTGGGGATGGAGTGCGGCAGAAGGGACAATGTGCTGGCTAGCAGCTGGGGCTCTGCCGGATACAGGAGTGCTAGGACTCAGTACTCAGTACCCAGGGTCCACCTTAGAGGGAACATCTGGGGGTAGAGCACTCATATTGGAGCGTTTCACTCATCTCATCCAACCTATCCCCAGATAGATGCAGCCATCATCACAGTCGATTTTAGAACATGTTGACCGCTTCAGAAAGTAGACGCTCACAGTCCCTTCTCTTTGACCCGGTGCCCCTGCCTCCCTGGGCTTCTCTACTGCAGATCGACTTTAGATGTATCCAGACAACTTGTGACCAGGCTCTGACTTCTCTCACTGAGCTTTGTGCTTTTGAGGTTACTGGAGCAGCTGTCAGCCCCCTGTTCTTTTTGATGACTAAATAGTATTCCATTGTGTGCACAGACCATGGTTGGTTTGTGTATCGGTCTTATGAAGGATGCTCCTCTGAGCATTGCTTTCTACATTTCTTAGGGGCGTATCTTTTATTTCCCTTCTTCTGGGAACATGCCTGGGAGCCATACTGTTGGGTGTCTTGGTTCATTTGAACTGCTCTGATGCTAAACCCATAGACCTGGTAGCTTGTGAGACTTAGGTCTCACTGTTCTGGGGGCTGGGTGTCAGAGATCAAGGGGCTGCTTGGTCCTGCGGTGGCGTGGGGTCTCTCCCTGGCTCACTGCATCTCCCAGGGTGCAGGGGCTGGGACACTCACCCCCCTCATGAGGGTCCCACCCTCATGACTTCAGAACTCTCTTCTTCTTCTTCTAGCGTTTGCCCTTCTTCCGTAGCCAGTTAATGGCTTTGAAAGTGACTGGGATCCATGTGGATTCAGTCATCTAGGAAGGATCGTCAGTTTCCCCAATGAATGGGTACTCACGGGATGCACCACGGGAAGGTCGATCCAATGCATCCCATACTCTCTAAGACCTGTCTTCAGATACCACCACCTTTAGGGGTTGGGAGCTCAATGAGTGCATCTAGGGAACACATGGTCGTGTATTTTATGTATGTATGTATGTATGTATGTATTTATTTATTTATTTAGAGACAGATTCAGAGAGAAAGACACAGAGAGAAACACCAGAGCACTGCTCAGCTCTGGCTTATGGTGGTGTAGGGGCTTGATCCTGGGACTTTGGAGCCTCAGGCATGAGAGTCTCTTTGTATAACCATTATGCTATCTACCCCCGCCCAAATTATTATATTTATTTATTTATTGGATAGAGACTGCCAGAAATCGAGAGGGAAGTGGGTGATAGAAAGGGAGAGACAGAGAGACACCTGCAGCCCTGCTTCATTACTCGTGAAGCTTTCCCCCTGCAGGTTAGGAGAGGGAACTCGAACCCAGGTCCTTGCACACTGTAACATGTACACTCAACCAGGTATACCACCACCTGGGCGCGCATTACCATATGCTGAAGCCTAGCAGAGCTCCAGTCTACCTCTCTCTCATACAAATAAATATTTGAATAAAAATAAAATATACCCAGTACAAAGCCTAGTCTCATACTCCAATCAGTTGAAGTCCAGAAGGAGGGGTGACTCACGTCACATGGGAGGGTCAGAGAAACGTTGCAGGGAGGTTAAATCTGAGCCGGGCTTCTCTTTTCTTCCTGGTATAGTAAACTTATTTATTTATTTTTTACCAGAGCACTGCTCAGCTCTAGTTTATGGAGGTGTTGGGTACTGAACCTGTGACCTTTGGTGCTTCAGGGATTAAAAAGTTTTCGCAGAACCACTGTGCTATCTCTCCAGCCCAGGAGTTGGATGGTATAAAGGGTGCTGAGCATCCAAGCAGACGACCTCTGAGAAGCTGTAGCTGGAGGCCAGGGAGGCAGGAGAGAGTGGTGAAGTGAAGGAGGCCACCTTGCGAGGACAGCCCTGGTGTCACTCCGGGCATTGTTGCCACCTTGCTGGCAGAGATTGTGGTGAGCCGGGACACACCAGGACTGCCCAGCTGGCTTCTGTGGGCATCACTTTGCCAGTGGGTGAGCACCCAGTTGCACCTGCCATTAAATAATTGGAAGGTGGCCCTCGAGTTGCTTAGAAGCCCTTTTAGTTTGAAAAAAAAATCAAAAAGTCTGCCTTCTAAAGTCTATTTTTTATTAGTAATTTAATAATGATTAACAAGATTGTGGGATAAGAGGGATACAATTCCATACAATTCCCACCACCAGAGTTCCATATTCCCTCCCCTCCAGTGGAAGCTTCCCTATTCTTTATCCCTCTGGGAGTATGGACCAAAGATCTTTATGGAGTGCAGAAGATCAATGGTCTGGCTTCCGTAATTGCTCCTCTGCTGAACATGGACATTGGCAGGTCGATCCGTACCCCCAGCCTGTTTCTATCTTTCCCTAGTGGTGCAGGGACCTGGGGAGGTGGGGTTCCAGGACCCATGCATGGGTGAGGTCATCTGCCCAGGGAAGTCAGGATGGAATCTTAGTACCATCTGCTACCAGGATTAGTTCAAAACAGATCTTATTTTATGCCATACCGAAGAAGAAACCTAAAACCTTCCATATACCTGATACAGCCAAGCGGCCTGCTCCAGTCCCTACTCTGCAGCCTTAGAGACAGAAGGGGGGCTGACAAAGACCACCACCCACCTTCCATGGGGGGCTGACAAAGACCACCACCCGCCTTCCATGGGGGGCTGACAAAGACCGCCACCCGCCTTCCATGGGGGGCTGACAAAGACCACCACCCACCTTCCATGGGGGGCTGACAAAGACCACCACCCACCTTCCATGGGGGGCTGACAAAGACCACCACCCGCCTTCCATGGGGGGCTGACAAAGACCGCCACCCACCTTCCATGGGGGGCTGACAAAGACCGCCACCCGCCTTGCATGGGGGGCTGACAAAGACCACCACCCGCCTTCCATGGGGGGCTGACAAAGACCACCACCCGCCTTCCATGGGGGGCTGACAAAGACCACCACCCGCCTTCCATGGGGGGCTGACAAAGACCACCACCCGCCTTCCATGGGGGGCTGACAAAGACCACCACCCGCCTTCCATGGGGGGCTGACAAAGACCACCACCCGCCTTCCATGGGGGGCTGACAAAGACCACCACCCGCCTTCCATGGGGGGCTGACAAAGACCACCACCCACCTTCCATGGGGGGCTGACAAAGACCACCACCCGCCTTCCATGGGGGGCTGACAAAGACCACCACCCGCCTTCCATGGGGCTCCGCCCATTTTCCCCCCTGTTGTCCATGGTGCTCCTTTATGGCGTGGGGACTCGAACCCAGGGCCTGACACGTGGAAAGCATACACCTCATCTGCTAAGCCACATCCCAGCCTATGTCAAAAATAATTCTAGGGCTGGGGAGCATCATGATGATGCAAGGAGAATTGACCATCCTGAGGTCCAAAGGCCCCAGGTGCAATCCCCAGCACCGCTGTAAGCTGGAGCTTGCAGTGCTCTGGTTAAGAATAGGAATGGGAGCAGGGTCGTAGTGCTCCAGGCTGAGGACACACGTTACCACGTGCGAGGACTCGGGTTCAAGCCCCAGTCCCCACCTGTAGAGAGGAAAACTTCATGTGAAGTGCTACAGGTGTCTCTCTTTCTACCTTCCCCTTCCCTCTCAATTTCTCTCTATCTTTACCTAATAAGTAATAATAAATAGATAACTTTTTAAAAAGTATAGCAATAAGATAGGAATTCTCAACAGTGTGCTGGCCAGAGAGGTGCCCCCTCTGCTCTCAACTGGCCTGAGCTAATGTATCACCCAGCTGAGGGCCACACAGGGAAGGGGGGAGTGGGAGCTGCAGGTGGCACAGAGATGGGGGCCAGGAGGGTGATAATGGGGCAGGAGCTGGGCCCCCTGACGGAGTTTCCTGCAGGAAACAGAGACAGGAGACCGGGCGGGCCTGGGTGGGACAGGATGGGCCCTGGGGGTGGGGGTGGGGGTGGCGGTGGGCCCTGGGGGGGCAGGCACTTGCTCGGGCATTCAGTGAGGCTGTGCTGCCACCGTCCCCACAGATCCTGGAGGAGAACATGAAGCTGGAGTGCAAGTGCCACGGGGTGTCGGGCTCCTGCACCACCAAGACGTGCTGGACCACGCTGCCGCAGTTCCGGGAGCTGGGCTACGTGCTCAAGGACAAGTACAACGAGGCGGTGCACGTGGAGCCCGTGCGCGCCAGCCGCAACAAGCGGCCCACCTTCCTCAAGATCAAGAAGCCCCTGTCCTACCGCAAGCCCATGGACACGGACCTGGTGTACATCGAGAAGTCGCCCAACTACTGCGAGGAGGACCCGGTGACGGGCAGCGTGGGCACCCAGGGCCGAGCCTGTAACAAGACGGCTCCCCAGGCTAGCGGCTGCGACCTCATGTGCTGCGGCCGCGGCTACAACACCCACCAGTACGCTCGCGTGTGGCAGTGTAACTGCAAGTTCCACTGGTGCTGCTACGTCAAGTGCAACACCTGCAGCGAGCGCACCGAGGTCTACACCTGCAAGTGAGCACCCTGGGGTGGCCAGCCAGGGCCCCCTGGACACCCCGCTCCCTGGCTGGCACCCCACCTGGGTCCTCCCTCCCGGGAGCCAGGGCCGAGGGTGTTTTTGTCTTCCTGGATGGGGGCCTCTTCAGAGCCCTTGGCTGCTCTGCTCTGCTCTGCTCTGCGCTGTTCCTGGGTACCCAGCGCTGCTGCACCCACGCTGGACACTGCCCAGGGCATCCCTCCCCTCGCCTCCTTCTTCTTCTCTCTCCTGGAGTTGGAGGCCCAGACTCTGGACCCTGGGGCCACATTATTGTAATATTTAATGATTTATTCTGATGGGGAAAAGAAAAGCAAAAAAGATAATATTAATTTATTTAATTAAAAAGAACACTCTCTCTCCCTCCCTGCCAGGACCCCCGTTCCTGGTAAAGCGGGCCGCTCACTTTCTTTGCACGATGTGCTTTAACTTCCAAGACGCGGCACCCAGCAGAATCACACCTGGTGGCTCTTGATGTGGTGATTTCTGGTGATTCTACTAGGTGGTTCTGCAGGTGCAGGTGCTCCTCCCCGCTGCCCTTGTGATTTAAGTGCAGGAGTGAGCGGACGGGTGTGTACACACACACACACACAGACACACACACAGACACACACACATCTTTTTTTTTTTTTTTTTTTTGCTATTTGCTGCTACTTATCCAGACATTGAAGCTGGTCCATTTTGGGAGACTTTTTCATGAATCCTTTCTCTCACCCTTTAACCCTCTCCATCTCAGCCAGTTTGGAGGAGAGAGAGAGAGAGAGAGAGAGAGAAGAGAAGAGAAGAGAAGAGAAGAGAAGAGAAGAGAAGAGAGAGAGAGAGGAAGAGAGAGAGGAAGGGATGCTAATAAAACTCCTTGGAGTTTCCATCTTTTTGGAAAGTGAACCACTGGACAAGAGAGAATATTTTGTAAGAGACTATTTTTATATGAATGTTTTATTTATATTGAGTCTGCCTGTCTCATTCCACAGCCTGCACTGCTGCTCAATTCCGGTACTCACCTGGTGGGGAAGGGAGGGGGAGCCGGGGTGCAGGACCAGCCCGAGGGAGGGAACCCTCATTCCACCGGTTTCCCTGTTTGCCCTGTGAGCTACAGTGGATGCCAGTCAGCATCCTCCTTGCTGTGAAACCTCAGTTTGTCACACTCAGGCCTGTGGAGCAGGGTCACTGGGTGGTGACCTCACGGCGCACAGAGTGACTATCCCAGGGAATGGGCCACTGCCTTCAGGGAACCCAGGACACCCCTGCCTTGCTGTGTCCCTGGAGGGAGCACTGTCTTGAGGGGCAGGAAGGCAGCAGGATGATGAGTCCCAGGAATAGCCAGGGCTTCTGAGATGTCAAGGCCCCAGGCAGCCTGCAGGGGGAAAGAGAGACCTCTCTGCCCCAGGTCCTCTGTGCCTAGTGTCTCCCAGCCTGGACAACTCTCCTCCAGGTTGTGGTGCGAGGTCTGGCGTGTGTGTGTGTGTGTGTGTGTGTGTGTGTGTGTGTGTTCAGGCTTTCTTGGGGCAGCATGTAACTTTGCACCTTCACACACTCGTAGTTGCTTGTGTGTATGTCCGTGTGCTCCTCTGCTGGCTGAGCCCCCTCTCCACTGTGCCTGAGAAAGGAGGGGTGGTGCATGTGTGTGGTAGGGTGCCTGTGTGTGTTGGGCCTGGGGGTCTCTGCCTACAGGTGAGGGCTCATGCTGTGAGGCTGACGGCAGGGACCTCTGGCCATTGTGTTGCGCCACCACCGGGAGATGGCACCTCTGGACTCTGGACCCACGGACTCTGGTGAAACAGATGCCTTTGAGAACACAGCCCCAGGCCTCCTTGTGCTGGGAGCCCCTTGTTGGGGTCTGAGCTGGGCTGCCCAGTGTCAGCACAGGACCTGGGTCACAGCATCAACAAATAAAATGCTGGACAGTTGGTTGATTCCTTCTCTGGGACTCTTTCTCTTTCTTTACCTGGATGTCTGGACATATGTGTATATGTATGCCTGCTTGGATGTGTGTGAGCTGCTGGATGATGGCTGAGTAGGTAGTTGGTTAGGTGTATGGATGTGTGGGTTGGTGAGTGTATAGGTAGATGGATGGATGGATGGATGGATGGTAAGCTGGTGGTTAAGTGGATGAATGATAAGATATATGGATGGGTGGGTGGATGAACGGGTAGTTGAGTGGATGGATGGGTGATTGGATGATTGGATGGATGGAAAATTAGATTGATGGAAATGGATGATTGGATGGAGGGATGGATGGAGGGATGGATGGACGGATGGATTAGTAGTTGGATGTCTAAATGCACGTGTTTGTATGTATGGCTGGGTGGGTGGAGAGATAGCTGAGTGGGTGGGTAAATGTGAGGTGGGAGGATGGTTGACTGAGTTGATGGATAAGTGAAGAGATAAAATACAAGAGTTTATTGCCCCCCCCCCACAACTGCACAGTTTATCTGCCCTGGGAAACTTCATGTCTGCCATGAGTGGAGGGGCTTCTCAAGCCTGAAGTCCCTCTGCTCCTGCCTCCTGTCCGTGGGACTGAGGGCAGTTTGACCATCCTCCCCAGACGACCGTTCACGCTGATCACATAAACCTAACAATGGAAAGTCACTCATGTCCTCCTCACTATCCAAGGGAAGCACAGGCTGGGCGTGAGCTCAACCAAGACTGGGGTGGGATGGTCAGGTAGGCTGCCAACCTGCCCACTGGGCACAGTGCTGCTCCCCTCCCCCCGTCTGCCTGGTGCTCTGAGCCTCAGTTTCTCAATCTGAAAAAATGGCTTGACAGTAGCTTCTTCACAGGGCTGCTATAAGCCCTATCCTAGCAGGAACTAGAAACATCCTATGGGCAGGGGTAGATAGCATAATGGTTATGCAAACAGACTTTGATGCTTGAGGCTCTAAAGTCCCATGTTAAATCCCTTGCACCACCATAAACCAAAGCTGAGTAGTGTTCTGGTAAAAAAGAAAAAAAAAGAAGAAAGAAAGAAAGCAAAGAAACACTCTGGGTTGAATCATAAACTAAAACTTGAAATTCCTGTTTCAAAGAAATCAGAAAGCCCAGAATGACAATGCTAAAAGTACAGGTCCTTGGAGACCACAGTAGTGCGGAAGGAGACCCCCCCCACACACATACACTAATCCCTGGCTTCTCACCCAGGCCCTCTGAATTTTCAAGGAGGAGAGAGCATTCAGCTTTTGAGACTCCAGGCATGTGAAGCAAAAGGCATTGCAGGCTGGCAAGAGTGTACAGCCCTAAACCAGATCTGTATGCTTAGAGGGATGAATGAGCTCAGAGAGGGACAGCACTTTATACTGGGTCACACAGCGAGTTCAGCAGAGGAGAGACCAGAGCTAGGCAGAGACTGTCACCAACACAGTGCACCGCGGAAGCAGCCCCACAGTTTGCAGGGGGTTAAGAGGGAAACATGCCCACCTGTTAGAAGCACATGTGTGCACATACATCTTCTGAACTGAAGCAGCAGACAAGTTCAGGGCACCACAAAGCAATGGGCCAGGGCTCTAAGCCCCTTTGCCAGCCACCCACAGTTCCTGTGTCCTGAGCCCCAGGAGGAGCCATATTCCTGCCCAGGGGTGAGGCATCCTCAGGAGGGTGACCTGACCTCTGTGAGCCCCCCACCCACACGGGGAGGCGGAGGAGCCTGGGCCTGGGTCCCATGTGTCCTGGCACAAAGAAGCCAACAGAGACTCGCCACACAGGTGACCAGGCAAGGTCTTTACACACTCTTCTGCCTTAGTGGGTGGTGCACCTAGGTCCCTAGATGCTGGCACTGCCTCCGGGATGCCCACTGCCTGCCCGGCCTCCCCACTGGCTCTGGCTGCTATCAGGTGAGGCAGGGGCCTGGCATGAGCGCTGTGCTGTCAAGTCAGCCTTCCAGCTGTGAGCTGCCCACCCCACTCCCTGCCCACCACCAGCTCTGGGGTCAAGTCTGTGGAGCTCAGAGGTCTGAGAACTTCCCATGACTTGGCACTTACCCAGTTAGAACCCTCACCTCTGCCCCTTCTGCACAGGTGAAGCTACAATCTTTTTTTAGTTATTTAGGTAGAGACAGAGAGAAGTCAAGAGGGGACTAGGAAGATAGAGAGGGAAAGAGACAGAGAGACACCCGCAGTCCTGCTTCACCACTTGTGAAGCTTTCCCTCTGCAGGTGGAGGCCAGGGGCTTGAACCCGGGACCTCGTGCATTGTAACATGTGCACTCAACCAGGTGTACCATCACCGGCCCCTGAAGCTAAGATTTATGAAGTAATTGCTCTGCTTCTGGCAATATTCTAGAAATCTCCCTGCCCTCTCTCTTTCAGACACACCTGTATGTGCCCCTCCCCATACATCTTGAACCTTTTGGGGGGAAAACTCACCTTCTTTGTCCTCCGCCTGCAGAGTTCCTGGTTCTAAGGTAGGGAAATAGCTTAACAAATAGAATACAGGTCTTCCACGTGGGTCCTGGGTCTGAGCCCAGGCACCACAAGGGAGCACCACAGACAACACCAGAGGGCTCTCCATGGATGATGGAGCAGTGAGTGCAGTGACTTTTCTCATCTCTATCTTTTGCTCTCCCCATCTCCCCCAAGAGATAAAAAGTTGGGCCGAGAGTGAGTGCAGCCTAGCCACGGTGCAGCAGCGTGCCTGAGGCCCTGAGTTCACCCCCTGCAGCAGATGAAAAATGGAGACCAAGTGTCTCCTAGTGGCTGCAGGGAGGCGGATGGAAAGCCCCCTCATGGGGGTGCAGCCTGGCCTAACACCCTGGGATGCCAAGACTGAAGCCAGAGCCACCTGCTAAGGACATGAATGGACTCAGTCACAGAACAGGGCTGGAACCCAGGACCAGGCTGCCCCACCGACTCTTCACCTGCTGGGGGAAGTGGACCAGTGACCTGCACCCCCAAACCCAGTGACTTCAAGCAAACCCGTGTCCACTCCTGAGGGTGTGCATGAGGCAGGCAGCTTACTCTCAGCTGGGTGCCCTGGACACTGATGGCCACTACCCCGCGGTTTTGGCGTAACTCTGAGATAGGAGGCATGCTGGGGTCAGTTCACTGGAGGCTGCTCTAGGACGGCTTTAGCTGGGAGGGCTGGGCTGCTCCCACAGGCTTTCTTCCTTACAGGCTAGCCTGGGCCTGCTCACACCCCAGGGCAGGATTCCAGAACGGGAGCAGAAGCTGCAGAGCTCTGGAGGCCCCATCCCGTCACCAGTGCTGCCTGATCTCTGCCACGTCCCACTGGCCAGAGGCAGCAGGCCAGCCCAGCTTCAGGGCAGCTGGATGCAGATTCTGTTCCCAAAGGAGAGGAGCTACAGTCACAGAGCAGTGTGCATGCGCCAGGGAGTGGGGCACGGACGGGGTCAGGACCTGGGGTCGGCGGCCAGGAACTGGAACATGAGGTCAGGAACAGGGACATGGCTCATGCCTGAGGTCAGGGGCTGGGACATGAGGTCAGGGACTTAGGATGATGTCAGGGACTGAGACATGAGGTGAGGGCCTGGGGCTGGGGCCACAAACCGGGACGTGAGGTCAATGAGTCAGGCATGGGGTCAGTGAGTGGGACATGGGGTCATTGACTCAGGTATGAGGTCAGAGAGTAGGACGTGGAGTCAGGGACCTGCGCAGAGCATTAGGATACCTAGCGTTGCTTTCTGTCCTGCATTCCTCCCCATCTCCACACCACCACAGTTTTTCTAGGGGACACAGTCACCAAGGCTCCACTGGGACAGACTCAGAGTCCCCTGGTACTGGTGTCTATACAAACTAAGAGGCAGGAAAGAGAGTGCCAGCACCAGTGCCAGTGGAGAGCTCTCCACCCCCACCAACAAGACGGTGACTGTCCCCTCCCTGTCCCCCCATGAGGGCCCCCGAGAGACACACGCAGGCTACCTCAATGTCTCATTCACCAGCTACTCACCGCCCGGGGCCTTGGACTGAGCAGCCCCTTGCACCTGAGAGGCCAGGCCCCCCCCTCCCTGTCAGCTGTGGGCCCTGGAACATGCTGGACAGGGGCCCCGGAATGTGGGGCGTGTGTGTGTGCATGTATACAACATGTGTGTACTACATATGTATGCACATGGTGTCTGCTGTATGCCATGCTCATGTGGTGCGTGTGATGTGTCTGTGGAGTGTGGGGTATGGAGTATGTTTGACGCATGTGTCAGTGGTATATGTGACATATATGGTGTGAGTGTGATCTGAGTATGTGATCTGAGTGTAAGGTGGGTCTCTGGCACATGTGTGGTCTGTGTGTGGTGCTGCATGTGTGTGTGGCCTGTGTGTACGATATGCATGGTGTCTATGTGGTGTGTGCGGTGTGAATCTGTGTGGCGCATGTGTATGTGTTGGAAACAGAAGGCAGGTGAGTGCAGGGTGGAGAGAGACCCAGCACCGAGGCCATGGCCAGACAGCCATCCCTGGAGCTGAGCACGCACAGCCCTGGCGGCTTAGGCTGGGACTCCTTCCTGCCAAGTGGCTCCCTCTGTCTCTACCCAAAGGCCAGCTTCTCATCCAGCTCTGCCATCTGAGAGTGCGGGGGTCACACGAAACCAGGCCCAGGGCTCTCAGATGGGGGCAGCCCCCAGCCTGCCCTGCCCCCAGACCACTGGCAGGTGGTGAACGGGATCAGAGGGCCCCCCCAATGGGGGTGAGGGGAGGTGGGCCTGCACCAGGCCTCCCAAGGGTGGCTTTCCAGTGTGGCCAGCGACTCTGTCAGGGATCAGGAGATCAAAAGGTCAGGCCTATTGTCATGGTAATGCCAAGCCCTTTGACTTGCCCACACTCAGGTATACAGTGGCGGTCCTGAAGATCCAGGCAAGTGTGAACCACAGCAGATTGAGTGGTGTGAGGAGGCAGCTGCTTTGCAAATCCACACATTCAAGGGATTCACAGAACCATGAAACAATGCCACTCTTCTAGCTGCTTTTTTTTTTTTTCTTTGAGAAGGGAGTGGAGGAGCTTAAGCAGGGAGTTCTTTTATCATTAAAATGAGTTGTTTATAGCAACAGTGCATTGCTTCTCAGTTAAAGTGAATTAATAACCCATATCTGCATCCTGCTCAGCTTTGACCCCTATTACTGTAAATGCTTAGCAGATAAAATAGTCACGTGCTCAGGAGATCTCAGGGTGTGCAGTGTTGGGTTCTGAGATGAAAAAGTTTGAGCCCAGCTCCCCCCCCCACCCCCCGCGGACTGCCATCTTAGGCTCACAGTTCACAACTGACTCGCCCCAGAACCAGTAAGTGACCAGAGCAGGTGGCATCTACTGAGTCCATGTGCCAGCCTCAGAAAGGCCATCTGAAGGGCTAGGGAGATAGCATAATAGTTATGCAAATAGACTGCCATGGCTGAGGTTCCAAGGTCCCAGGTTTAATCCCCTGCACCACCATAAACCAGAGCTGACCAATGCTCTGGAAGGGAAAGAGAAAAAGAGAGAAAGAAAGAAAGAAAGAAAGAAAGAAAGAAAGAAAGAAAGAAAGGGAAGGAAGGAAGGAAGGAAGGAAGGAAGGAAGGAAGAAGGTCATCTTCAGGAATCCTCACACCAGCTGAGACAGAAGAAGACCCTAGTATGAGCTTCCAGTGAGATCAATAAGCAACTTGTGGAATCAATAATTCTATCCGTACTGAAACCCAGAACCCAGGCTCAAAGACTTAAGACGATCCCCCTTCAAGACTGCTGCCCCCAGTGCCAGGGCTGCCAAACACAACAGAAGATGCCCAGGCGGATGTGGACTTCAGCCAAGCAAGCACAACAATACATAAGCACAAGCAGGGGCAAAAACACCACATGCATATACAGAGGATGGGTTGGGAGTTGGGATGTGACTGGCATCCTGCTTCCTTCTGCTCTGTGTGGCAGCCCTCATGTGCCAGGCCTCCTGGAGCCAGCAGAATGCCCTGGGTGTAGTGCCTGCTCCTCTCTGGTTGGCAGTATGTGCCCTCTCAGGGCTGAGATGGGAACGGGAGGGTCAGCTGAATTATGGGGGTGACCAGGGATACTTCACCTAGGTTTGGAGCCTGGGGGAGTCTTCCCACCCCCACTTCCTCCCCACCACAATCTTTGCCCTGACACCTTCCCTACAGCCTGGCCCTTGCCCTCTCATCTGGGCAACTGGCACTCAGCAGAAGAATCTAGAACATCCACAGGTCCTGAGGGCTCTCCCACTCCCATGACATCCATTTTAAGGATAAGGAAACTGAGGCTTGGCTTGCTGGGTGTGATGCCCTCTTCCTCATCAGGCACCAGGCAGCTGCATCCACGGGCAGGATCGTCTCCCTTGGCCTGAAGCAGCATCCTGCTCACCAGCCGCCTGTACCCCCTACAGACCAGCACACCTGGACGAGATGCTCCTGGTAGCTGGACAGCAGCCAGAGCCTCCTGTGTGGTCAGGGTCGTGGTGGAGCTGAGCCTGCCCGAGTCTGGGCCCTTGTCGCCATCCGTTCAATCACATCCTATAGTAAGAGCCCTTCTTACCAGCCCAGCCCCGTCCCTGCTGTGTGGTTTTGTTTCTTCATTTCTTTTGACTCCTGAGAAGAGATTCGAGTCATGAGTCTAAGCACCACGGACAGGCAAAGAAGGCTCAGGGTGGCAGGAACCCAGGCAGAGTGCACTCAGGAGAAATCCCAGCCCGTGGGAACGCAGGCAGGCTGGACCCCTTTGTCAGGCCGCATGTTGTGTGCCTTACAAGCAGTCTTTTCTGTCTTCCTCAGGAGTATATGAGGCAGGGAGCCACATTGGGTGGAGCTGCTGTGACACCAGGTCAGAAGCTGCATGGCTGGGAGATCACTCCTGGGGCCAGGCAGTGGTGCACCCCGTAGGGTGCACATGTTACCATGTTCAGGGACACAGGTTCAAGCCCCCAGCCCCCGTCTGCAGGAGAGAAGCTTCATGATGGTGAACAGGGCTGCAGGTGTCTCTCTTTTTCTCTCCTCCATTTTCCCCTTCTCTTCTCAATTTCTGTCTCTATTTAAAAAAATAAAGAAAGAAAGGGGAAAAGTGATTGCCAGGAGCAGTAGATTCATCGTGCAAGAACGGAGGCCCAAGGTTAATTCTAGTGGTAATGAAAAAAAAAAAAAGAAATTGATAAAAAGGAAAAGAAACAAACTTTTAAAAAAAAAAAAAAAACAACAAAAAACCAGAGCCTTGCTCAGCTTTGGCTTATGGTGGTGCAGGGGATTGAACCTGGGACTTTGGAGCCTCAGGCATGAGAGTCTTTGCATAGCCATTATTCTATCTACCCTCAGCCCTGAAAGGAAACAAACTTATTTCCACCCAGATCTAGGAGCTAAAAGTTAAAAAATCAAAGAGGTGGCAAGGTTGGTGGCTATTCTCAGGAGAATCTGTTCCAGGAGTGATCAGCTTCTCTCTGTCTATAGGTCTCCTGTCCAGATGTTCCCTTTTTAGGGGGCTAGGCAGTGGCACACCCAGTAAAGTGCACACAGTACTAAGTGCAAGGACCCACACAAGGATCCAGGTCCAACCCCCTGGCTCCCCCACCTGCAGGGGGTTTGCTTCACAAGAGGTGAAGCAGGTCTGCAGGTGTCTATCCTTCTCTCCCTCTCTGTCTCCCCCTCTCTATCTGCCCCTCCTCTATCAATTTCTCTCTGTCTTATCCAATAAAATGGGAAAAAAACGGCCACAGGAGCAGTGGATTCATAGTGACGGCACTGAGCCCCAGTGATAAACCTGGAGGCAAAAAGAAAAAAAAATCCTTTTTTAAATAAGGACACTAGTTGTTCTGGATTGGGGTTCACCGTATGATGTCACTTAACTTGCTGACAAGTGTAAAGACCCTCCTTCCAGAGGAGGTCCCATTGTCTGGTGTGGTGTTAGGACTTGGGGCATGTGAACTGGCAAACCAGTCTTGAACACCCAGTTGCAGATGAGGAAACTGAGGCAAAGAGCTTCAGTGACTGATCACAAGCATTTTAAAAGTTAGAAGTGGGATATAAAAATGCAAACTGAGCCCAGAGCCTCTGGCCCACAGCCCAGCCCTTGCCTGGCTGACAGGTCAGACATGTGTCACGGTGTTCTACAGGGAAGGGTTCCCACTCCGCTCCAATTCTCACAATTGGCCCTGACTGGGGCTATGCCTCTCTGAGTCTTGGTCTTCCCATCTGTGAGAGGCAGATAGGTAAGTGTCCTTCCATCCCTCTGTCTTTTCCTAGGTGGCTGTGGGGAGGTGCCACTTGGGGCTCAGTGAGTTCTGGGCACAGGCACAGTTTGGCTTTCTGCTAGGGCTGCAACCAGCTCCTCCTCTGCTCCCTCCATGTGACCTGGAGGTGGGGGGCTGGAGAGTCTGGCCCAGGGTTCTCATGGCTCTGAGTTGGCAGAAGGGAAAGAAAGGGTGGAGAGGAAAGTTTGGGGTGTGATTCAGGTGTGTTGGGGGTGGAGTGAGATGGGGAGACAGAACCACTGGGGATGCCCACTCTGGTTAAGAGTAGCAAGGGACCTATGACCATCTGAACTAGAAGTTCTCTAGATTTTGGGGAGAGTGGATGGAGGGCATCCCCCAGGGGTCCTTACAGATCATTGCAAATCCTCAGAGGAGCCCCACTGAGTAGCCAGTGTGTGAAGACACTCTTTTTTCTTTTTCTTTTTCTTTATTGGGTAGAGAGTCAGAAATCAAGAGGGGAGGGGGAAATAGAGAGGGAGAGAGACAGAGAGACACCCGCAGCCCTGTTTCACCACGTGCAAAGCTTTCCCCCTGAAGGGGGAACAGGAAGCCTGAACCCTGGTCCTTGTGCACTGTAACATGTGCACTCAACTGGTGCGCCACCACCTGGCCCCGTGAAGACACTCTTTGAGGCCAGAGAAAAAACATCTAGAAGAACCAGATTGACCAGGGGTGGGTGTGACACTCTGGGAGACCTGGCTTTGGAGGAGGGACTGTGGCCCTGGACCGAACATGGCTCCGGTCCTACCTTCCAGATCATCAAAACAAGATCTGAAAGGCCCAGCTGTTTCCAACGGATCCAACTGAACCTCTGAAAAAAGCTCAGGAAGGTTCATGGAAGCAGCCCATTGCCCGACAATCCAAAGGTCACTAGATGCAGAAAAAAGGCAGGGCTGTCACTTCTCAGAATCAGCCCAGAGCTGCTACAGTACCAGAACCACAAAGAAGGACATTAGGGGGCCCAGGCTGTGATGCACCCAGTCAAGCACACATAGTATGAAGCACAAAGACCTGGTCAAGGATCTGGGTTCAAGCCCCCGCACTCCACCTGCAGGGGGGATGCTTCACAGGCGGTGAAGCAGGTCTGCAGGTGTCTATCTTTCTCACTCCCTCTCTGTCTCCCTTCCTCTCTCAGTTCTCTCTGTCCTGACCACTAAAATGGAAAAAATGGCCACCAGGAGCACTGGATTCAAAGTGCCGGCACCCAAGTCCCATTGATAATCCTGGAGGCAAAAAAGAAAAAGAAAAAGAAGGACGTTAGCATGGTAATTGGGACAAATGCCACATGTGCAAAGCACTAAGCCGAGATGATAGAAAACCAGCCTTCTGGAGACAAAAACTGAAAGACCTGAGATGAAGAGACATTCTGGAGAAGAGAGACATCAGATTAGATGCTGCTGGAGAGAAGCTTAGAGACTTGAAGGCCCAGCAAGAGAAATCGCCCAACAGCAAGAACAAAACCAACAAGCACAAGGGGGAAAATGTTTATAATGCAAAGGGCTGCTGTGAGTTTGGAACAACTTTAAGCAACATAACACAGGAGAGATTGAAGTCTGGGGAGGAGACTGCAGAGAGGGACAGAAATATGCTTAAGGAAATAATGGTTGAGAATTCCTGAAGGCCATAAAAATAGTAACCAGGCCTGAGAACCTAGCAAACAGCAAAGCACGAAACCATGTCAAGACACATTCTAGTCAGAAGCTGCTCAAAGTCAACAATAAAGAAGGAAAACTTTTAGAAATAGTTAATTATTAAAATATTTATTTCCTTTTGTTGCCCTTGTTTTTTATTGTTGTAGTTATTATTCTTGTTGTTATTGACGTTGTTATTGTTGGATAGGACAGAGAGAAATGGAGAGAGGAGGGAAAGACGGAGAGGGGGAGAGAAAGACAGACACCTGCAGACCTGCTTCACTGCCTGTGAAGCGACTCCCCTGCAGGTGGGGAGCCGGGGGCTCAAACCGGGATCCTTAATCCTGGTCCTCGTGCCTTGCGCCACCTGCGCTTAACCCACTGCGCTACTTGCCCAGCTCCTTATTTATTTATTTTTATGAGAGAGAGAAGGGGAGGGAGAAGGAGAGAGGCTGGGACACTGCTCGGCTCTGGTTCATGCTGGTATCTGGGATCGAACTGCCTCTTGCATACACATCTGTGCTTCACTGCTGAGGAATCTCCTCCACCCTTTCAGACAGCACTGGCGAACAAACACAGCAAACAATGTTCCCGGACCTCCTTTGGGAAGAGAGCGAATGACAGGAGGAGATGATGAGACAAAAGTGCGCGGGAGTGTTAGAAACGGTGACTCCTGGTGGAAACAGAGAAGTTGGGGTTCTTGTGTTATTTCAGTAAACTTTGAAAGTGTTGTTAAAATGTAAAACAGCCACCCATCCCTGGTGGGAGAGAAAACTAGACAGACGGGGCCTAGAAGACTCATCCCCTGCCATGCAGGGACAAAGGCAGGTCTAACTCTAGGTCTGTGTGAGGGGTAACGATCTGAATGCATTTTGGGTGGAAAGCAAACATGATCATTACAGGAGCCCAGAAAGATGGTCCACCAGGCAGGGGCTGTGTCTTGCCATGTGTTTAGTCCTGGGGTCACATGGGGAGGCCTTGGCACCAGGAGAAGCTCCGGTGCCGTGATGCCTCCGTCTCTCTTTCCCTCTCTCCGTCTCAGTCTGCCTCTCTTTCTCTGTTTCTATCTGTACGAATGAAAAAGCAACTAAAGAGACCCTAACTCTGCAATAAGTAAGTGAATCAATATTACAAATAACTGGATTTATATCTGCATGCCGGTGCCTCCCTTGCTCTGTTGTTCCTACCTTCCTGTTCACGTTATCACCCACTCACTTCTTTGCTTTTGTTTGTGTGCTCACGTGGTGTCAGGAAGCATACAGGCTTCACACATGCAAGTCAGGTGTTCTTACAGCGAGCCATATCCATGCCCGCCCCTCACCAGTACTCCATTACACCATTAGTCACAGATGTACTACTGTTAATTGAAATGTGGCCTGCATTCCCCTTTAAGAATGTTGTCTCTAGAGACACAGCCCTCTGATTTCTTTGTCTTGTACAATTTCCCCAGTGCTTCAGCCACTGTCTGGAAACACCTACCAGGTAAGGGGCTGCCTCTGACAGCTGTGTGGTCCTGGGAGATTCCTTAGTCCCTCTGAGTCCTTCCTTTCAAATACTGATGGCAACAATAATAGCGTGCTCATGTCACAAATTCTGGTCACGGCGCTAGGGACAGCAATGAGGCAGGCTGGGTGGGTGGCTGCTGGAGGCCCTGCTTGCCACTTTTCTGTCCCTCTGTCCTCTGGGGACTGGCTGGGGTCCTTCTTCTCATCCCCTTGGGGTCTGCCCTAGGATTGGAGCAGGCCAGGATGCAGAGAAGGGACAGCCATATCCTCCCACTCCCACTCCCTCCTCCCTCTTGCCTCTGTGGCTGGCTGTTTCTGGTGGCAGCTGGCCTGATTCTGATTGAGAAATTCACTTTTGTTGGGGTAAGCCGCCTGGCATTTGGGGCTTTTGTCACTGCAGCGTGACTTAGCCTGGCCTGACTGTCCTTCCTGACGAATGACATTCTGCCTATGGTCCCCTTTGTCCTGGGGGTGAGAATAACAATGGCGGGGCTCAGCTCCCCTCCCTTTGAGGGGCCAGTGTGCAGCCTCAGCCTAATGACCAGGAGGGCTGCTATTCCAGCGGGAGTGGGAAAGAGGGGCCACTCATCCTATCTCTATGGGTTTCTGCCACCCACCCCTCCAGTGGCCACAGAGAGAAAGACACACGTGTGTGGCTCACCTCTGTCACATTCCAGCCCAGGCTGAGGGCAGAAATGTGAACTGGGGGGTCAGGGGAGATGGGGGCTTTCTCACTGTATTTGCTCTCTCAGGACAAGGGCCCTGAGGCTCCCCTCTAGCAAGCCATAGGGTGCCTCACATATATGATATGGTATGATATGATATAATATAAATAATAGAATATTTTTGACCACCATGGTTATCACTGGGCTGGGTGCCTGCACTATGAATTCACCTCTCCTGATGGCTCTTTTTTCCATTTTTTTTCTTTTTTCCTATTTTATTTGATAGGACAGAGAGAGATTGAGAAGGGAGTGAGAGAGAGGGAGAAAGAGAGACAACTGCAGGCCTGCTTCACCATTCGCTAAGTGCCCACTGTTGGTGGGGAGTAAAGGCTTGAACCGGGGTCCTTGAGCATAGTAATGTGTGCACTCAACCCGACGTGCCACACACACCCCTCACATATTTCATTTATTCCCACTACTGGTTTTTTTCTTTCTTTATTCCTCTATTCCTTCCTTCTTTTCTCCCTCTCTCTCTCTCTTTCTTTCTTTCTTTCTTTCTTTCTTTCTTTCTTTCTTTCTTTCTTTCTTTCTTTCCCAGAGCACTGCTTAGCTCTGGCTTATGGTGATGCAGGGGATTGAGCCTGGGACTTTGGTGCCTCAGGCAGGAGAGTCTCTTGGCATAACCGTTATGCTGTCTACCCCTGCTCCTAGGTTTTTATTCTTGTACAAAGGCTTGAAGGGTGGGAGGTCTTTGATCTAGCTGAGGCCTGCAAGAGATTCCTTGGAAGCCAGGATCCTCTCTCCTGGGAGGCTGCGGGACTCTACGCAGCCTGCAGCCAACACCCAGAGTGAGAAAGAGAACACCCCTCCTCCCCAGGGGTACCCGTGAAATCTGCACAAGCCAGGCACAGCCTTGGATCAGCACACTGCTTGTGAGCAGGTGTTCAGAGACAGGGGTGCTAACTTATGCTGGGGGAGGGGGTGGCAGAGAGGGGAGGGGAGCTGCTAGGACAGAGGGCTGGGGGAGGTGGGGAAGCCCCCACACTGGGGCATGCAAGGAAATACATTCTAGAAAAGGTTGAGCAGAAGGGGTGCCACTTGAGGCGTCCCAGCTACAGGGCTCAGTCAGCTCAAGAATCCAGATGTGATTCACTGCTGTGCAATTACCGTAAATACTGGAATACTGCAAACAACCCCATGTCCGTCAAGAACTTCTGTCATCAGCTCCCCGGATTCTGAGCCCTGCTTGCCAATTCTCCAACTCCACTCTGATTCTGTTACATCTCCAGGGGACACGGGAGGACACGGTGGGGAGTCAAACCCATATTCCGTGGATGGTGAGAACTTGGGGACATGGCTGCCAGTGCCCAGCCTCCGTTTTCTGCTCCTAAGTAGAGGCAATCAGTGCTAGCCGACACCCTCGCTGTGGGCTACTGAGTAGGGAGCCCAGCACTAGTAGGGCTGTAGCTGAGGCTGGGGCTGGCTGCTCTGCGATTTTTTCCCAGGACCAAGGGGCCTCGAGAGGGTGTAGCTATTATTCCAAGCTGCTTCTCTGGGCCCGGAAGCATTCTGGACCTGGGTCCACAGGTGGTGGCCTCCACCTCAGAGGTGGAACTAGGAAGCCAAGCAAGTGGGCAGAGGAAGGAACTCCTGGCAGCCCAGGGAAGGCTTACCTGTGGGGCTGCCTCACTGGATGAACTGTGAATCAGCTTTTCCAGGCCCCGACCCAGGGTATGTTTGCAGAGAAGCTGAGCTGCAAAGGGCCTGTCCTTCCCCACCCCTGCACAGGGCACGGGCCTGCAGCCCTTCCAGACACCTGCACACTTCCTGGATATCAGGTAGACAGATCTATGGGGGCCCCAAAATAGGATGCAAGGGTGCTCCCAGGGACCAGGAACTACAGGTCTTTTTTTAAAGCATATTTTATTTGAGAAAGAGAAAAAGAGAGGGAGAGAGTGTTTCAGAGAGAAAGATACAGAGAGAGACCAGAGCACCGCTCAGGTCTGGCTTATGACAGTGCTGGGGACTGAATCTGGGACTTTGGAGCCTCAGGCATGAAGGTCTTTTAGCAGAATCATTACGCTGCCTCCCCAGCCCCAAGTACCACTCTTAGAGTTGAGGGGGAGTTTCATTCCAGCATTCTCATACCTGCCACCACCACCACCACCACCACCACTACTTAATATATGAATATTTTGTTTATCTTTTTCTTTTTTCCCCACCTTTTAAATTTTGAATATATTTTAATTTTACTTATTTATTTTTGGATAGAAATGAAGAAAAATTGAGAGAAAGGGGAAGGTCTAGAGAGAAAGAGAGAGCACTGTTTTTTTTTTTTTTTTTTTTTGCTATTTCTTTCTTTTTTTAAATTTTTTTAATTTTTTTATTTAAGAAAGGATTAATTAACAAAACCATAGGGTAGGAGGGGTACAACTCCACACAATTCCCACCACCCAATCTCCATATCCCACCCCCTCCCCTGATAGCTTTCCCATTCTCTGTCCCTCTGGGAGCATGGACCCAGGGTCATTGTGGGTTGCAGAAGGTAGAAGGTCTGGCTTCTGTAATTGCTTCCCCGCTGAGCATGGGCGTTGACTGGTCGGTCCATACTCCCAGTCTGCCTCTCTCTTTCCCTAGTAGGGTGTGTCTCTGGGGAAGCTGAGCTCCAGGACACATTGGTGGGGTCTTCAATCCAGGGAAGCCTGGCCAGCATCCTGATGGCATCTGGAACCTGGTGACTGAAAAGAGAGTTAACATACGAAGCCAAACAAATTGTTGAGCAGAGAGCACTGTTTTACCGCTCACAAAGCTTCCTCCCTACAGGTGGGATGGGGGCTTAAACCCGGGTCCTTGTGCATTGTAACATGTGTGTTCGTTCTTCTGGGTGCACAACCACCCAGCCCCTAGCATTTTCTTATTAATCAGAGCCCTGCTTGGCTCTGGCTAATGGTGGTGCTAGAGACTGGACCTGGGACCTCAGAGCCTCAGGCAGCAAAGTCTGTTGCAGAAGCCACCATTTTGTCTGTGGGCCCACTACTACCCACCCTTCCAGATGAAGATATGAATGCAGAGTGGTGGGTGTCCAGCCCAGAGGGTCCGTCTCCAGGTCTGAGAGTCACACATCTCCTTTCTGGAACTGATGGTGATGCCATCCGCATAGTCTCGCTCAACCTGCAAAGTGACCCCATAAGACGCAAACCTCTTGAACCCCAGCAAAGCCAGCTGAGGCTCAAGGCGGTGGGGTCTTCCGCCCAGGAGTATCCAGTTAAGAAAGAGGGTGACACAGGTTTAGATGTATTTCAGCCCAGTGCCGGTCCCCGAGCTGGGAGCCATCAGACCAGGCTGCCGGCTGCCTCCCCTGCTACAGCAACACAGACAGAGCGTCCGCAAGCTGGCTCACCTGGGGGGGGGGGTGGTTATCCTACGTGTCATCCAGATTTGAGCTCAGCCCCACTGCACTGGGAGGAGCCGTGTGTTATGATGTCTTTCCCCTTCTCTCTCCTTGTCTCTTTGTCTCTGTCTCTCTCTCTGTCTGAAAAAGTTGCCCCAGAGCAGTGAAGACCCGGTGATAATTGAAAAAAAAAAAAGTGTGGTCAGAGAGTTGGCCCAGTGGATAAAGCATTGGACTCTCAAGAGTGATGCTCTGAGTTCAATCCCCAGAGGCACATGTATCAGAGTGGTGTCTGGTTCGTTCTCTCTGTCCTATCTTTCTCAGGAATGAATAAATAAAATCGTTAAAAAAAATTCAAAAGAAAAGAAAAAACAGGTTTAATCCTGGAGTTTGGAAAGATGAACATGGCTTCCTGGGATTGAAGTCGGGGTGAAGTTGAGGTTCTCCTGGGCTCTCTGAAGGGAGCCCCAAGTCCTTGTCTTCTCTGGCCCTCAGGGTGTCTGATTCTTCCCTCCATCTCAGGTCATTAGAGGGGCAGGTGATAGCTCAGTGGGTCGAACGCACACCCCATGGTGCAGGAGGCCTGTGGACAGCAGCAGGGGAAGCCCCTGAATGGGGGAGGGCTGCCCAAGTGTCTCTCCCTTCTGTCCATCTTTCTCCCTCTCCCTCTCTAGACAGCATGATTATAAAGAGCAGAAACCTGGATTAAGGGGGCTGCTTGGCAGTATTTCCCAGGCACAAGGCCCTGGGTTCGAGCCCCAATACCATGCTGACAGGAAGAAGGAAGTGCACTGTGGGTATTTGCACCGGGGGATGGCAGGCTAACACCCTACTTTGTAGTCTCCTCCGTCCCTATCTGCAGCTTCATTCCTCATGTCCTCCTGGGCACGTCCACGTTAATGGCTGGATGGACGCACTTAAGCCATCTCCAGTGTGGGGGCCCTGTGGTCACCCCAGGGAGCCAGGTGGGGGGCATAGGTGCCATGTATTTTTCTCCCCATCACCCTCATCTCTGGCAGCCTCAGGCTTCTTAGCCCTTCTCCCTGGCTGGCCATCAGCTCATCACCACACCGGGAGGGCTTCTGCAGGGCCTAGAGCCCCAGGCAGCTCCCCTTGCCTGCCCTGTGTAACCGGAGCCGCAGCCCTCGGAGTGCCGGATCGCACAGGTATCGGCTGACCACCGTGTCCCGCTTTCTTCCACCGGAGGCGCGGTTAACAATGCTCGCCAGTCCTTGCAGGGGGGCTGGTCCTCAAGGGAGAGGCCCTCGGGTGCTATCGGGCCACATGATCTCGCCCTTTAAAAGGCTGTCCTCCCCGCTGACACAAACGGGGCCTTCACTGGCTGCTAGCCCCCACCTGCGGTTGGGGAGGATGCCGGACCCCTGCCCCCCGTTGTGCCCGCCTGCCCACCCCGCTCCCACTGTGAGCCGCCGCTCTCACACCTGACCAGTCTTCCCCTCGGCCTGGATTACACCCGCAGGAGCCCTTTGTTCCCCAGCCCGGGACGAGGCTGGGCCTGGCGCTGCCAGGGGCCTCTGCCAGCCTGCCAGCTGCCCCAGGACATCCCCTGGGGATCTGACCCACTCTCCTGGGGATGCGAGTCTTGGGCCCCAGAGCAGCCCTGGGGTCAAGGTGGGGTGTTGTGCACCGGTCAGCCTCCCACAACTAGTCTCCTCCCTTCCTTCCTTCCTTCCTTCCTTCCTTCCTTCCTTCCTCCCTTCCTCCCTCCCTTCCTTCTTTCCTTCCTTCCTTCCTTCCTTCCTTCCTTCCTTCCTTCCTTCCTATATATCAATTTATTTTATGTATTTATTTATTTGCCTCCAGGGTTATCACTGGGGCTCAGTGCCTGCACCACGAATCCACCGCTCCGAGAGGCCATTTTTTTCCCCTTTTGTTGCCCTTGTTGTTTATCAGTGTTGTTGTTACTTTTATTGTTGCCATTGTTGTTGGATAGGACAGAGAGAAACAGAGAGAGGAGGGGAAGGAGGGGGAGAGAAAGACAGACACCTGCAGGCCTACATCACCGCCTGTGAAGCGACTCCCCTGCAGGTGGGGAGCCGGGGGCTCAAACCGGGATCCTTACGCCAGTCCTTGTGCTCTGCACCACGTGCGCTCAACCCGCTGCGCTACCGCCCGCTCCCCTATCAATTTATATTTATAGAGACAGAGAGTCGCCGGCAGACCTGCTTCACCACTTGTGAAGCCTCCCCCACTCTACAGGTCAGGACCAGGGGCTTGAGCTCAGTTCCTTGAGCACTATAATGTGAGCACTCAGCCAGGCCCACCAACAGCCAACTCTCTCCAATTTCTTTTCTAAAGAGTATGGTGAATTTTCACAAAGGATGCCATGCGGCCTGACAGACGCCACTCACTTGAGAGTGCTGCCCCGGCCACAGTTTAAGCAGCCAGTGCCTCTGTGCTGGACAGAGCCGGTTCATGCATGCAGGAGATTGGGAGCGCAGGAAGGAAGGATGGAAGGAAGGAAGGAAGGAAGGAAGGAAGGAAGGAAGGAAGGAAGGAAGGACGAAGGGAGGGAGGGGAGGAGAGAGGGCCACAGGCTAGGGAACAAAGATGACGCCTGTAAGAGGGAGAGATGGCGCTGCTGGCAAGCTGGTTTGGACAGCGAGGGCGGGTGAGGAGGGCAGCTGAGGCTGGGCACCGGTGTCCTGTCTTATACTCCATGTGGGATTGCTGGCTTCCGGGAAGTTTGGGGCAGAAGCCTGGACAGGAGTCATCAGGGATATCCTGGAGCTGGGGACAGGTGTGACCTCTGAGGCCTTGTGTGGGGGAAGAGGGAGGTGTAGGGTGAAGGAGTGTGGGGGGGGGAGGGCACCCAGGAGGCAGGCAGGGAGGAGGAAGAGAGAGGAGGCAGAAGCGGAGAAAGGAGGTGGGGGGGCATTGTCTGTGGCTTTGAAAGGTCCCCACATCCTGCTGCTGCTGCTTGAGATGAGGCTGCTGTCGTCATGACAACGGGGAAAATCGCAGCGCAATTTGTAATCAGCAGAGGTTCCTGCGGCTTCCTGGGAGCATTGTTCCAAGGGGAGGGGGGGGGTCCTGGATCCCACAGCTCACAGTGACCCCTCCTTACTGCCTTGAGCAGAAAGCTGGCTGTGCTCTGGCCACTGAAGCCCAGCTCTGAGCCCACAGCCCCCCTCCCACCCCACCTCCTTCCCAGGGCTGCTTCCAGAAGCTGGAAACCAAGCTCTGTGCCTTCCCAGCCCCTCTGGACCATTGCTGTCTACCTACCTCTCTCCACCCTGACTGACTCTATGGGCACAGGCGAGTCTGAGCACCTTACAGCACAAATCTCACCTCCTTCCTTCCAGGTATAGACCATGACGGATAGGACCTGAGTTCACGTTGGCTGGGTCATGGGCACAGCTGCTCACTCTCTCTGTCTCTGTCTCTAGGTGACCTGCTCCATGGCACCCTGGGGTCAGGAGTCACACCACTGTGTGCCTGTCCTGGGAAGGTCTCACAGACAGCATGCCTCATCAGAACTGCTCTTGGCTGCTGCCCGGGGTCTCAGCTTGACCCACGAGCTGCAGCAGGGTCACTGGTCTCTCACCCCAAACCAAGCTGGAAGTCAGCTACTCTCCCCAGCACCCCCAGGGGCACCCCGGGCCAGGTGGCCAAGCTTTTGTAGATGCTCATGTGTGGTCCAGGGCTTCCTCCTCGGCCCCTGCTCTCCTCGCTGTGGGCCCCATCCTCACCTCCTTGCATTCCCTCCTTTGCTGACGTAGTTTGTGTCTGGCATCTGTCCTTCTGTCCCTACCTGGCCGGTGAGGTCTCTGCTGAGCTGGGAGCTCCTGGGAGCAGGGCTTGGGGTACTTGGCTTGGTCCAGTACTGGCTCAGGGTTTAGTTCTGCAGATGCCATAAGAGGTAGAGATGCCGCCTGCGTCTTCACGGCACACTGCAGGCAGGTGACAGTGCTGAGCTGGGGGGCAGTGGACACGCTCCTCTCTGCTTGGCTGGTCACCCACTCTGTGGCCACAGGCAGCCACTCTGCCTCTCTGAGCACCAGTTTCCCCTCTGAAACTCCCTTCCCAGACTGGTGATGAAGAAGAAATGGACTGGGGGACAAATCACCCACCAGCGCTCACACACCTTGCTGTGTAGCTGGTGCCCCTGGGTTCAAACCTTGGTACCGCATAGGAGCACCCTGCACAGCACCTGGGGCAGCTCCCTGGATGGTGTGGCAGGGCTGTGGTGTCTCCTCTCTGTGTCTGTCATTACTCTGTTTTTCTCGAAGAAGTAAAGGTGGGGATGGGGAATGGGCCTGCAGGGGGCACTCTCAGAAGTTCTGATTGGGTTCGAGGTCCTGAACTTCTCTGGCTTCACAAAAAAATGATGATGGTGGGAGTAGTGGTGGTTGAGGAGAAGGGGAAGAGATCTGCAGAGTCCTGTTGGGCTAGGGGGCAGATACACTGGCAGGACCTTTCTACAGCCATGGGAGGGCTCTGGGTTATAGGGAGGGGCCTCCGAGACCCCTGCACAAGGAGGACCCTGGACCCCAGAGCTCCCTGGCTGTGTAACCTTTGACCCCCTTCTTCCACCAGACCTCAGTTTCTACTCTTGGCAGGCTCAGGAGGGAGGCTGCGTGGAGGAGGGACAAGGCACTATGAGGGGCCAAAAAGGGCTCACTGCCACCCTGGCCTGGCACCTTTGTGTCTGTCTCAGGGCCCCATAACTCAACCTGCGGTCCATTACTGCCCAACCCTGGACAAGGTCCAGTTGCAAATAGAAATGGGGTGATGGGCCTGGCAGAGCAGCCGAGCCAGTGGTTTGGGGGCAGGAGCCTCTTCTGATCGATGGAGTCTAGAAGGGTGGCACAGGGGAGGAAGGCACTGTGGGAGCTATGCTTCCCCACCCCTGAGAGTGCTCTTCAAGGCTTGCCAAGGTCACCTTCCTGACTGGGCACTGAGATTTTGCCAATGAGGAAGCCTGTGGGGAAGGACAAGGCTGTGTTTGGTGGAGATGTCATCAAAGTGCTGGCTCTGGGAAGTCGCGGGATCACCACTGCTGACTCTCCTTGGCCCGCAGGCTGGGTAAATTATACCTGAAGGCACATCACAGATCTTGGAGCTAATTTCAGGGATGCTCTCAGCTCACTGCTCCAAACCCCTGCACAGGGCAGGTGAAGGTTCAGTTCAGTTTCCAGAGCATCTCTGGGTGACTGAACTCAGTTTTCGCATCAGCAAAATGGGTTCAGCATAGGAAGGCTCAGTGAAAGGGATCCACCCCTGACACCCACCACACACCTGGGTCTAGGAGGCTTTACTAAGTCCTCCCACCAGCCCCCACCAGCTCTATAACAGAACAGAAGCTGCCTGGGTTCTGCTCATGCTTGGGAAGGAGGGTCCCCACACCAGCCTGGGCCTGGGGGTCAGGAGGGCTCTGGACAGGTTGCAGAATAATCTGGAAACCCCAGAGCAGCCCTGCCAGGGTACCTGCACCAGAGAGGCTACCTTGAGGCCCTGATGTGTGACAATGGCCAAGAAGGGCCTCGGGCTGTGCTGGGTGAGGGGGGTGGTGGCAGTGACACAGAGCGTAGCTCAGTGGAGATGTGCCTAGAGTGCCAAACACCCATAAGCCTTTGAGGGAGGCCTCTTCTGGGTGTTAGATGTCACATAGGATGGTCCCCTGCAGAGGATCCCCTGTAGGCAGGCCTTGGGCTGAAGTGACAGCTGTTTGGCCCCAAATCACATCGGTTGCCTTAGCTGTTACCTGTGGAGGCTCAGAGAGGAAGCTCCTGGTCCTGGGGTCACACAGCTGAGCAGGCAGAGTGCAGGAGCCCCAGCCCATTCTGCACCCAGGACCCCAAGCATGGGTGGCAAGAGGGGGAGGGGAAGCAGTGGGGACCCTTGGCTGTGTCAGGCCTGGGAGTAACACAAAGGAGCCAAGGCCAGGCGGCCCCTGTCTGATGGGCGTCCCGCCCCTTCCCGGAGAGGGCTTGGAGTGGCCAGAATGTCCCAACTGTCACACAAAGCCGTGATGGAGGGCCCTGTCACATTCTTGTCCCCGTTACTGGGGTCCCCATTCACGGCCACTGTCACCGGGCTCACAGCACACCAGGCCAGGCATCCTCCTTTGCATGAAAATGGGATGAGAAATAGGCCCCAGCGGCTGCTCAGCTGAGCAGAAAACTGGATTAGGGCTACGGGCCCTTGCTGTGGAGGGGGTGCCCCCAAAGGCCAAGGGGGCTCTGAGCCACGCCTGTGCTGGGCTGCGCCTCCCCCACCCCTCCTCAGCTTCATAGGATGAGGGGCTATGATTCACTGAGCACCCTCGGAGCATGCAGCATCGCCGAGAAACTCCACTGAGAGCTCATTCTCGCGGTGTTGGCTCTGCTGCATACCAGGCTCAGGTTCAAGTCCCAGCACCACATGCAAGTGCTATGGTGATGGAGGAAGCTCTGTACTGTGCTCTGTACCCTCTGTGTGTCTCTGTCTGAATGAAATGTTCTGGAGGGGTAAACTCATGTACACTCTCTCTTTTTCTTTTCTTTTTATTAAATATATTTTATGTTTTTATTGGACAGAGACAGAGAGGAATTGAGAAGGAAGGGGGAGGAAGGGAGGAAGAGAGACAGAGAAACACCTACAGCCCTGCTTCACCACTTGTGAAGCTTTCCCTCTACAGGTGGGGACCAGGAGCTCGAACCAGCGTTCTTGTACACTGCAACATGTGCACTCAACCAGGTGCAGCACCACAGGCCTTTGGAATCACGCATTCTCAAGGTCCTGGTTACATAAAGAAGAGAAATAAATGAAAGGAAAAACAAAACAGCATTCGTACAAGAGAAAGAGGAGAGAGAGCAAGAGAGAGCGAGAGAGAGAGAAAGAGAGGGAGAAAGGGAGAGAGAGAGAGAGAACAAGAGAGAAAAAGAGAGGGAGAAAGGGAGAGAGAGAGAAAGAGAGGGAGAAAGGGAGAGAGAGAGAGCGAGAGAGAGAAAGAGAGGGAGAAAGGGAGAGAGAGAGAGAACAAGAGAGAGAAAGAGAGGGAGAAAGGGAGAGAGAGAGAGAGGGAGAAAGGGAGAGAGAGAGCGAGAGAGAGAAAGAGAGGGAGAAAGGGAGAGAGAGCGAGAGAGAGAGAAAGAGAGGGAGAAAGGGAGAGAGAGAAAGAGAGAGAAAGAGAGGGAGAAAGGGAGAGAGAGAGAAAGAGGGAGAAAGGGAGAGAGAGAGCGAGAGAGAGGGAGAAAGGGAAAGAGAGAGAGAGAAAGAGAGGGAGAAAGGGAGAGAGAGAAAGAGAGAGAAAGAGAGGGAGAAAGGGAGAGAGAGAGAAAGAGGGAGAAAGGGAGAGAGAGAGCGAGAGAGAGGGAGAAAGGGAAAGAGAGAGAGAGAAAGAGAGGGAGAAAGGGAGAGAGAGAGAGAACAAGAGAGAGAAAGAGAGGGAGAAAGGGAGAGAGAGAAAGAGGGAGAAAGGGAGAGAGAGAGAGAAAGAGAGGGAGAAAGGGAGAGAGAGAGAACAAGAGAGAGAAAGAGAGGGAGAAAGGGAGAGAGAGAGAAAGAGAGGGAGAAAGGGAGAGAGAGAGTGAGAGAGAGAAAGAGAGGGAGAAAGGGAGAGAGAGAGAAAGAGAGGGAGAAAGGGAGAGAGAGAGAGAAAGAGAGAGAAAGAGAGGGAGAAAGGGAGAGAGAGAGAAAGAGGGAGAAAGGGAGAGAGAGAGCGAGAGAGAGGGAGAAAGGGAAAGAGAGAGAGAGAGAAAGAGAGGGAGAAAGGGAGAGAGAGAGGAAGAGAGGGAGAAAGGGAGAGAGAGAGAGGAAGAGATGGAGAAAGGGAGAGAGAGAGAAAGAGAGGGAGAAAGGGAGAGAGAGCGAGAGAGAGAGAAAGAGAAGGAGAAAGGGAGAGAGAGAGAGAGGAAGAGAGGGAGAAAGGGAGAGAGAGAGAAAGAGAGGGAGAAAGGGAGAGAGAGCGAGAGAGAGAGAGAAAGAGAGGGAGAAAGGGAGAGAGAGAGAGAGGAAGAGAGGGAGAAAGGGAGAGAGAGAGAGAGAGAGGAAGAGAGGGAGAAAGGGAGAGAGAGAGAGAGGAAGAGAGGGAGAAAGGGAGAGAGAGAGAGAGGGGCAATTCCTCCAAAATGAACCATCCAGGTGTAGACCAAGTTGAGTGTTGGGGATGGGGGTCACTATATGCACCTGTTTGGTGTCTTCTCACCTTCACAGGTATTTCCCATCACACCTTGCAGTTCCTGAGTCATGGAGAGAAGTCATGAAGATAAGGCTCTCTCCCTCCCTCTCTCTCTCTCTCTCTCACTCTCTCTTTCTTCCTTCCTTTTTTCCTTTTCTTTCTTCCTTTTTTCTTCTTTTCTTCTCTCACTCCCTCTCCCTTTTCATTTCTTTCTTTCTTTCTTTCTTTCTCTTTCTTTCTTTCTTCCTTTCTTTCTTCCTAAGATTTATTGATTCACTCCTCTCCTGGACCAACTAGGAACATCTAAGGAGACCACCTGGGACCACAACAAGACAGGACTAGAACGACTTTGAGAACCCAACAAATCACTGGTAAGTGCAAACATGGACAGAGAGGAGCCTTTCCTGCGGTGAAAGTGTTTATCTACTCTGGAGCAGCTGGTAACATTCCTGCAGTTTACCAGTTGAGGGGCCACCTTTAGTCTGTTTTACTAACAAAAAGACTGCTGAGGGGAGGAGAGGACTAACCTAAGGCTCACCAAATGCAACTGTGAGTCTCCATCAGTACTGCCCCTTGGAGGCTGGAGTAGCAGCTGAGAGGCCACGTGCTGACATTGGGGGGCAGAGAACTGGCCTAGAAACTCAGTAGAAGATCTATACCCTGGTGGGATAGAGGCTGTATAGTGAGAACCTTTCCACACTGTTCCCCTGATGAATTGGGGAGATATGGTGAATCACAAAGTATAAATGAGACTTGTTTGAAAATTCACACGGCCACATACTTTCATCTGGAAGAGCAGCTGAATTGAGCCCAGTGCTTTGAATCCTCAGGGGGTGGGAATCTCTGTGCATAACTACTGTGCTATCTCCCCCTTACCCTTATTTATCTCTTGGCCAGGAATGAGTGATTAAGATAAAAAGCCTACTTATAGTTAAAAAGCCCTCTGGCTCCCATATCCTACAGGGAAGAAAAAGAACAAAAGAGGTTTTAAGAGCCATTGCGCTTTAACTCAGGGATTGAGATAATATTGAAACAACTGTTAATTTCCACAGCTGTGAACTCTTTAAGTACCTTACTTAGACATAAGTCAATCCAGGCAAGAGTGATCAGTAATTTGAAAAGTACTGAGAGAGGGACCTCATAACATACTATATAGAATGGTTAAAACAAGAAGAAATATTGAAGAAATGAACCAGGACAAAAGTTCAACTAAAATCCCCCCAAAGGTAGAAGCACAGAACAATGAGGTCAACATCCAAACTCTAGTGAAGGAAATAGTCACAGGAGTGAGTAAAGAGTTTGAAAGAATTGTCATCAGAAATGGGGAAACAACAAATGAGACTCTGGAAGAAAACACTAATTATCTCAAGGTAATTAGAGAGCTGAAAGCTGAAATAGCTGAGCTCAGAACACAACTAGGTGAACAAGCTAAAACAGTACCAGAACAGGATAACAAAGTAGCAGAACTATAGAAAACAGCAGAGGGGAGAGAGAACAGAATAAATGAGGCTAAAAATAGAATTAGCAAGATAGAGAATGAACTAGAGAAAACTAAGAAAGAAGTAAAAGATATAAAAAAAAAGATTAAAAGATCCTGAAAATAACAACAGAGACATATGGGATGACTTCAAAAGAAATAATATACACATTATTGGCTTACCAGAGGAAGAAATAGAGGGAGGGGAAGAAATCATTCTACAGGACATAATAGCTGAGAACTTCTCTAATCTAGACAACATAAAAGACATAAAGGTTCAGGAAGCCCAGAGGGTCCCAAACAGAATTGGCCCAGACTTAAAGACACATCATATTTATAATGAAAAGGAATAAAGATAAAGAAAGGATTCTGAAGGCTGCAAGAGAAAAAAACAAAGAGTCACCTACAGAGGAAAACCCGTAAGATTAGCAGCAGATTTCTCCACACAAACACTACAGGACAGAAGGAAATGGCAAGATATCTATCGGGTGCTCAATGAGAAAGGCTTTCAGCCAAGAATACTGTATCCTGCTAGACTGTAATTCAGACTTTATGGAGGCATAAAACCCTTCCTAGACAAGCAACAGTTGAAGAAATCAACTATCACCAAGCCTGCCCTGAAAGAAGTTCTGAAATTTCTCCTATAAATAATCAGACAACCATAGATATGCCATATATCAGAACACTCTAAAAATATACAATAATGGCCTTAAAATATCTTCAATCTATGATATCAATAAATGTCGATGGCCTGTGTTCACCTATTAAAAGGCACAGACTATGAAGATGGATCAGAAAACACAACCCAACAAGATGCTGTCTACAGGAAACCCACCTAACTCAACAAGACAAACACAGACTCAAAGTGATAGGATGAAAAACTATCATACAAGCCAATGGACCACAAAAAAGATCAGGAACTGCTATTCTCATATCTGACACGATAGACTTTTAAATAAAATTTAAAAAGATAGGATGGACATTACTTAATGCTCAGAGGATCAGTCAACCAAGAGGACTTAAAAATTATTAACATCTGTGCACCCAATGAGAAGCCATCTAAATACATCTACTAAACACATCTAAAAACATCTATTGAAAGAGCTACAGCAATATATTCACAGCAACACAGTGATAGTTGGGGACTTCAACACCCCACTCACTCAACTTGACAGATCATCCAGGCAGAAAATCAATAAAGATATGAGGGAGCTAAATGAGGATATAGATGAACTAGAACTATAGGACATTTTCAGAATTATTCACCCCAAGAAACTGGATTACACATTCTACTGAAGTCCACATAGGTCATTCTCAAGGATAGACCATATGTTAGGCCACAAAGACAGCATCAGCAAATTCAAGAGCATTGAAATCATCCCATGCATCTTCTCAGAGTACAGTGGAATTAAACTAACACTTAACAATCAACAAAAGATTAGTAATAGCCCCAAAATGTGGAAGCTCAATAGTACACTGCTTAACAACTACTGGGTCAAAGAGGAAATAAAGGGAGAAATCAAAATATTTCGAGAGTTCAGTGAAAATGAAGACATGAGCTATGAAAATATTTGAGACACAGCTAGGGCAGTACTGAGAGGAAGTTCATAGCCATATAAGCACACATTAGGAAACAAGAAAAAGCACAAATGAACAGCCTGATTGCACATCTTAAAGACCTAGAAGAAGAACAAAGGAACCCTAAAGCAACCAGAAGGACAGAAATCACTAAAGTTAGGGCAGAAATCAGTAACACCGAAAATAAGAAAACCATACAAAAGATCAACGAAAGTAAATGTTGGTTCTTTGAAAGACTGAACAAAAGTGACAAACCTTTACCTAGACCCACAAAACAAAAAAAGGGAGAAGACCCAAATAAATCAGATTGTAAATGAAAGAGGAGATATCACAACAGACACCACAGAAATTCAACATATCATGTGAGGCTTCTATGAACAACTATATGCCACCAAGCTAAAGCACCTGGAAGAAATGGGATGGGACACAGTCTTTTGGTGATGGGAATGGTGTTTATGTAAAAAAAAATGGTGATTTCACTGTTTTCAGCCCATCTTGGATGGAACTTGAAGAAATCATGTTAAGTGAATAAGTCAGAAACAGAAGGATGAATATGAGATGATCTCACTCACAGGCAGAAGTTGAACATTAAGATCCAAAGAGAAAACACTAAGCAGAACCTGGACTGGAGTTAGTGTATTGCGCCAAAGTAAAAGACTCCAGGGTAGGTATGGAGAAGAATACAGGTCCTGGAAAAGGATGACAGAGGACCTAGTGGGGGTTGTATTGTTATATGGAAAACTGGGAAATGTTATGCATGTACAAACTATTATATTTACTGTCGAATGTAAAACATTAATTCCCCAATAAAGGAATTTTTAAAAATATCTTTATTTATTGGATAGAGACAGTCAGAAATTGAGAAGAAAGGGTGAGATAGAGAGAGGAAGAGAAAGAGAGACCTGCTGACCTGCTTCACCACTTGCAAAGTTTTCCTCTTGCAGGCGGGGGGGGGGGGGTGGTGGTGGTGGTGGAACCTAGGCCCTTGTGCATTGTAACGTGCATTCAACCAGGTGCACTACTACTTGGCCGCCCCAGATTCATTCCTTTATTTTTAAAAAGGATGTATTCTTTCATTCATTTTTAATTTTTTTTATTTATAAAAAGGAAACCTTGACAAAACCATAGGATAAGAGGGGTACAACTTCGCACATTTCCACCACCAGACCTCCGTATCCCATCCCCTCCCCTAATAGCTTTCCTATTCTTTACCTCTCTGGGCATATGGACCCGAGATCATTGCTGGTGCAGAAGGTTGAAGGTCTGGCTTCTGTAATTGCTTCCCCACTGAATACGGGTGTTGACAGGTCAATCTATACTCTCGACCTGTCTCTCTCTTTCCCTAGTGGGGAAGGGCTCTGGGGAAGCAGAGCTCCAAGGCACATTGGTGGGATTGTTTGTCTGGGGAAGTCTGGTCAGCATCTTGCTAGCATCCTGGTGGCTGAAAAGAGAGTTAACACACAAAGCCAAACAAATTGTTGAACAATCATGGACCTAAAGGCTGGAATACTGCAGATGAAGTGTTGGGGAAGTCCTCCATTTTGTCAATAGCTAGGAGGCATATTTTAGTTATTTTTCAAAGGGCCTGTAGCTATACTAGTTTGTGTGTGTGTGTGTGTGTGTTTTGCCTGAGCCTGAAATCTGATATGCAGGTAGATCCCCTCTCATATTACTTAAATAATGATTTATATGACTACAAATTAATAGGAGTGTACATAAACACTATTCCCACCACCAAAAGACTGTGTCCCATCCCACCCCCCCACCCCCCGCCCCATGAAGCTGAGCATCCACCCTCACCCTCCACTCAGGGTTTTTACTTTGGTGCCCTACTACAAATTTAGTCAGATCCTGCTTTCTGTTTTCTGCTTTCCCTTTCTGTTATTCTTTCTCAACTTCTGTTATGAGTGGGATCATCCCATACTTGTCTTTATCTTTCTGACTTAGCTCACTTAACATAATTCCTTCTAGCTCCATCCAAGATGAGTCAGAGAAGGTGGGTTTATTGTTCTTAATAGCTGCTCTTTCATTCATTTTTATAAGCAAGAGAGAAGAACACTACTCAGCTTTGGCACCTGTGGTACCAGGGATTGAACCTGGGACCTCAGGCATGCAAATCCTGAACTCTGCTGCTGAGCAATCTTCCTGACTCTCAGGCCCATTCCTTCAGAGCACCACACAAGCCAGATAGAACACGTGGGTGCAGGGTCAGGAGAATAGCACAGTGGTTGTGAAGAAAGACTCTCCTGCCTGAGACTCCGAGGTTCCAGGTTCAATCCCTAGCACCACCATAACCCAGAGCTGGAGTCCTTTGGAGAAAACAAATCAACCAACCAAACAAAAACCCCACAACACCAGGGCCCCCAGCTTCTGATCTCTGACGAGTCCAGCTCCCTGTAGGTGCAGACAACTGATGTAGCCAGGCCCCTGGCCCTGGGTTCCCTGTTCTGCACCCAATCAGCCAGGACGCCCAGCTGCAGCTCCACCCTGAGCTCTTCCAGGCTCAGGCCACAGTTTATATTCAGGGCTCTGTGAGGAGGCCATCTTGGGAGAGGACCCTCTGGGTTGGGGGCGTGAACGTGGGGGGCCCTCACCTCACCCTGGCACCCCAGCGCCCTGCCCTGGTCTGAGCCCCTCTCCCCCACCCCAGCGTTGGCCAGGCAGCTCCCGGCTAGAGGGCCGGGCACCCACGGCAGCTGCGGCGCTGGAGCTGATCACCCTATAATTTGTACGCAGTTGCGGGTCATTACCGAGATCACAATTAAATGCTGGCACCCTGTAATTAGCTGTTTTTTATGAATTAGGACCTGAGGTGTTCATGCCAGATCTCTCTAAGTGCTGCCTCTCCCGCACTATTCTCATGCCCTTCCTCTGCCAGATTGGGATCCCCCCAGGAGCCACCACAGCTCTCCCAGTGCCTGGGGCCCCTTCCTCTGTGGTGACCACAGGGGAAGGACTTTGTGAGCCCCACATCTGAGGCCACAGGAGACCCCAGCTCGAGCCCCAGCACCACAGGCAGTGCCTCTGAACTCCAGGGATAGTGGAGCTGTGCTTCTGTGTTTCTCCTCTCTGTCTCTTTCCAAAGAAACTGGTTTTATAAACTAGCCCCAGAAGGCTGATCTGCACCACAGCAAAAGACCCCACATTACCTCCAGGGCAGCACATTAAGAAAAGAAGAGGCCTCTTCCTCCTCATCTGCTTAGCCATTGCTGGTTGAGAACCTCCTTGTATGGACACCCTGAATTCTCCAGGCTCGGCCACAGCACAGAGGCTCCAGGACCAAAGTCCTCATCTTGGGGGTACAGACCAGCAGGACACAAGAGCCACACACCAGCAGGAAAGATGGCGTTGATGTGTCACTGTACAGCAGAGTCTCCAGAGGTGTCGTGAAGCACCTCTGGGAAGAGACACAGAGCCCAGACACCGTCTGTGTGTGAACATGCAAGATTTTGCTGATGAAACAGGGAGCCCCAAGCTTTCTGGGAAAGGTGACAGCCAGGGCAAATGGCCTGGGGCCAGTGGGTGCTTGGCTGTGTGGCCCAAAGGAGGGTCATGACAGCTCTGAGTGAAGAGGGATCAGAGAGGTTGCAGGACCTGGGAACACGGAGACATGCAACTCTGAGAAGTTTTGGCAGATGCTTGCAGACTTCTTTGTTGGGGCCAGGTGGTGGCGTACCCGGTTAAGCACTCGTAGTACTAAGCTCAAGGACCTGTGCAAGGATCTGGGTTCAAGCTCGTGGATCCAGCCCCTCGCTTCTCCGGGGCAGCCCTGAACTCTTGTCCCCAGAAGGTGGGTTCCCATCATTGCCAGGGGCCCCCCAAGCTAGGCAGGGCTGCCCAGCAGTCGGTGGGCGTGTGGCACACCACACAGACACCCTGAAAACTCAGAAGTGTTTTCTCTCCTCCCCTGAGGGGCTGTTCTGTAGTCTTTCTGGGAAGTGGGGTGCACACTGAGGGGAGCAGTTGGTGGCAGCGGTCTCAGCTGTGTGTTTGCCTGGTACCTGTCCCTGCCTAGGCTCCCAGAGTGCCCCCATCCTAATAGTTCTGGGAGGAAGGCCACCATGTGGGGTAGGGGGCTCTACTGGGATGGTGACCTACGGTTTGGGGTCTGTGCCTGTGCCCCTCAATAAGCCACAGCATGAGCCTCTTCTCCCACTCACAGCACATGTGCAGCAGACACCCCCAGGCTGGGCACAGCCTTGAACCTGTCCAGCCAGACATGCACATGCACTCCGCACACTATTATTATCAGTACAGCCCCTCCCCCCCATTTGTCCCCTGTAGCTGACTGCAGGCCCCTGAGCCCTGGGGCCTAACCCCAGCCCCAGTCCCAGCCCAGGCCCTGAACCTGGGACAGTGAGGGCAAGCATCCCTGGAGTCCTGGCTGCTACTGGCCACTGCCTCCACGCCCCACACCCACCCATTCTCCTTGTGTTTAGGACCAAGTAGAAAAGCCTGTGAAAGCAGCTCCTGGGAGGCAGGTCATGTGACCACACGCATGGGTGGAGTCACTCCTGGCTCCCTGCCTCCTCCTACCTGCTTGTCCTCCCCACAAGGTGGGGGTGCTGATACCAGCCATCATCCCACCACCCCAGTCCTTGAAATGAGCCAGACCTGCCTGGCAGCCACCAGGAAAGAAGGGGTGCATTCCCAGCCAGTCACTGCCTGGGGCCAACTTCACATAGCCAGTGGAGAAACTGAGGCAGAGAGGAGTCCTGGGGAGGCACGCTTAGAGGGTGGCTACCCAGTGCCAGGCTTGACATCTCCGCCACAGCAGGGCCACGGTTCACACCACGGTCTGGGGAGAGGCTGTCCCCTGGTGTAGAGAGTGATTAGAACTACAACCAGCTGGGGGCTGCTCTCTGCCTAACACCCCACAAGGCTCCCATCTACTTTGCAGAAAAAAGGAAGAAAAATAAAAATGGCTGCTGGGAGTAGTGGATTCATTGTGCAGTTACCAAGCCAGTGTGTCTGTCTCCAGGGCCAGGGCTCGGGCAGAAAGGGGATGCCATGTGGGTGGGTGAGGGAGGAGGAGTCCTCTGCTGATCAGGGAAGAGTGCTGCTCAGTGGGCAGCGAAGAGGCAGTTAGGCTCTGGGGATGGTGGGAGCCAGATTGGAGGGTTGGAGGGGGGGGGCTCTGGCTGGTTGGAGGAGACACGCACCTTCCTGGACGATAAGGGGCCCCTCTCTTTCCTGGAGGAAGGCCTGACACCTCCTGCCCCCCACCCCCCCACCCGCCGGGCCCCACCCCCACATTCCTGGAATTGCTGCAAGTGACAAATGGCTCTACAGCTGCCCTCAGGCGTCTTGCCTGCTAGCCTCCACTTCCTCTTGGGGGGCAGGCTCCCCACCCCCCTACCAGAGCCCCCCAAGCCACCTTTGCTAGCTCTGGGCTCCCTACTCACTCCCACTCCCTGGAGACAGCCCAAGTCCAGGTTCTGGGGACAGTCCAGTCCTGCCTCCTGCCTCTCCCCTACCTTCCTCCTTCATTCATTCCACAAACATGGCTGCTAGGAGTCAAGGGTCAGGTGTTAGAGGGTCAGGGCCAGACACACAGAGGCCTTGCTCCCAGGAGATCGCTTGCTGGGCTCCAGGGACTCTGCAGAGAACCCTGTCCTGTTCTCATTCTGTGGGGTGCCCAGGCCTGACCTCTCTGTCTGTCTTGGCTACCCACCTCTCCAATGCAGGTAGCAGCTTCTCCAGGGTCTGCTATTTGGGGGGTGGGGGCAGCCTGCACGGGACCCCATAAGAGGAACCCAGGCTACCCAGGAGGACTCACTGAGGCCGGGAAGGGGAAGGGAGTGGCTGCTAAAATGAGAAAGGAGGATGGGGCACCGTCTTGGAGACCGTACAGTGTGAAGATCCAGGAGAGAAGGCTAATGGTGGCCCCTCCCCACAGGCCCCCCCCCCCATAGAAAGCCCTTCCCTGGGGGGGGCGGTTGAGAGCCTGCACTGGCTTTTCCTCTCCTACTTTGCAGACCGTTCTATGGTTTATACAGAGCTGCAGTACACATAAGCCTTCACAAGCCAACACAAGGACTGGAGAGAGAGCTTTCTGGGTAGGATGTGTGCTTTGGCTGTACACACACAGCCTAGGTTCCATCCCTGGCACCACATGGGAAGTCCCATGACACTGGAGGAAGCTAAAATCCTGGTGTACCTCTCCCTCTCTCATGATCTCTCTCTCACTAACTAACTCTCTGTGTGGATGGGGAAGCAGCTTATACGTGGAGAAGCAGAGCATGCATTAGACCCTGACTCCACAGAAGACACGGAAGGAATCATAGTATGAAAGACTGGGCCCCTCTTACTGTGGCCTGGAGGGACTTCACCATGATTAAAGATCTGGGCTTCAGGCCCCAGCACCACCTAGGAGCACCATGCTCGGCCCAGGGGAGACTTCATGAGTGGGGCAGCAGGCTGTGGGGTCTCTCCCTTTCTTCCTTTCTCTATCTAAAGTTGGGGGGGGGAGTCTGTGGGAGCAGTGGATTCACATAGGTGCAAGACCCCAGCAAATTCAAAGCTGAAAAGAGAGTGAGAAGGTGCTGGTGGTAGCTGATGCATGAAAGCTCACACATTATCATGCACAGGGACCCAGGTTCAAGCCTCTGCTCCCCACCTTTGCAGGGGACAAAGCTTCCTAAAAAAGAAAGAAAGAAAGGGGGTGGTGAGTGGTGACACACCTGGTTGAGTGCATATATTATAGTGCACAGGGACCTGGGTTCAAGCCCCCAGGCCGCCCCACTTACAGGGGGGAGAGCTTTATAGTCAGTGAAGCAGGGCTGCAAGTGTCCCTCTGTCTCTCTCCCCTTTCCCTCACAATTTCTCTCTGTTTCTATCTAATAAATAACTAAAATATTTAAAAAAGAAAGAGCGAGAAATCCAGGTGGTGTGGAGAAAGAGAGCCACAGGGATCTGGCAGTAGGCGCTCTGGATTGATCCCGTAGGCCCTGGGGAGTCATTGATCCCAAAGACCCTGGGGAGCCATTGCAGGTGTGTGAGCAGGAGGGAGCCTGGCTCAGCAGGAATATGAGGGGGGGCTTCAAGTTCCCAGTTCCTCTGCCTTTCCCCACCCTGCATTGAGCCTACACTTTGTAGCACAAAGTTCCTTCCCGCCTCCCTCAGCCTTTCAGTCTCCTGGCAGCTTTGAGAGTTCAGGGTTCTGCTGGGTCTGCCACAGGGCAGATGCAGCAACAGCTGTGCTGTCCCTCTTGGGGAACCCCGGGTCCCAAGTTCCTTGGCTCAGCCATTTTCTATCACTTCTACTCTTCATCAGCCCTGGGAGGTGAACTGACCTGCTGCCCCATTTTCCGGAAAAGGAGACTGAGGCTCAGAGAAATGCCCCTGCCCCTCTGTCCAGGGCTCCCTGGCTCCTGCCTGGTATCTCCCAAAGCTAAAGCCCTCTCCCCCCATTGTAGGGGGGTTGTGCCTGGAGGTGAGAGAGGTGGGGTTGAGAGCAGCACCTTTCTTTCCCAGAATGCTCTGGGCCCCAGAGCTCCAGGTGATGAAGTGGGTCTGGGAGGAACCTTGGTGGAGGTGCTAGAGAGGGGTACAGACCTGGCCTTTCATTTGCACCTTGCAGCCCTGCCCCTGCTCTTGGAGGGGAGCCCCCTCCCTCTCTCAGCTGGAGCTGCTTCTGAGGCCCACCTGTTTCCAGGTGGGTGAGCCAAGATGGGGAAGGAGCGGTCCCTGACAAGGAAACACTCCCACTCTCTACTCAGCCATGCCAAACTTTTAAAGCCTCTTAGAAACTCCCAGGCCTCTGCTCTGCCAAACCTCAGCTGTCAGCATCCTCCACCACCACTCTGCTCCACCCAGTTGGGGAGCCAGGAGCCTAGTGAGGTGCCCCGATGTCCCTGGCCTCAGGCTCCACCAGAGTACAAGGACAGGTCTAGCCGGGGACCCCTGGGATGGTAGGGCCAGGGGTGTGGCGCCGTGTGTGCCCTCCCCATGAGGCTGGACACGGCCTCCCCAGCTATGGACAGAGGCTGGCAGCCCAGAGCATTGCTATCTGCAGGGAGCTGGAGTTTTCCCTTGGGCTGCTGGCTAGGTGGTCCCAGAAGGCAGCTGAGGGAGGCTGATGGCACCCAGCCTGTGCCTGGCCACAGCTATCCACCACCTGTCCAGTGATGAGGTGAGGAGGCTGGCCAGGGCAGCCCATCCCCATGCAAGACCATAGCAGTGCTCCCAGGGGCCATTGGAAGGGGGGACATACAGCGGGGAGGGGTAGGCACTAGTGCCTGGCCTTCAGAAGTCAGACACTTTAGTAAAACAGGAATAAGCGTGGCATGGGGGAATGGGCAAAGCCTTCCCTACAGAAGACAGCAAAGAGTCTCAAAGTAGTCACTGTCCCTGCCTTTCTTTTTCTGTCTTTCTTTTCTTAAGAATTTATTTTTAGGCCAGCCAGTCATAGTTGGGCACACACATTACAGTGTATAAGGGTGCAGGTTCAAGCCCTGGCTCCCTGCCTGTGGGAGGCGGTGTTTCATGAGCTTTGAAGGTCTGCAGGTATGTAGCATTCACTCTGCCTCTCTATCTCCCCCTTCCCTCACAATTTCTCTCTGTCCTGTTAAATAAAATTGGACCACTGGGAGCAGTGCGTTCATAGTATAGGCACCAAACCCCAGCGACAACTCTGGTGGCCATAAGAAGACGAGTCTTTATTTGAAAAAAAAATGAATTTTATGTATTAATAGAGGCAGAGAGACAGACAGACACCTGAAGACCTGCTTCACCACTTGTGAAGCTTCCCCCCTGCAGGTGGGGATAGGGGACTTGAACCCAGGTCTTTGTGTACTGTAACATGTGCATTCTGCCAGGTGCTCCTGGAAGATTAGGATAGTGTCTCTACCTCTCTAATTTTCAAAGGAAGACGCAAGACCCAGTCTGGTTATCTTCCTCCAAAGCAGCAGGGCAGAATTCCACCTGTCATGGGTCCAGAGCCCAGAGATGACGGTGTGGAGGGGTCAGCTGGCAGAGGCCTGGGAGAGAAGAAGGGGTGGGGGAGGCAGGACGCCAGCAGCAGACAGACCCCCACCTGCCCACAAACTGCTCCCCCTGACCCGGGGAGGCAGTGAGCCCTGAGCTTTGACTGTACCGCCATCTTGCTATGGAGCACAGAGAGGAGCTGGGTTGGCCTGGGCCTTGGGGCCCCTAGCTGAGAAGGCTCTCTTCCTTGTCCTGCTCAGCAGCTTCTGAGACCGTTGGCTTTTCTCTTCAGCGCTCTATTCCTTGCATTAGGAAAAGAGGCCAAAAATAAAAGTGAAACCCCTCCCTGGCGTCAGGCAGATCCAGCCAGTTGTAGGAGAGAGCCCAAGCTCCCAGGAGTGGGTAGCAAGACAGAGGGAAACGAGAAGAGACACTGGAGCAGAAACCTGGGCTCTCCAGCAAGCTTCATACAAGAGGCAGCAGTTGATTTAATCTGGGTCTTGAGGGGTAAGTAGGAGTTTGCCAGCAAGAGATGAACAGATAGAGCTTTCAAGTCAGTACAAAGCAGACAGCTCGAGAGTTGGGGACCCAGGGGGCAGGGAGGGGTTCCTGGAGGGTTGGTTATGGAAGGTGGGCCTGGCTGGTCACAGTGAGATCTCAGAGGGAGCTTCCTACCCTTCACCTACTCCTCAGAGAAAGGATGGTGTGAGCTGGCAACTGTGGTCAAGACACCGACCAGGATGCTTTGTTTAAAACATCAGAGTCTTAACCAGACAGGAAAGGTAAGGGCCCTATGTGTGGGCAGCATTTGAGTGAGGACAGAGGTCTTTTCAATGTCCTACTCTGCCATTTAACTTATTTCTTTGTTTGTTCATTTATATTTATTTATCTGCAGGCCATGGTATCTGACCACAAAAGGGTTGCTGAGACTCCAGCATCACAAAAATGAACCTGGATTTCTTAAGGCAGGAGGAACAAAATGGTATCTCATCAATACTTAAATGTTTATTTAAAAAAAAAATCCTTTCTTCTGAGAACTGGTCTTGCTCTCTATTTCTTGCCTGCTCTTAATTCCAATGGTCACCTTATGGTTTGAACTGTCTTTATTGTCTGTTTTCTGCCAAAAAAAGAAAAATAATAATAAAGAAAGAAAGAGAGAAAGAAAGCAAACATCTTAGGACTTGACCTGTGTCTGGCGCACCCAGCAGGGTCTGTGCTACCCAGGGAGCCCAGCCAATACAGATCCAGTGAAGAAGGGCATGAAGCCAGGGGCTGGGCAGGGAGGAGAGGGTGGAGCATGGGTTGGTCAGGGGTCCCAGGCCCTGATGGAGAACTCTGCAGAGGACTGGTGAAATAGCTCCCCTGGATAGTGCGCTGCTTTGCCATGGGCACCACCCCAGGCTCAAGCCTGGCCCTCACTGCAGTGGAAGAAGCTTTGGTGCTGCATTCTCTCTCTCTCTTTTATTATTATTATTATTATTATTATTTGCCTCCAGAGTTATCTCTGGGGCTCGGTGCCAGCACTACAAATCCACTGCCCCTTGGTGGCTGTTTTTTTCCATTTTATTGGATAGAACAATTGAGAGAGGAAGAATATATATATATATATATATATATATATATATATATATATGAGAGAGAGAGAGAGAGATCTGGGTTTGACTCTGCACCTGGGGAGCAGGGGCTCAAACCCGGATCCTCACACTTTAGCACTATGTACACTAAACCGGTCCACCACCACCCACTGAGCACTCTCTCTCTGCCTCCATTTAATAAAAAAAAATTAAAATAAAGTCCTGCAGATAACGGGGTCAGTGCTCCAGAGGAGAAGAGGTGGGGAAGAGTAATGGCTTCTTGGAGCTTGGAGATCCCTTGGTGGGAGGTGGGGGGTGGGTGAGGTGAGCCACTGAGGCCAGGACATGGGGAGGGTTGCACAGGCCACAGCAGATGGGACCTGGGTAAGGCTCATGACCAGCAAGCCCCCCTGTACCTCTGTTCCCCCCCCCCAGATATCGATGCTAACATCCCCCAGAGTTCCCTGTCTAGACTCTCCTCACCTTCAGGGCCCTGCTCAGGAGCCTGCTCCTTCCTCTAGGAAGCCCTTTCTGCTGCTGTCAGGTTGCCCCTGGCTTGTGCAGAGCCTGAGATCCAAGCCCTGGTGTGCAGTCCCCTCATGTGCTCCTGTTAGACCTCCAGTGCACACAGCAGGCATTTGAGCAGGACTTGTGGGAAGAAGGAGTCAATGGTGATGGCACTAGCCTTCAGAGAGCAAGTACAATGCAAGGCCAGCCCACAGAAGCTTCTGGAAGCAGGCTGGGCTTCCTGGAGTGGGGGGAGATCTGCCCTTAGACTACAAGGAGGGTGGGAGTTGGTGGGGGGTGATGACCCTCCCAGGCTGGCCGGAGCTGAATGTCAACACAGCTTCCTCCTTCGCACAGTCCAGAACAGACACTCTGGGGCAGAGGGCACACTGAGGCCCTGGATCGAACACTTCTGAGGGCTTCTCCAGGGAGCCGTGTGGCCCAGGAGCTCCAGGCTTCCTGGGTGCTTGGCGTCCTCCCAGACCTTCTGAGGGGATGCTGGGAGCACAGACTCAGCCAAGGGCAGAGCCCGCCCTCCAGTACCAGCTGCCTGACCCCTGCTCGGGGTTAGGAGAGTCTAGACTCTCACAGTGCTGTGACCTTATGCATGCACCACACCACCACCAAGCAACCTTTGAGAGTCACTACTTTCCTTTTTTATATATTTAGAGACACCTCAGAGCTGCTCCACTCACCCTGGAGCTCCCCCCGTTGCTGTCCATGGTACTCCCATGTGGTGCCGGAGCTCAAGCCCAGAGTCTCATATATGGTAAGGCACACACTCAACCAGGTGAGTTGTCTTCTGGCCTCTATTTTTGCATTTAAATGCAAGGTGGGCTTTTAAAAAAGTAATTAATTTTGCAAGGTTTTAAGATCCACAGGAACTTCCAGGATTGGAGTCACCATGTCAGTCCAGGGAAGACTGTGTCGCCTGTCTCCCAAAATTCCCTCAGGAGCTGGTCACCCACTCAGAAAGCCCCCTGCAGCCCCACGGACCACGAACCACCCCTGTGGCCCTACTTGCAGGGCTCTGGTCATGGTGTCACGCGTATTTGTGAGTCTGTGTTCATTCTTGGTGCCAAGGACTCTTTATTTCCCAATAGAGGGTACAGAACAGTGAAGGAGAGAGAGACTGAGAGAGGAGGAGGAAAACATTATAGCACTGCTCCACCGACTAAAAAGCTTCTATGGTGTGTGCTGCTCCCATGCGGAGGCCAGAGACTCGAACCTGGGTTATGATGTGGTCATAGAAGTGATAATGATGAGGAGGATTCAAGTCCAACATCAGTAACACTTTACCTCATGCCAGGAACTCTCCCAGACATCCCCCACATTCCTTACCTCCTCTAATTGTCCCAAACTCCGATGGGGCAGGGCTTTTTTTATAATCTCATTTTCATTTGGCAGATGGGTGATATCAGGCACAGATGTTGTAAATGACTTTCCCCACAACAGACAGCTAGATTCACACTCCCAGGGTCAAGGAGATAAGTGGGTAGGTTTGACACCTTATTGTGTGAGACTGAACTTGGTCCCTGGCATCACACGGCAGCACCATGGTTAGTACTGGGCACCAGAAATGCAGATGCCTGGCCAACACTTGCAGAATGGGTGTCAGCCTCCAAAAGGGTCTTAAAGATAATAGCAGAGCAGTGATTTACTTTTTGATGTTTTTTTTTTTAATTATACCATTGAGAAGAGAGAGAGGACAGAGTGGGGGGAGGCAAGGGAGGGGAGCAGGGTGGGAGTTGAACACTGGGCTTCGTATACCCTAGTCCAGCACTGTACCCACAAGCTACCTCTGGGACCAACGCCACACCAGCAGTGGTCTTGATGGCACAGAGGACAGTTCTGTGTAATTCCAAGTCTACAGTCCTTCACGTAGGCAGAACTCAGAAGCGGAAACAAGATGAGCTAACTTATACAACCATCATTCGGCTTCCCTTTCTGTGCGTGAATGTGGTCACTGACAAAAGGAAAAAAAAACTGTTTCCGGGGCTCCTTCATCAAGAAGATGAAAATACCCAGTGGAAATCGTAACAGCAGTCACCTCACAAGCACCAAAGATAATAAAATACTTTAGGCACTTTCAACCACCAAGTTGCAGACGCTACTATGATTCCATCCTGACTTCCCTGGGCAGATGACCTTGCCAACATGTTCCAAAGTTTCACCTCCCCAGAGCTCTACCTCTCTAAAGAAAAATAGAAACAGGCTGGGGGTGTGGATCCACCTGCCAATGCCCATGTCCAGTGGAGAAGCAATTACAGAAGCCAGAACACCTACCTTCTGCACCCCAAATAGAATTTTGGTCCATACTTCCAGTGGGGGAGAAGATGGGCTCTGAACTCCAACTCCATCAGGGTAAGGATCCCGGTTCAAGCCCCCGGCTCTCCACTAATGGGGGGGGGGCTGCTTCACAGGTGGTGAAGCAGGTCTGCAGGTGTCTGTCTTTCTCTCCCTCTCTCTGTCTTCCCCTCCTCTCTCCATTTCTCTCTGTCCTATCCAACAACGACGACATCGATTACAACAACAACAACAACAAAAAAAGCAAGGGCAACAAAAATGGAAAATAAGTAAATAAAATATAAAAAAAAATTAAAAAAAAGAGAGAAGACAGGACCATAGGGAAAAAATGGATAAATACAGACAGTTGTAGAAATAGTAGTCAACCCATATCTGCAACCTTGAGAGAACTGCTGTAGCTTCCATTGGAGGAACTGGGAACACAGACCTCTGGTGGTTAGAAAGATGAGGAATTCTACCCCTGTTATCTTGTAATTTTATAAATCAATATTAAATCACTAATTTAATTTAAAAAATGAAAATAAAAAATAAAACAGAAAGACTGCAAGGTCTCCATACTAAATGCTCAAAGTCTTTGTTTTGGAAGTAAGAAGATCTAAATAAATAAATAAATAAATCTAAATAAATAAATGAAAAATCACCCTGGGTTCAGGGGTGGGAGGACTCGGAAGTGGTGAGAGTGCCTCTCAAAGTCAAAGTCCCCACAGTGCCCTCCTAGGGATGTGGGCTGACCCTAAGGTCCTCATTAAAGAGAGCACAGCTGGAGGAGTTGTTTTCTGCACACAAAACGGATGCTGAGTTCCTATGAGGGAGACAACAGAGGTGGTGTGAGGGTGAGCATGGACACTGACCAAAGAGACTGGGGGAAGAACAGTAAGCCCATGCACCGCTGGCCGAGTGAGGCTCAGGGCCCAGTTCTTCTTCTTCTAGCATTTGCCCTTCTTCCGTAGCCAGTCAACAGTGTCAGGTTGAGCCTGATGTCAAGTTTCGAGACCTCCTTTGAATCTGGAGAGGTGGCAGTCGTTGACTATGTGGGTCATAGTCTGTCTGGAGCCGCAGGGGCAGTTCGGGTCGTCTCTGGCTCCCCAGCGATGGAACATAGCGGCGCACCGGCCATGGCCTGTTCGATAGCGATGGAGGAGGGCCCAGTCATAATGTGCCAGGTCAAAGCCGGGTTGACGCTTGCAGGGCTCTGTGATGAGGTGTTTGTTCTTTACCTCAGCTGACTGCCAGCTCTGTTTCCAAGAGTCTGGAACAGAGAAGTTCAGTGTAGGCGTAGGGGACCAGATTGGGCCACGAGACGTCAAGCGTTGGACAAGGTGGGTGAAGATATCCGCGTATATTGGCAGGTCCGGTCGGGCGTGGGAAATGAACTTAGATGATGTCGCATCCCGACGAATATCTGGTGGGGCGATGTTGCTAAGAACTGGCAGCCATGGAACCGGGGTGGAACGGATGGTTCCAGAAATTATCCTCATGGAGGAATATAATTTGGAGTCGACCAAGTGGACATGGGGGCTACGGAACCATACTGGGGCACAGTATTCTGCAGTGGAATAGCATAATGCCAGAGATGATGATCGTAGTGTGGAAGCGCTCGCGCCCCATGAGGAGCTGGCCAGTCTTGCAATGATGTTATTCCTCGCTCCCACCTTTGCTGCAGTTTTTATGAGATGTTTGTGAAATGACAGAGTGCGATCAAGAGTAACGCCAAGATAGACTGGCTGGGCTTCATGCCGGATTCTCGTATCGCCAAGGGCCCAGTGTGGCTGGAACAGTCTTCTGTGCAGCACATGGCTACACACCGATACAATGGTTGAGATAGATTTCCACTGGGATGACGACTGCCCGGAAGCAGGAGGGACGATGGGTACACAGCCCTCTGGAAGCCCTGAAGTCATCTGAGTTGTGCACTTTAAAGAATGCACGCTGGTGGCAGAGTGGTGGCACACCAGGTTGAGTGCACATGTTACAGTACGCAAGGACCCAGGTTTGAGCCCCTGGTCCCCACTTGCAGGGGGAAAGCTTTTCAAGTGGTGAAGCAAGGCTGCAGATGTCTGCCTCTCTCCTTCTCTATCTCCCCCTTCCCTCTCAATTTTTGTCTTTCTTTATCCAATAAATAAATGAAGATTCAAAAAAAATAAAATAAAAAGGGTGCATACTGTAGGGGTGTGAATTCTATCTCAATTTTCAAAAAAAAAAGAAGAAGAAATGACAGTGAAATTTATTGGAACCCAAGAAGAGTCGAGTCTTGCCTCCAGAAAGGGGTCAGAGGCTTGGCCTCTGAGATTCCACTCATGAAGACTGGAGTGTCATAACAACCCTGGGCTGATCTTAACACACCACTGCACTTGCTTTCCTGTTGGGAAGGCACCTCTGTGATGTCCCTGTAACTGTCAGTGCAGGGACCCTTGATGTAGGGACTCATCCAGGCAGTGGTGCACCTACTCAGAAGGAAGAGTAAACAGAAAGCTGCAGACAGCTATTTCTCAGAGTGTGGCCTTAGGCAATCCCCCCCCCCCCAGCCCCTGAGAGGTGGGGAAATTGATGGCTTCCCTGGCCTCTCTCCCAGCCTCCTGCCTCAGGGGCCTAACTAGGCAGCTTCCTAGCCAATCTCTTGCTCACTCTATGAAGCATTAGGCCCACGCTCTGAAAGTGGCAAGAGGTCAACTTCACCCTGCTGAGCCCAGAGTTGCAGTCCCTCTGGAGATCACCCCGGAGAGAAAAGCTTGCCTGGGTTTCTTTACGTTGCCAGCACTGGAGAGTTCCAAGTCACTGGGGCCGGGCCGGGCGGTGCTGCACCAGGTTGACCGCACATGTTAACGATTCTCAAAGACCAGGGTTCAAAACCCTGGTCCTCACCTGCAGGGGGAAAGCTTCACGAGTGATGTAACAGTGCTATAGCTATCTCTCTTTATCTCTTCCTTCTCTATGTCCCCCTCCCCTCTTGATTTCTGGCTGTCTCTATGCAATCAATAAATAAAAATAACAAGAAAAAGGGGCGGGGGGGGCGGTGGCGCAGCGGGTTAAGCGCACGTGGCGCAAAGCGCAGGGACCGGCGTAAGGATCCCGGTTCGAGCCCCCGGCTCCCCACCTGCAGGGGAGTCGCTTCACAGGCGGTGAAGCAGGTCTGCAGGTGTCTATCTTTCTCTCCCCCTCTCTGTCTTCCCCTCCTCTTTCCATTTCTCTCTGTCCTATCCAACAACGAATTGCGTCAACAAGGGCAATAATAATAACCACAACGAGGCTACAACAAGGGCAACAAAAGGGGGGGGAAATGGCCTCCAGGAGCGGTGGATTCATGGTGCAGGCACCGAGCCCAGCAATAACCCTGGAGGAGGGAAAAAAAAGGGGCGGAGCCAAGATGGCGGACTGAGAAGTAGCTTCTGGTCTGAGTTCCCACAACAACTGCTGGGAACACCACCAGGTTCCAGATGTCATCAGGATGCCGGCCAGACTTCCCTGGATTGAAGACCCCACCAATATGTCCTGGAGCTCTGCTTCCCCAGAGACCCACCCTACTAGGGAAAGAGAGAGGCAGACTGGGAGTATGGACCGACCAGTCAACGCCCATGTTCAGCGGGGAAGCAATTACAGAAGCCAGACCTTCCACCTTCTGCAACCCACAATGACCCTGGGTCCATGCTCCCAGAGGGATAGAGAATGGGAAAGCTATCAGGGGAGGGGGTGGGTTATGGAGATTGGGTGGCGGGAATTGTGTGGAGCTGTACCCCCCCATCCTATGATTTTGTTAATGTCTCCTTTCTTAAATAAATAAATAAGAAGAAGAAGAAGAAAAAAAAAAAAGAGCTCCAATTCCTTTAGTCCAGGGCTGGGGGAATTTTTCTCTGCCAAGGGCCATTTGGAGATTTATAACATCATTCTCAGGCCATGCAAAGTTGTCAGCTCAAAATAAGTACTTCGTGCTGCTATGAAAGAAGTCCAGATTGAATGAATTTCAAGTCCCCTCTGCCGTGACCTTGGTAGGATCAGTTTGAGTGGTTTCAGGCTGAATGTCCCCCACCCGGCTTTAGTCCTTCAACGGACTGAAGAAATACTCATCTCAGCTCTTCACCAAGGCCAGGGAGATGGCTCAGTGGCAGAGCACCTGCCTTGAGCGAATAAGACCCTGGGTTCGATACCTGGTGCCCTACACACACAAGCACACACGCAGGAAATTATTGGCAGAGACAACCTGATTCCCACATGTTTGCAGCCTTCACACATTTGGTGAGAAGCAAGGGCCTATCTTTGTCAGGGTCTAGAGCTAATTCCTAGAAAACAGGGCTGTTGCCTTTTTAAGAAATACATGAGAAGCAGCTTTTAAGTCCCTGTTTTGTCCTTAGCCAGACCTTCCCTGGACACTGAGGAGGTCACAGACATTGCTTAGATCATCTAATTCTGCCCGTTCGGTCAGGAGACCAAATCCCTGGGCTTTGACTGATTTTTTCCCACCGATTGCTTTCTACTATCTAACACACTAATTAAAACAAGATACCAAGGATTAAAGCTTTCTCTTGGAATTTCATACCAATCGTACAAGCTTTGAAAGCAAAAAAATTGTCTTCAAATGGACCATCAGGGTCCTTACTAAATAGAATGGCTGCTTTGCATGAAACTCTGAACATGGTTAAAAAAAAAAAAAGGCGAACAGCCCTTGAGTAAATTCAGGACTTTATGACACCAAGTCGTATGTTCCCGCTCTTCCTAACTGTGCTGTTATTTTATTACTGTACCCTGTGCTATCTGCAGGAGAATGCCCTCCCATTTAATTAAAAATTAGCGATCAAGAACCATCGAGGAAACTCGGTCCAACTCCATCACTTTGTGCTTCTAGGCAAAGACCTCGGCGCCCACGAGTTCCCACACATGTGGGTGATTTTGCTGAGGTCAAATTATGCCCAAGCCCACGTGGCATTGGATGTGTGATTTTAGCTGGGTGTTTTTTTAAATCTTTTTTTTTTAATTGTACCTTCAAAGTTTTTGTTTGTTTATTTATTTATTACTGAGTAGAGACAGAGAGAAATTGAGAGGGGAGGGGGAGATTGGAAGAGAGACAGAGAGACACCTACAGCCCTACTTCACCACTTCTGAAGCTATCCCCCTGCAGGTGGAGACCAGGGGCTTGAACCTGTGTTCTTGTGCACTGTAATGTGTGCTCTTAACCAGGTGCGCCACCGCCTGGCCCCTAGCTGGGTATTTTTATGACCGTTTTGAATACATCTTCTAATATGTACGAGACTTAGGGGAGATGGTGAAGGCTGGGTCCAGTGCAGAGTGAAAAGATTCGTTCCTGTTCTTCTTTGCTGCTTTCTCCACCTGCCTCCCAGGTGTGGCTATGGCAGAGAGAGGGGAGAGGGAGAGGGAGAGGGAGAGGGAGAGGGAGCGAGAGAAGGGGGTATCGGTGACTGAGTTGTTAGCATTCATTTCTCTAGTCCCTTCTACCCTTCAGCAATGGATTTTGATGAAATGGTCATTAGAGGGCTGTTAACCAGTTTAACATTCTGTGAATATGAGATGCTATTGTCTTTTATGTGCTGAAGTAATTAGATTTAAAAAATTTCAGTGTGAAAGCCTCTTTATGCCTTTGCATTGAATAGTGTCTGAGCAGTGATAGGCGCTGTCTTACTGTTCCAGCTTCTGATGCTGTCTGTGTAGTCGTTCCCTAACAGAAGAGGAAGATGAAGAGCTGAGGGGTGGGGGTGTGAGTTCTTGACACAGCTTGTTGCCCTGTTGCCCCTGCAGAGTTGTTTAAAGACAGAGAAGGGGTTCAAGGTTGATCCGGGGTTCCTTAGAACATAACTAGCAAATGACTAGTATGTGCTATTTTGTTCTGACCTAGTGGGCCAAGGACTGCTTTTCTATGACATTCAATGTCCGCCCTCCCTCCCTCCCTTCCTCCCTCCCTCTCTCCTTTCTCTCTTTCCTTCTTTCTTTCTTTTAATATTTATTTATTTCCTTTTTTGTTGCCCTTGTTTTATTGTTGTAGTTATTATTGTTGTTGTTATTGATGTCGTCATTGTTGGATAGGATGGAGAAGAGGGAAAGACAAAGAGGGGGAGAGAAAGACAGACACCAGCAGACCTGCTTCACCGCTTGTGAAGCGACTCTCCTGCAGGTGGGGAGCCAGGGGTTCAAACCGGGATCCTTACGCAAGTCCTTGCACTTTGCACCATATGTACTTAACCCACTGTGCTATCACCCGACTCCCCCTTCCTTCCTTCCTTCCTTCCTTTTTAAAATATTTATTTATTTTAAATATTTATTTATTTCCTTTTTGTTGCCCTTGTGTTTTTTTTATTATTGTTGTTGTAGCTATTGTTGTTGATGTTGTCATTGTTGTATAGGACAGAGAGAAATGGGGAGAGGTGGGGAAGACAGAGAGTAGAGAAAGATAGACACCTGCTTCACTGCCTGTGAAGCAGACCCCCTGCAGGTGGGGAGCCCGGGCTTGAACCAGGATCCTTAAGGTTGGTCCTTGTGCTTTGCACCACATGCGCTTAACCCACTGCACTAACGCCCGACTCCCTCTTTCTTTCTTTCTTTCTTTTTTCTTTCTTTCTTTCTTTCTTCCTTCTCTTGAGTTTCTGGAAGAAATACTCTGCACCTAATTCAGCAACCACCACCATTAATGACAGCTGTTATAAGTTGTCTTATAGAAACAGAACTGAGCTCTCTGTGCTATTATGCACAGTGACCTGGACTCAAGACCCTAGCCTGCACCTGCAGTGGGGCAGCTTCATGAGCAGTGAAGCAGTGCTACAGGTGTCTCTTTTTTTCTCTTCCTCTCCATCTCTCCCTCTCCTCCTGATTTCTCTGTCTCTATTCAATAAATAAACAACTAAAATATTATTTAAAAGAAATAATTGGGTTCTCTACTTGTTGAGTATTGCCCAGTCAGGTCTCAGAGTATTTAGACATCACTTTCTGTCCCTGTCTGCCTGTCACATTTATGTCTTCATATCACAGGTTTTGGGGAGGCTGCCAGATGAGGCAGGCCAGCAGGCCTGAGGGAAGGCTTTGTCTCTGCCTCCTGGGGAGACGGGACCCAGGAAGAGGCGGGGCGGCAGAGGGTCAGGGTGTGACTTCCTGCCTCCTGGCTGCTGGTGGAGAGTAGACAGAGCAGCTGGGGCTTAGGCACACCTCAGATCTGAAGGAGGCTCCCGGGGTCAGCCCCCAGCCCTCCCTGCCCCCCAGCCCGGGCAGCGCGTGCTCAGAGAACCCTGCCAGCTCCCCAGGGGAGGGCCTGGGCTAGCGGAAAGAGACATTCAGAAGGAGCCAACCCTGCAATTACGACTAAGATGGATTCTTCTCCCTGACGGGTGCGGGGACCCCGAGCCTGTCATTACCCAGGCCTAATTACAGCGTCTCAGGCCGCACAGCTCCCTGCCAGAGAAATACCGGCCGCCTGCAAAGCGGGGCTAATTGTTCCCTCCACCCTCCTCCTTTCTGTCAGCAGCACTCAATCTGCCCAGAATAATCACACTCCCTCTCCCCCAGAGGCTTGGTGTGGAGCACTGCTCCTCTCTGGGGGCTGGAAATGGCACCCCGGATGTGCTGACTGAGGCTGGGTGGCCCATTCTGTTCTGGGTCAGAGCCCCAGCTCTGCCTGGTGCCAGCTTGAAGCAGTCACATGGTCAGAGTGCTGGCCTGGGAGATGACTCAGCTGGTGGAGTGCAGGACTTGCATTCCCGAAGCAGCCTGTTCCATCCTGGGAACTATGGGTACTGGAGTGGAGCTCTGGACACACACACACACACACACACACACACACACACACACACACACACACACACACACCATGTGAATTCAACCCTGGAATAAATCTGTTTGTCAATAGGATGCATGAGTGTGGGTGGAAGACTCTAACACAGGTGCAGGAATCCAGAAGCTGCTGCTGCCTGGTGGCCAGGGAGAAGGGATTCCCCGAATGCGACACCTTTTATCTGTCTGACGGAAGGTGTCCCACAGGGGTCTCGTGAATGGGTGGGAAGCTTTCTGCTGCATTCCACAGCCAGCCCAGGAACATGGAGGTACAATTCTACCACCAGAGCTCTGTATCCCATCCCCTTCATGGGAAGCTTCCCTATTCTCTATCCCTCTCTGGGAGTATGGACCAAAATTCCTTATGGGGTACAAGAAGGTGGGAGTTCTGGCTTCTGTAACTGCTTCTCCACTGGATATAGGTGTTGACAGGTCAATCCACATCCCCAGCCTGTTTCTATCTTCCCTTAGTGGATTAGGGCTCTGGAGAGGTGGGGTTCCAGGGCACATTGGTGAAGTTGTTTTCCCAGGGAAGTCAGGATGGTGTCATGGTAGCATCTACAACTTGATGGCTGAAAGGTGGCAAGATACAAAGTGGGACAAATTATTTAATAAACGGGAATCTACAGGTAAGAGTAGAGTAGATGAAACTAGGGGGCTTCATGTGGGAAGAAGCTAGGAAGTCCATTTTAGGTATGTTCTATGTGGCCCATGACATCAGTCATTTTTACCTGATACCTATAACTGACATGCAGGTGGACTCAAAGTTTTGTCTGGAAGGATGGTGTCAGAGTTGAGAATAGGACTAGAAAGCAGGATTAGTGCAGGAAGTAGCTCCCAAACATGAGGAAAGTATATAAATGCCATTAACTGTTAACCTCATTCATCTGATCCAGGGCCCATATAGATTCATATTTTAGTCCAGGAGTCTGTGTGACCTCCGAGTCCCTGTCAATCTGAGCTCACACTCCATGGTCACAGCTGGGAACATTCTAGGCTGCACTCATTTCAGGACCAGGCTCCCTCAAGTAGCAGAGCATGTTGACCCAGCCTCCCTTCAGAGAGTGGGGCTGTCCCTACCATTGCTGCTCTACATTGAGGGCAGGGTCCTGGAGAGGCCCACAGGAGGGCTTATAATGATGTCCCTGATGGAAGTGACCGGTGATGGTGGAGGGAGGGATCCATTAGAGTTTAGTCCCATCATCTGTGTGGGAATCCAAAGATTCCAAGATTAGGGTCCCAGAAGACAGGTTGGCCTGGAATTGAGAAGCTTCACTTGGACAGATGAGAAAGGCCCAGTTGAGAGGGCCAGCACCCCTCCTCCCTGGGGGTCACACTCTGGGGCTCAGGAGAGCACAGTGACCTTCCTGCACACAAGATTCCAAAGCAACGGCAACAGGGCCAGGGGGCCTTGAGCACCTGGCCTCTGAGGTCAGCTCCATGGAGGAGTTTGGGGGAAATAAGAGTCCCCCCAAATAAATCTACAGTAAGTCCACATAGATTGGGGTGCATACACCTCCCCCTGAAGGCATAAGGTCACATGTGATGCTCTCCTGCTTCCTCTGAAAAATTGCCCCCAGGAGGGTGTTCATGGCTATCATTCATTCATTCATTCATTCATTCAGGCCAAAGCATGTGTAGGCCCAAGTGACAACGATGCCATTTCCTGGAGAAATGGGGGGCCTGGACACGAGCTAGGGGAGAGTCTGTGTGCTCCCTGCCAGGACACAGAAGAGGCTCAGAGCAGATGTGCTGTGCGTGTGCCCCCACCCGGGCCTATAGCAGCTGAGCCACCTTCCTGCAGCAAAAGCCCAAAGCAACGATTTAATGCACGCCCTTGGGCCCGTGACCTCTGCTGGCCTGGGTCCCCATTGTGTCTTCCACCCCCCCCCCCGACACACACACAATTTGAGGGCGTTGCAGCCCCAGAAGACTTGGCATTGTATATGATGGGAGGATGCACCTCTGACCTCTTCCTGAAAGAGAGATCTCCCCTCAGCCTGTGCCTGTGGTTCCCATCTTAAGGGGACAGACCTCAGCTCAACATTTGGAGTTGGGATGCTGCTTCAGGCTCTCTCAGAAATCCGTTTAGAAGTCATCGGGTTATTTTTCCCACTATTACATTTTATCTAGACTGTGAAGGGTTGGCCAATGTTTTTTTTTTTTTCTTTTTTAGAAGAGTCTACCAAGTTTCAAGTTTCTACCTGTTTATGTGAAAAAAAAATGTGAGTGTGCTTTAAAAAGGCAAATCCAGGATGAGAGCTGTACAGGGAATAACAGGCAGTTCCAGGACAAGAGCAGATCTCCAAGGACCTGCCTGGGTCCCCAAGCCCTGCAGAGACCTGGTCTTCACTGTCCACTGAGCTAGCCCATGGCCCCGGCTGTCACCCTCTTCTGACAGCATCTTCTGCGACAGTCCGTGGGCTTCAGTTTCCCTCAAGGAGAAAGGACTGGCCTTTGCACACCTCCCTGACCTTGGACCCCAGGCCTGTGTCCCCTGCAGGGTGCCACCTCAGAGTGAGCCATCAGGGCTCCCTGGCTCTGTTGGGGCTGACATTCTAATAAAGGGGCACCTGACAGCGGGAGACCTGACAATTCTATCTGCAGGAAACTGCACATCTGGTTCCTGGCCAGTCCTGCTCCTCAGTGCTCCCGGGGGATGTCTGTGCCTGACAGATTGCCCTTCTGATATCTTTATTAGCACTTTGAAACCATGCTCTGGGGGGCTCCTTACCCACCCCCTCCCTGAGAAGCATTCCCCAGAGGGCGTTCCCCTGTCAGCCAGGTTAAGGATGCGACACCACAGGCAGTTCCTGGCCAGAAGTTCCCCGTCACTCGGGGGTCTCCATAAATAATGCCCAGGCTCACAGATTCTGCCTGGCTCAGGGGGCTCTGTATTTCCTCAGTCTCACCAGAGCTAGTTCTTAGAGAAACCTAGGGATGGACATGAGGACCTCCAGCGGGGTGGGCACATCACCAAGTTCAAGCAATGCAAGTATGTCCACCTTGCGTACAAGATGGAATCATCACCTCCCCCACTCTTTCTGCAAGGCTGCCCTCAAGAAATACACATTCATTCATTCATTCATTCATTCATTCATTCATTCATTCCAAAGTGAGAGTGGGTCTACTGGACAAGTGAGCTGCATTGTAGAAGAAATACATGGCATGAAAACCGAAAGGGGGGTGGGATGTGTTACCTATGCTAAGACAAATCAGAGACTGCCAAGCCAGCTGCAGTATGTGGCATTGCATTCTCTATGTGCATCTCTCTACCTGAGTGAAAAAGTCTGCCCAGGAGAGGTGAAATCCCATGAGATCCAGCACTGCAAAACAAACAAACTAGTAAACAAAGACAAGTAAATAATGGCAAAAGAGACTTAAGTGTTACATTGGACATTATTTACTTAGTGCAGAAGAATCAGAAGGAAGAAAGGGTCTGGGAAGGGCTCTGTCAGGGAAGGGCCCAAAAGACAGACTGTCACTTTCTCCCTTGGAGCTGAAGCAGTCAAATTCCCATGCCAGCACCACCAAAATGCCAGAGCTAAGGGTAAATAAATAAGTAAATAAAGGCATTTTTTTTACTTTGTGGCAAAATGCCAAATGAGTTCCGAGTTCCCGGGCCTTTAGGAATCTTGTTTTTCTCCTCAGAGTCCTAGTGCACCTGTCTTTTTTTCCCTCCAGGGTTATCACTGTGGCTGGGTGCCTGCACTATGAATCCACTGCTCCTGGTGGCCATTTTTTCCATCTTATTGGATAGGACACAGAGAAAATGAGAGGGGAGGGGGAGATAGTGACACACACAGAGAGAGACCTGCAGACCTGCTTCACCACTTGTGAAGTGACTCCCCTGCAGGTGGGGAACTGGGGGCTCAAACTGGGATCCTTGCTTGATTCCTTGCGCTTAGTATTATGTGTGCTTAATTGGATGCTCCACAGCCTCCCCCCCCCTTTTACTTGCGTCATCTCTCTCGCATCCACCAACAGGCCCTCTTTCTTTTTGGGGCTCTGGGTCTTAGTGAGCGCAGGGTGAGGTGGAGCCTGGAGCCTGGAGCCCCAGAAGACCTGCTAACCCCTCCATGGGGCCCAAGGCTCCAGTCAGCGGGCACCACCAGAGGGGGCCTCCCCCACACCCACGAAGTTCAACTCAAGGGCCCCCTGGCTTCCCTGCCTCAGGGACCAGCCAGCACCCTAGGCCTGCAAGTCTAGCTCTGGATGCAGCCCCCCAGAACACTCACCATCTCTCCCCACCTTGAGCCCCTGCTGTCTCCCCACTACCCACCATTCACCTCCCCCCAGTCTTACCTCCAGAGCCCAGAGGCCCCCGCACTGCACACTGGCCTCCCCTGTTCCTCAGAACCCCCAAACAGAACCTGCCACAGGGCCTTTGCTCCTACAGCCCCTGCCCATGGAGCACTCCCCCCCAGGACCCTCTCCTGCTGCCCCATCTACAATGGCCCCCACTCTGACGCTTGTCCCCTCACCCTCTTTCTTTCCCTCCACGTGAGTTCGTGCCTTTCTCTCTCTCAATCCTCCTAACAAATCTCAGGAAAAGGGGGGTGTGACTATAGGCCTTCCCGACTTTCTGAGCACCCACTCTTGGTCCCTTGGCTTTGCAGAAAGACGCACACTAACTGGAAGAAATCCCAGGAGTGTTTTTGCTTTTCCGGCCAAAGGTGAATATGGGACACAACGTCCTGCGCTGATTTTTAAAAAAATATTTATTTATTTTTCCCTTTGTTGCCCTTGTTGTTTTTTATTGTTGTTGTAGTTATTGTTGTTATTGATGATGTCGTTGTTGGATAGGACAGAGAGAAATGGAGAGAGGAGGGGAAGACAGAGAGGGGGAGTGAAAGAAAGACACCTACAGACCTGCTTCACCGCCTGTGAAGCGACTCCCCTGCAGGTGGGGAGCCGGGGGCTCGAACTGGGATCCTTATGCCCGTCCCTGCGCTTTGCGCCACATATGATTAACCCACTGTGCTACCGCCTGACTCCCCCTGCGTTGACTTTTCTAGAAGGAAGTTGAGCACAGTGCTCTCATGGACTATTCCAGAAGCAGGGCGAGTGCCCCACCCCCAAGAGAGCTGTGTGTGTGCCTGTCACATCCTGCCTGCTGCCACTGCCACTGTGACTTTAGCTCTCATTTATTGTTTGTTGGAGTTGGGGTATTGAATGGGGAGGGGGAGTCTAGAAATACTCAAAAACAAAGGAACAAGCAAATCTCCCGTATAAGGAAGGCTCACTGCTCCTGCGCTTCCTGCATTCCTGTTTCTAGAAGACCCCTTTGCTGAGCATGCCAGGGAATTCCGCGCCCTGAGCCAGACAAGGAAACTGAGGCACAGAGAAAGGAGCCATGCGTGCTCTAGCACTCACCATGCTTCCCCCATGACAGGTCTCCCAAAGGCATTTTGGGGACCCCCTTCCCCACTTAGAGACAAAGAATCAGAAGTCCTGAGACCACGCAGGCCTCTGTGACCCTGCCCGGATCCCAGCCCCCCACCCCCACCTAACCGGCCTAGGCTTCCAGGCATACCCCCGCCCCAGAGCCTGCCGCCCCCTTTCTCCTCTCCTCCTTCCCTTTCCTCAGGGTGGGTAGACAGTGGCAGGGAGAGAGGTGTGGCCCCCACAGAAAAATGCCTGTGTTCTTTCAGGTGAGACGGAGACAATGGGGGGAGGCAGGGCCAGGTATGTTGGCAGGGCTGCATGTGGGGTGAGGACAGGAGAA